>NC_139246.1:0-600000 GCF_977018435.1 Lepisma saccharinum
AGTTTATTTTTTTTTCAATTGCATTGCCTACAATTTTTACTAATTTCTAAACGATAGTGTCCCCAAGGCAACGTGTGGATTCCACAAGACAAAATACATCTTTTATCGTCATGCGGATCTAATGCTACTTTCCTAACTTTGTTTGTTGTAATCACGTGGTCTACACTTTGGATTCTTTGTTCTATACTTAGTATCGTCGATTGTGAGTAAAGGCAATCGATGTAATCGTGGAAGGTGAGTTTGTTCTCCACCGTATTTTTGCCCACACCTTTTGCTTTCTTCGTGACGCTACTCTCTGTTCTCATGGCATACATCTTCGAACGCAAACCCGCGAACTCGACAATAATATCACCGTTACATTCATCTTTCAGTTTAGCTAGGACTTTTTTGTTACGAGATGGAATCCCAAATCTGTTGGGTTGAGGATACGCAGAAGTATCGAAATACTCAAGCATGGAAGGATTTTTTATGTCTTCGTATAGGTTAGGTGTTTGTATGCTGTAAATGAAGCTGTCGGTGTCCGTGTACAAAAGTGATATTTTATCATTGTAGAAGGGTTTCATCACGTCGTAATGAAATTCGAACATGTAAAGTTTCGACAAGTCGAGAACCGTTGCGCCAACGTAAATTGGTTTTCTGAATTTCATCAATTTTATATGTAGATTGAAAAGTGCCAAATTCTCGTTGTAAATTTTTCTCGACTTGAATCTAGGATCGGCTATCCACTTCCGACATTTATTCTTATCGGAAATTAATTTCACGTCTACGTGCTTTCTAACATTCTCCATGGTCTTTCCGTACACCGCATTGTTCATTAATTTAAAGAAGTCCTTGTCTAAATCGGAAGTGGCAGCTGTTCTATGTTGTGTGTTAGTTTCTATGTAAGGTCTTAACCACGTGGAATGTTTAAACTTTAGTATTCTTCTAACATTTACTATCTGAACACCCTTCCCAATCAAAAACCGGAGATTCTTGTAGTGGACGACGTATCTCTGTTTAGGGTCCAATGTTAACAAAAGCTTGTCTTGAACCGAGTCGGGTGGACATTTGATTTCGGGAGTCGGAGGCAAATCCGAAAACGTGTCGTGCAGGTGGTCGGAGAATTGGAGATCTACCTCTGCGAAGAAACCACACTCGCTATCGTCGAAATGAATAATGTCTATCGAAGTGGGATCTAACCATTCGAATCCCCCGTAAGGAAGTTTCTGAACCATGGCATGTCCGTAGAGATTATTAACGTCGGCGTAGAAGATGTAATTCGATGCTCGATTTGAATCGTAATCTTCTTTCATGTGTACGTTATTAGCTTTTGCATGTCTCTGTACGCATTGCACCATTCCACCTCGTATCCCTCTTTCGATAAATAGCAACATGTCAACGTCCGATATCAGTTCCAGCTTGACCTTTGTCTGGAATAACATTGCCGACCACGCTAATCCCGGTAGACTGTAGAAATACGCTGGATCTAATTTATAAATATTCGTAGCCGTTTTCCTGAACGCTTGAAAAACATCCGCGAGTATCGTCACGTCTAATTTTAAGTATGCGTCGTGGTAGTCTCCGAGTGTCCTACATTCTAATTTCTCCCACATGAGTTGCGCGTGTTGGTATTCTTCGTCCGTGATTCCTTTCTCTCTGAGTCTGCTGTAAAATTCTCTTGGAAGTGGGAGAGCGTCGTCGTTAAATTTAGAACCATCACTAACATATTCGTAAGGATAAACCCCTTTACGTCTAACGAGTTCTATGTCTACGTTGGGAAAACTAGCTCTAGTTATTTTAAATTGATCGTCGGTGAGTTTGTTCGCTAAAGCATCCAGACTTGCAGAGAGAAATCTATACGAATCCAGGAAGCGCATCTCGATTGTATTTTTCGTTCCCGGAATCGACACTTGCTTGCTGAGACTAACGTAGCGTTCTAGTAGTGGTATTGACTGTATTATAAACTCACGAAAGGATGAGCCCCCTTCCAGCAGATTTGGCTATACTTAAAACAAGCTCAACATGCCTACATGAGCTTTTTGCTCAAGTGTGGAACCCTGCCTAATCCAAGATTTTTGTAAAAATGCCCTCGGGAATTTTTCAGAAAGGAAGAGCTCCCTCAGATTGATTTGCGCATACTTACAAAAGTTGCATCAGCCAGATTTTTGTCCATAAATTTGTCAAAAATTGATATATTTTTGGCCACACCAGAAATTAAGCAAAAACCCATACATACACACACATATTTACTTCTGGTTTAAGTTTAATTGGATACCAGGTTCAATTTGCTTATCTAATATTAAAACAATGCAATATGCAGAGCCCCTCTAGAATTGCTCCGTGACACTCTCATTTTTTATATTATATGTTTGCATGTTTCTCCTCTGTGTCAGTGTGTACAATTCCCGAGACGGTAGTATTGATTTTTGCTTTGCATGTTTCTCCTCAGTGCCAGTACTTACAGAAATTCCCGAGTATTGCATCAGCCAGTATTGTGAGAGTGACTGAGGAGAACAGATGTGTTGATACAGTGCTTCTCATACTTACAGGCCTGTTTGGTTTAAATATTCATATTGAACAATATAAAATCTGATATTTGTTGTAATCCACTCATATTTAGAGTCAAGCTTATATTTGTCCCATGTCCAGCATGTTTGTGCAGGTATTTGTGCTGGGTCAGTGTGAATGAATATTTATTCTTTTTTTCCACTTGTAAGCTATTGGCTTTACAACCTGTCATAATAAGCATAGAGATTAGATTTAAAACCCAGGAAATTTTATATAAATACCAAAGCCAAAAATATTAACACACATACACACATACACACCTACACACATATACACACACACACAAAATATACAGCTGAACCCAACTGATATTTTTTATTCAGTATAAAGTTTTGAATTGAAACCCAGGAAATTGTATATAATAAACAACAGCAAAAATGCAGAATCAAAAATATTGTAATCAGTGCAATAAAAATATATTTAGCTCTAATTGGGCCAGACACCAAAAGATTTGTAACCCAGACAAATACAGAACTCCCACAAAAATTTGCCCCAAATGCCATAGAAAATACAGCATGCAATACTTCACATATACACATAAAGATACTTGCTCTGCACAGTCATCAACACAACCATCTACATCTGGTCTGAAAAGAAGGCACGAAGCACCTCTTAATGCCAGAGCAGCAAAGCAGCCACGCTATGAACCCATCCATAGCAGTTATAACGGCCAATTAAGAGATCACCGTTTTGTATCAGAGCCAAGATGTGGCATTGAGAATTTTTTGAACAGTATAAATTCTGATCTGCAGGCAATTCTTAATGCACAAAATGGCTCTTATAAGCTCTCCCTCAAATTGTTTACACAATATAAGAAGCCAAATGGTACAAAATTTACACAGCCCCACATAACAGAAACTGCACCGGTATATTCAAATACAAATTCAGACAAAATAATAGGCAATTTGATAGATCAATTAAATATCAAACACTCTGAATTTGCGGCAAAAGAGTCAGGATGGAGCCTATGCGGCTCTCCGCACAAGTTATATGTTAATATTTCTGAATTCACTCCATTACAAGGTTCTACATATCTGCCATTACCTGATAATATTAAAAACAGAAGAGCCGTGGTCAATATTGAAAATACCGACCAGAAATGCTTTTTGTGGTGTATATTAGCTGCTTTGTATCCAGTTTCAAGGAATCCTCAGAGAATAAGTTATTACAAACAACATGAACATGATTTTGACGATGCAATGGAGGGTTTGGAATATCCAATGTCTGTTCAGAATATTGATAAATTTGAAAAAAAGGGCCAGGCACATCAATGGCAAACAATTATCTATTAATGTATTTATTTGTTCCATTGGCAATTGCCCGATAGAACCTCTCAGAATCAGTACAATTGATGATGAATCTGCTATTCCGATTGATCTGCTCTTAATTGAAGGGGATAGCACATATCATTACACTCTGATACACAGTCTTGAAGCTTTAGTGAGAACACAACTAGACAAATCCAATACAATATTCAAGTTGTGCAGAAGATGCTTAACTGTATTTTATGGTCAAAAAATGATAAAAGGGGTTCGGGAAGAGAATGCAGAAATTGCCAAAAACAAGTTAATTGAGCATCTGAAATACTGTGGGAACCATAAACCTGTTCATATGGTGATGCCCAATCCAAGTGAAAATTGCAAATTCAAAAAGTTTGAAGCCTTGTTGGAACACCCAGCATATATTGTCTGTGATTTTGAATCAATCCTCAAATCTCTTGCATCCTGCAATCCAGATCCTAAAGAATCTTCAATTACACCATACCAGCTACATGAACCTTCCAGTTTTTGTTATACAGTTATACAGGATGGTGTAGCTAGTGAGCCACACTTATACATGGGACCAAATGCCATCAAAATATTTGCACATAGAATAGAAAATGAGTGCCGTGACATAGCATCTAACATCTTATTAAAATCAAAGCCTATGTTGCCTTTAACAGAGAAACAGATTGAAGATTTCAACAATGCAGAAAAATGCCCGGTATGTGATTCTGAATTTTCAGATACAAATATCAAGGTGAAACACCATTCTCATACAGATGGTAAATTCTTAATGGCCCTGTGTAATAGCTGTAATATTAAGATCAAGAGACCAAGATTTGTCCCCATATTTTGCCATGGAGCATCCAATTATGATTTTCATCATTTGATCAGGTACGAGGGGTTTGAGAAGCAGAATTTAAATATTTTAGCTGAAAATGATGAGAAATATATATCTATTAGCAAGATAATTAAAGTTAATGGTGTTCCTATTCAATTAAGATTTCTTGATTCTTACAGAATTTTATCTGCTAGCCTGGCTACACTGGCCACTCAATTATCTGATGAACAATTCAAAATCACACGTGCCTTGTTTCCAAATCAGGACCTGAAATTAATTAGGCGGAAGGGTGTATATCCATATGACTATGTTACAGATTTTTCTAAATTTGATGAGTTTTCCCTGCCACCACAAGAAGAGTTTTACAGCAAAATCAGAGGATCTGGAATCACTGATGAAGATTATCACCATGCCCAATTGATGTGGAACAATTTAAAATGCAAGACATTTGGTGATTATCACATGGCATATTTGAAACTTGATGTCACCCTCTTAGCTGATATATTGCAGGCATTCAGAAAATCTTCTATGCAAAATTATAGACTGGATCCAATATATTTTTTCAGTGCCCCGGGCCTAGCAAGGTCTGCAACGTTTTTGAACACTAACATGCATTTGGATCTGATCCACGATCAAGATAAGTATCTGTTTATGGAGAAATGTATAAGAGGAGGGATGGTGCAATGTTCCCAGAGATATGCCAGAGCAAATAACAAATATATGCCTGATTATGATCCAGCACGGCCATCAAATTATATTGTGTATGTAGATGCAAACAGCCTCTATGGTCATGCCATGATGCAAAAACTGCCATATGCGGGGCTTGAGTGGGTTGAAGATTTCAATATTGAAGATCTTAAGGATTTTGATGACAGTGACTATGGCCTCTTCTTAGAGGTTGATCTGACAATTCCTGATGATTTGCACAATAAATTTTCTGATCTGCCCCCAATTCCCGAGGTTCAGTGCTCACCTGGCTCTAAACAGAAGAAGCTCATGATGACACTGGAGCCGAAACAGGGATATGTCACATATTACAAAAACCTCCAGTTCCTGATGAAACATGGTGTTCAAGTGACCAAAATTGGCAAAGTTTTGAGGTTCAGGCACTCAGAATGGTTGAAACCATACATTGATACAAATACAGAGCTTCGAACATCTGCAAAGAGCCAATTTGATAAGGGCTTGTTTAAATTGATGGTTAATTCTGTGTATGGCAAAACTATTGAAAATGTCAGAAAACATACCGATGTTAAAATAATTACTGACCCCAGCCTGAGCAAAAAATTGGTTGCAAAGCCTAATTTCAATTACAGAAGAATTTATGATGAAAATATGGCACTTTTCAACATGAAAAAAACAAAGATTAAGTTTGATAAACCTATTTATGTAGGGGCTGTGATATTGGAATTGGCCAAATTACATATGTTAACATTGTATTATGATGTGTTGAAACCTTTTTATGATGATTGTGTAAAATTGATGTACATGGACACGGATAGTTTTATTCTTGATATTCAAACAGAAGATGTTTATCAAGATATTGCACAGCCTGAATTGTTTCAATACTTTGATACCAGTGAACATACAGAGATTCAACACCACAACAAAAAGGTGCCTGGCAAGTTAAAAGATGAGACACTTGGTGATGTTATTGTGGAATTTGCTGGGTTAAGTGCCAAGGTGTACAGTTTTAAAACATGTAGTGGTGTTGCTGCCAAAAAGGCCAAGGGCATTGGCAAAGTAACTGTGGAAAAAGATCTTGAATTTGAAGATTATAAAAATTGCATCAAATCCCAGAATTTAATCAAAACATCAGAATCCAGAATTCAGAGTGTGGATCACTTATTGACTAGCAATATTGTAAGAAAAGTGGCTCTGGACCCACATGATGATAAGAGATGCATTTTATCATGTGGCATACATACTCTACCTTGGGGGCATTGTGATTTGAAAAATGGCAATCAATGCCCAATTACAGAGCATGATTTGAAATAAATAAACATGCCTATGAACTTATTTGGGTTCAAAAAACAGGCTATTATGGAGCTGCCAACACCACAACCCTCTTCTGATATGATATCTAAACTGAGTGGTTTCTTAATTATTCATCTGAACAGCATACTTACAGATGTTGATGATGAAACAGGCAAAATATTGTACATATTTAACAATAATTTAAATCATTACCAATTACCTGTAGGTGGGCAATTACAATTTATTACAACCCCTGAGGGTGATGTCAAGATTTCAGTAGGGAGAAATATTTATAGAATTAAGCACTCAAACATGGTTTCTGGCACTGTATATACTGTTTCTGCTGGTGACTGCTTATATATTGAGGTCCCGGGATCATATGACAAGCTTATACCCTTTTTTATAGAATTAAGAATCAGATACTCTATAATAAATAACCACTAAAACAAAAATGCCTAATGATATATTTGGCCATACAAGGGATGAAGATCACAGTGATGAGATTCTGATGCTTGATGTCAGAGTCAAGAAATTAAGAAGTGATTTACAAGCTTTACAAACCACACTCAATGCCAGTCTTCAATTAGAAATTACAAATTTGCAATCACAATGCATGGACCCTCTTCTTAAAATTGATTCTGAACTCAAAGTGTTGCTTCAGAAATATACTGACCTGGCCACATTGGATAATTTTCAAAGTTTAGAAGAAGCTGTAGCAGCTCTTCAAGCCAAATTTAAGACCCAGGCTAACAACTCTGAGCAATTGAAACAACAATTGGAAGAGCAAATAAATAATGTCCAGGCACAGCTCCAAACAATTGTCAAAAGCATAAAATCACAAGAAGATTTTGATCTAGTCATTTCCACTCTAAAAGAACAGATTCAATCACTCCAAATACCTAATCTGGACCCTCTTATCAATGCCATAGCCGAGGTTAAAGAAAAAATTGAGACACTTGAAAATTTTATGAACAATTTGCCATCTTCTGATGCTTTGAGTGCAATAACTCGGAGTGTAGCAAATATTAAGCTGCAACTTGAAACATATGAAGATTTTGGAAAAATTCAAAGTACCATAACCCATCTTGAAGGTACAATAGCAGCAGTGCAAAGTGATTTGGCAAATGTACTAGAATCTCGCCTGCCCGGTATTGTAGACACACTTGTCAGTGTCCAGCACCAAATCACAAAGCTTGAAAACCTCAACACTGAATCTGAGCTATCTCATTTTCATCATTTGATTGATGATATCCAAACAAAACTTGAAATTTTACAACAATCAACACCTACTCAGGCAGATATAGCCCTGCTCCAAAATGCTATGCAAAATGTGGCTGATGCTTCTGAATTAAACAATGTAAAATTGTCACTTGAATCTTTGCAAAATACAGTATCAAATCTTCCTACATCACAGGAACTTAAAAATATTAAGAGGGCAGTGAATAGGATATTGAAATCAGAAGATATCAAGAATATCCAGACAGAGATCAAACAACTCACTCAGACAGTGGCCACTCTACCAACTAATCAACATATTAATGAACTGCATGCCCTGTTTGAGGATATCAGAAGACAAGTCCATGATCTTACTGCTCAAAATTCAAAATTGGCAGTTGTTGAAAATTTGCAACAAATTGTAGCTAATATCAAGCAACAGCTAGGAACCATGGAATCCAATCAAGCAAATGCTCTGTCTGTTTTTGCCACCCAGCTTCAAGAGATTGTGCAACAATACAAGAAACTTATTGTGGACATAAAAATTAAGCCAGGCCATGATGATGTTGTTAGGACCATCAATGAGCACCTTGAATCTGTAACAAGCAGATTGCTTACAGCAGAAAAAGAAATAACAGGCATAATCGAGAATCCAAAACATACAGTAATTCTTGAATTGTACAGCATCCCCAACAAAGAATATGATTCTCCATTTACACCAGGTGGCAAAATATATATGCTGTCCCCTGCACAATTTTATTACCAGTTTTTTGTTGGGGGCACACTGAGACCAATCAAGATCAAATATTGGCATCAACCACAGGCACACAACTACCCCACCTTATCAATAACAAATGCTGAGAACAAAGTGAAAATCACCAGTGTAGAGTTAGAGGATTTTACAGACCCCAATACATTAGAAACAGCCTATACTGAAGATGATGGATCTTTGGAATTTCAAATACAAATAGGAGACAAATTATATTTAGAAAATCCTGCAGTATCAGCTGCTGAACACCCCATAGTTGCAATATTCCTGTTTTCATATTATGTCTAGACAAATTATTGTTGATGAATTACACAGACAAGCCCGACATAATTATAAGAGACTCCCAGTAGTCACAAAAGGCATAGATGATTTATGGCAGAGCGACTTGATTGAAATGGCAAGTGGAAAGTTGAAAAACTTAGACAAAATCAACAAGGGCTACAAGTATCTACTCACTATCATAGATACATTTTCAAAATTTGCCTGGGCTGTGCCACTCAAATCCAAGACTGGAACATGTGTTACAGAAGCCTTCAGGACAATCATCAATCAGAGTGGAAGATCCCCGCGCTATTTGCAAACAGATAATGGCAAAGAATTTTATAATTCTGTGTTCCAACAATTTATTAAAAGCCAGGCAATAAAACATTACTCGAATTACAGTGATCTCAAGGCCTCAATTGTAGAAAGATTCAACAGAACCCTAAAAAATCTTATGTATAAACAATTTACACTGCAAGGTAATTATAAATGGATTAATATTCTTCCAGAACTTCTACATAAATATAACAACTCGGTCCATTCCACAATCAACATGAAACCCGCTGAAGTTACTTCATCTGATGAGCAAAAATTGATCAGGCAACAACAAGAAAAGCCAAATACAGGGTGGGTGATCAAGTAAGAATCAGCAAATATAAGCACTTATTCAAAAGAGGCTTTACAAGAAACTGGAGCACTGAATTATTTACAGTGGTTCAAGTTAAACCCGGGACCCTTAACACATATATAATAAAAGATCACCGAGGAGAAATTCTCAAAGGCAGGTTCTATGAACAAGAACTCAGCAAAACTAAACAGCCTGACACATATCGCATAGAAAAAATCATCCGCAGAAAAGGCAACAAGTTATTTGTCAAATGGCTAGGACTTCCAGAACACAGCTGGATCGATGCAGACAAAGTGATAATATGAGCACCTGGGATGTTATAAAAAGGCTGCCAGAACCTGAACAGCAGAATAAGAGAAATGGCAAGTTGCTGCCTGAAAATATTAGGTGTCTTATTGTTGGGCCATCTGCTTGTGGTAAAACTACACTAATGGTTGATAATTTTTTATTGGCACCCAGCTGGTTAGACAGGAAAAACAGGCACTTGTATGTTTTCTCTAAGAGCTTGGAACAATTAAAATATCAGCAGCTGATGAAGCTATATGATGGATTGGATATTGCCACTTTTGAATCAGATGTTAAGCCACTCCATGAATGTCTCGATAATTCTGTTGTTGTGTTTGATGACATTATATTGGATAATCAAAACAAGGTTAGAAATTTCTTTACACAGGGGCGGCACAAAAACATTGATTGCTTCTACCTGGCACAGACTTTTTCAAAAATACCGAAGCAGCTGATCCGAGACAACAGCAATTTTATATGTGTGTTTCATCAAGATCATACCAACCTCAAACACATACATGATGAATATGTAGGTGGGGACTTGAGCTACAATGATTTTTCCAAGTTTTGCAGTAGGTGCTGGAACCAGGACAGTTATGGGTTTGTCACAATTGATATGACAAGAACACCTAATAGTGGCAAATACAGAAATAAAATCAACAATTTTCTAGACATTGAAATATAAATAAATAAACATGAAAAGGCCAATCATTGATGATCTTAAGTTAAGAGATTATCTTGTAAAAAGATTTAAGGGATGGAAATCACAGAACCGAGGAATTTATGAACAACACAAACAAACAGAACAGCCTATCATTGATGCTATTAGTGATTTAGGTAAAAATATCAAAACTGTTACAGAGCAAAATCAAAATTTGATCACAGAGCTTGTACCTGTAGCTGCAAGAAACATATTAGATTATCCATTCACCCCACTTTCCAGTATTCATACACCTAGTCCTATTGCTCCTAGAAGAATTGAAGCTACTCAGGATCCTATTGAATTGGGTCTTCTTGCTCAAAAATATTTAACCACACCTAAAGACAATAAAGATGAGGTGTTTGGCTTATATGCTGACACAGAGCTTGATGGTAGCATCATACATAGAATTGGCAATTTCAGAGTAACATTTATGGGGGATGATCTGATTGTTTATTCAGAATCTCGTCTCGGAGAAAAAGGTGCTTTTGTTAAATATCCCGGCACACCTGGGTTGTGGGAACTGATGACTAGGAAAAGACCTGGCAGCTATACAGATCAAGATTATGAGCATTACAAAGAAATATTAATAAAATCAGATGCTCTATACCAGAACAATGATCCCACACAAAAAAGAGTCAAGTCTAGCAGTGGGGCAAAATACAATAATTTAATCAAACCCATATGGTCACAGATCAAGACTGGCAGTGGAATCAAACAATACAACACCCTGCCCAAAGAATTTGTGTGGGTTGATGATGTCAGGAAACTTGTAGATAGGTTGCTGGTGATAGCTGGGGAGGAAAATGCTGGGAACCACAATTTTTACAATGAAAAGGTTGGAATTATGGACATGATAAGCACAAAATTGTCTAATTTTATAGTGAATGACACTAAGGGGATTGGATATCTCATAAAAATTATTAATACTCTACCACCTAAATTTTGGAATATTTCTGAGGGTCGGGGGTTGGTTAATGACATTATAAACAAGCTGCCATTTGAACTACACATTCCAGGCTATCAGTATTGTGGTCCAGGCACAAAATTGGATCATAGATTAAACAGAGGTGATCCTGGTGTTAATCCCCTAGATGCTGCTTGTAGAGACCATAACATAGCATACAACACACATTCTGATCTTGACAAGAGACATGTTGCAGACAAGAAATTAGAAGAGGCTGCATTTGGTAGATTTGTAAGCAAAGATGCTTCTTTGAGTGAAAAAATAGCAGCATTGGGGACCACCATAGCTATGAGCACCAAACAAAAACTGGGGTGGGGGTTGTGAATATGTATATAATAAACCTACAATGAAGGCCAAGGGTGTTATGTATCAAATACCTTATGCAGGTCTCAAATCTCTTAAAACTATTGACAGTCTTTTGACCAAAAAGCAGCGCAAGAAAAAAAGCTCTTGTATTGCCAAGGGCCATGGTATGAAATTATTACTTAGCACCCCCCAATTAAAAAAATTACAGCAATCAAGAAAAAAATCACATGTGGGGGGATTCATATTTACTATCCCGGCCATCTTAGCTGCTCTCGGGGCTGTTGGGAGCTTGGCTGGGGGATCAGCTGCCATAGCAAAAACAGTAATAGATGCCAAGAAAAATAGGGCAGAATTAAATGAGCAGAGGCGCCATAACCTGGCCATGGAGAAACAAGGCAAAGGTGTTAAGAGAGCCATGAATAAGTTTAAAAAAAACAAGAGCCGCTTACAAACCAAGATATTGAAGCTTTAATCAAGCCACTGGGCATCAAACATTTTAGGGGTGTGTACATGTCTGATTCTTTACCAGAACAACCCCTCAACAAAGAGTGTGGCATTGTTAATTTGGATGAGTACAAAAATCAGGGCACTCACTGGATTTGTTATCTTAAATATTTAAACAATGAGGCATTTGTGTTTGATTCATTTGGAGGTGTTCCACCTGAAAATTTAATAAAATATTTAAAATCACCTAATCTTTATTACAATAATGCCCGTGTTCAAAACTTCAAAGATGTTAATTGCGGACATTTGTGCTTATCTGTTCTTAGATATATGTCTCAAATAAATAAACCATCAATTGAAAATTTTCAAAAGGCCTTGTGGTATTTGAAACATCATGGGGGTATTTCATCTCACCAGCCAAAATTCAATATTGAAACTCAAATTGCATGATGATATAGTGTATCCCAAAACAATAGCTCTCAGAGCATTTTATGGCATGTACTTGATCCCTAATATTACACACCACAACAACAAAATTGCAGTAGGGGATCAAAAAATTTTCATCACTCCAGGGCAGTATAATCTGTCCACTCTAAATGCTCAATTACCCAGAGGTGTAGTGTTAAGTCAAAATTCTGTCACTCACAGAGTAGAGATTGTATCTGCTACAGAAACAGTGGATCTGGGTACTATAGGAGAGCTGTTAGGCTTTGAGAACAACACAAAACTTGAAGCGGCCATCAAACACACTGCTATGAATATACCTAAATTCTTAGCCATAGAGACTCTGAATATTCACTGTAATGTGGCCGAGGGTATGATCACCAAATCAAATGATATAGGCACTCACAAACAAACTGGCATCATTGCAACATTTAAACCTAATTCTGAATTTATGGAGCCAATCATCTACAATCCATCCCCAACATTATATTTTCCTGTGTGTCATAATAGAATAGATTATATTGAATTGATGGTTACTAATGAGAAAGAAGAATTAGTTGATTTTGCTGGAGCCACAACAACTGCAATCATAGAGATTAACATTTAAATAAAAATACATACAATGGAAAATATTGAGAGTTATGAGCTACAATCATTCCCCCCAAACAGGAGGACATTTGCAAATTTAAATCAACCCAACACAGAGATTGAGGTTGATCTTGATGTAGGGGATGGCTTTATACACCCTCACAGAGCAGATCTATACATCAAATTTGATGTTGTAAAGTTCGATGGAACAGATTATCCGGCAAATTCAAATATAAGATTGGTGGACAATTTTGTGCCGCATCTGTTCTCTGAAATTGAGATCAGAAAGCATGGTGTTGTTATAAACAGAGTGGATTACCCCGGCATTACCTCCACAGCTTTGGCCACACTAAAATTATCCAAAACCAAAGCTTCTTACTACAAAATAGGCGGGTTTGAGGCTGGTGATAAAATTATATCTAAGAGCCACACAGTGCTGTTCCCCATGCGCCTTTTGCCAGGATTCTTCTCAGATTACACAGATATTATGTGGAAGGGTGGTTTAAGAATTACATTTAGAAGAGCTGCCAATGATAATAATGCTTTGATGAGGTACAGCACATTAAACTCTACAGGAGAAGCTCTGCCCAATACCCTACCTGATGCAGGCAAATGCATTATTCAGACTATGGAGCTAAGAATCCCTGTTGTTGAATATGAAGCCAGTTATGCTCTTAAATACAAAGCTGATATAATAAAAAATCCACAGATTCCTCTGCAATTTTATACATATCAATGCGTACAGAAGCTCGCAACTGGTACCTATTATGAGTTTGATGCTACAAATTCATTCTCCAGTATTCAATATGACATGCCGGATTTTGTGGTGGTATTGTTTCAGACTGGGACACACAACAATCAGGAAAAAAATTCAAGTAGATTTGATAACTGCAACATCAAGAACATATATCTTAAAAATGGCAGAAATGAGGTATTCCCTAGAGAAAATTACAATTTAGACATGTCCAAGAATGATTTCCTCAAATTATATGAGGCATTTTCGGCTTTCAAAAGGGTCACTACTGGCAGTACTGACATGTATTACACACCAGATGAATTCAAAGCACAGAGACCCATGTTTGTAATCAACACCTCAAAAAGAAAACAAGTTGTGGTGAATGACAGGACAAACATTAAAATTATCTGTGAATTCCATGAGGCATTACCCGATGACACCATATGTAGTGTTATTCTCATAGGTGAAAAATCATATGTTTATGATGTAAGAAATGAGAGGGTCACGGAGCAATTCTAGAAGATATTTGCTTCTATTATGCTGTTATACAACACACAAACCTCAACTGTATTATCAGCTAGCAGTGAATATCTTATGTGTGGGCAGTTGTATATATTTCAATCTTATATCAGGACTCGAACCCAAAGCCCCTGATTACAATGCAACAATATTAACACTTCTCAATATGGAATATGCCCACATTTTACTGGGTTCTGAGACCTTAATACAGACAAAATTGGATTTTGAACTGCCATAATATTTTCTAAGTCTTTGCCTAGGCTCATATTATCAGAATAGAATTGCTTTCAGCATGAAGGGGGGGCAGTTCATTGCCACTGTGTGAAAATATGTATTTTTATCTCAATAATCTTTGTTACACTTTTACATGTTGCAGACATGTTACACTTTTTCCCCTGTCGCACAGAAAGATTAATGGCCCCTTCAGTAAATCGTACAGAAAAATCATTAATGCTCCCTTCTAGCGTGTAGATTTTATCTCTTGCGTGCCGGCAAGACATGGAGGCAAAACATTAGTCTTTTGATAGATTAATATCAATTCATGCATTTCCGAGCTATAATTGCTTACCCCAAGCAATGGAATTGATCAGAGATTGGAAAAAAGCAGGCAACAGCTCAAATTTGTATATTAAATTAGATCTGTAAGTTATAGAGCATAGAAATATTGCCAAAAACAATATCAAAAAAGCCATATTTTTGACAAATTTATAAACAACAATCACACAGATATAGCTTTTACACACATGGCCGAATCTGTCTGAGCAGAGGAGGGAGGGGGTTTTCAGATCTGGGAGTTGTATATCAACTAGCAGTAATTATTCTCAAAATCTCACGTATGGAAATATTATTTTGCCACACATATTTCAATCTATCAGGACTCGAACCCGGAGTCCCTTGTTTACAAGACAACAATATTAACATTTTGCCATCAGGGGAGGCTTCACATTTTACCAGGATTCAAACCCGAGCCTCCCGATTACAGGGCAATAAAAACCATGCACCACACTCCACTGGGTCTCAGAACCCAATAAATATCAATTCAAGATTCCTGGGATTTTGACAGAAAAACATACTATAAACAATAAGATGATAAGAGAACTTGCCATAGTTTTAAGTATAGACAAATCAATCTGAGGGAGCTCTTCCTTTCTGAAAAATTCCCGAGGGCATTTTTACAAAAATCTTGGATTAGGCAGGGTTCCACACTAGAGCAAAAAGCTCATGTAGGCATGTTGAGCTTGTTTTAAGTATAGCCAAATCTGCATGAGGGGAGCTCTTCCTTTCGTGAGTTTATAATAGTATCAATACCACTACTCGTTCTTCATTCTCGGCCAAGACACCTATACGTTTCGGATCGTAGCCAAGATGTCTCACCAGGTGGTGAAAATCATATCCGCTTCCGTTGTGAAAGAATATGGGGATGAATTTAGATTTCTGGATTTTAAGATTGCACGTGTTGCAAATTCCACCTATGTAGTTTCCGCTGAAATGATCGTGGTGGAATATTTTTTGTTGTCATCAGTGAAACTTTGATCACATACCGGACACACCTCAGTGGAATTGTAATTTTGAAGTTCATTTTCAGTTAAAGGTGCCATCGGTTTTGATGTAAGCAGTACGCTACCAATTACCTCAACCTCCTCCACCATTTTTTCCAGGAAGTGTTCGATTACATTTGGCCCGCGGTATATATATGCTTTATTTATTTTATCACGTCGCACAACAACATAGCCGAAACTATTAGGTTTATGAAGCTGGTACGGCGTTGTGGAGGAAATTTCAGGATCCGGTTCGCAGTAGGAGAGTGGTTTCAGGAAAGACTCGAAATCTGCGACGATGATTGCGGGATGTTCCAACAATGCCTTGTGCATTTTGAATTCTTCGACTTCGTTCGTTTCGGGCATCAACATTCTAGCCGGTCTGTTGTCACCGCAATAAATTTTATGTTCGGCATGTTTCTCGATAGCAATTTGACGTCCGGTGTATTTTCGATAATTGAGTTGTTTTTGATCGTCGAACGTGGTTAGGCATCTCGGGCAAACTTCGATGCAATGTTTATACTTGGTAGTTTGACTTCTGACCAAACGTGATAGAGAACGAATTAGCGTGTAATGATAGACATCCTCGTTGGAAATGAGAAGGAGATTTATTACACAAGCATCGTCATCGTCGATATCGCTTATCCTGACGGGATGCACGAGATGTTTATCTGACGTGAAGGAATATACATTAATAGCGATGCGTTTTCCTGCACGATTTTCGAACTTTGTTATATCCGACAATGTCACCGGGTATTCGATGCCAGACATTACACTTTCAAACTCGGACTCGTATTGCTTGTAATTAGAAACCTGTTCTGGATTATTTGACCAATGAACAGGATGCAGTGCAGCCAATATACACCAGAGAAAACACTTGTTATCGCTGTTCTGTATATTTAACACAGCTCTCTTGTGTTGAATGTTCGGTGGAAGAGGAACGTAGCTGGAAGCGCGAAGAGGCGAGAATCGGTTCACGTAAACGGTTAACGTGTGAGGACTTCCACACAGAGACCATCCCGACCCTTTAGCCTCGAAACCGTCATGTTTCTTAACCAGCTCGTTGGAAACTTTATAATAGAAGTTGTCCAAATTTTCGACGTCAGCAAAATAAAGTGTCTGGTTTTTTGTACGATGATAAAAAATACTCGTTGTGCCATCAACTTTCTCGTATTCGGAAAACAGAACAACGTATACTTTTATAGAGTTGTTTTCAAGTTTATCTTTCAAAATATTTAGTACAGATGTTTTCGTTTCATGCAAGAAACTAAGGATGTCACGGCCTGCTTCTGACTTAATTGAAAAATCCTGGAGTTGGTCGTTGAATGCAGATCTAATTGGTTTGCGTTCATTGGATAATTTAATTTGCTTGGAAGTGGAAGCTTCCGTATCTGCATTATCGATTTTCCTTTTCGATGCTTGTCCGGTCGATGGTTTGCAAATTTTGAGGTGTTTACTTAAATTTGTAATGCTAATCATCTTTCCGCATCGAGCACAAGACTTAGAAGGTGACGAACGATTAATTCTCGAACCTGTTTCGCTACATCTTGCCCTGTGTACCGATAAATTGTTCCTTGAGATTAGCTTCCCACAAGTAACACATTAAGTTTTATCATTTTTACGATTGAAACTGGTGGTGGATGCCATTGCTTTCTCCAAAATCACAGAAATCAAAAAGTCTAGTATATAGCGATACAATTTTCAGGTATGTTATTTTATATAGAATTTCTTGGAGTGATTACAAAACTCAAAAATTCAATCTACTGTAAATAGAATTTCAAGTATGTTATTTATATAGAATTTCTTGTGTGCGAATACAAAAACTCAAGAATTCAATCTACTGTGAATACAATTTTCAGGTATGTTATTTTATATAGAATTTCTTGAGGTGATTACAAAACTCAAAAAAATCAATCTACTGTGAATATAATTTTCAGGTATGTTATTTTATATAGAATTTTCTCAGGTCGAATACAAAACTAAAAAATCCGAGACAGTTCAGTTTTAACGTGTTCATATTTGAAAAAAAAAATGCAAAATACGCCTTGGAGATTTCAACCAATCCACTTTACTAGATTGGAGAAACTCTAACGATTGTTATTTGGAACCTTTAACCTTTTTTGGTGACGTAGAGTACGCATAGAGAGGTCGGGTTTAGTGTGTCGGTAGAGTCTCGGTGTCCTCTGTCCACCCATACCAAAATGAACATAGGTCGTCATGGAACCAATTTTTCATCAATCGAAAATTTTCCAAGTCCAGCGTTAAATTGCAAATATCTCGAAAATGGTAAGAGTTATCGAAAAAATATATCGAAAAACACCCCCATCCCGGTAGCAAAGCTACCCCCCTGTCGATTTTGGAGGTGTAGAATACGTGTACCAAGTTTTGGTGGTCCTGAGGTCAAGAGGTAAGAAGTTAGCCCACCCTCCAAAATTTTGATCACTCGTAACTTTTGAACAAATAGTCGTAGAAAGATCGGGTTTAGTGCGTCGGTCGAGTCTCGGTGTCCTCTGTCCACCCATACCAAAATAAACATATGTCGTCATGGAACCAATTTTTTCATCAATCGAAAATTTTCCAAGTCCACAGCGTTTTAAAAAATTCTTAAATTGCAAATATATCGAATTTTTGACAAACAGAGGTGTCCCATAGGATCTTTGAGAAAAAAAAACACGTGAAACTCTATAGAGGTGTGGTAATCTATAACCGCAGCCGTTAGAGAACCTTTTACTTTTTTTGGTTGGGCACCACGCACCCCTGGCGAGGTTATATAGGGGCCAGGGATCCTAAAAAAAAAACAATTATTATTATTTGCTTGTTTTGAGTCACAATACGGAAAATAATGAGAGGCGCGCGTGTGTGGCACATCGTTTCGAGAGAGAGAGGTTTACACAAGGTCACGATATATATAAACATTTGGCCAGGACTTGGAAAATTACGATAAGGTGCACTCATCCTTGAAGGATGAGAGGATGAGAGTACATCTTTCACTCATCACTGCTTTTCTGCGCCGTGAAACATCGTCAGCGCAATAAATGAGGCGCGGAACGTGGAGAGAAAGTGAGATTTTCAGGTTTTTGTGGTCGTTTGGTCAAGAAATCAGAATTGATCTCAAAGGCATATTTGTGACACTACTAACCTATGTTCGGAAATCGAAAATAGCGACCGGAAGTTGGGTTATCTTGGAAACGGTAAGACTTAGAAAAAATCTGTTTGCGGATTCGTCATGTACCCCTATACGTGAGAAAAAGTATGAATAGAACTTATGTTCGGAAATCCAAAATGGCGACCGGAAGTGGGTTTATCTTGGAAACGGTAAGACTTAGGAGAAATCTGTTTGCGGATTCATTACGTACGCCTATATGTAAGTACAATGTGAATAGAACCTATGCTCGGGAATCCAAAATGGCGACCGGAAGTGGGATTATCTTGGAAACGGTAAGACTTAGGAAAAATCTGTTTGCGGATTCATCATGTACACCTACACGTGAGAAAAAGTATGAATAGAACCTATGCTCGGAAATCCAAAATGGTGACCGGAAGTGGGATTTTCTTGGAAACGGTAAGACTTAGGAAAAATCTGTTTGCGGATTCATCATGTACACCTACACGTAAGTAAAATATGAATAAAACCTTTGTGCGGAAATCCAAAATGGCGACCGGAAGGGGGGTTATCTTGGAAACGGTAAGACTTAGGAAAAATCTGTTTACGGATTCATCACGTACGCCTATACGTGAGTAAAATATGAATAGAACCTATGTTCGAAAATCCAAAATGGCGACCGGAAGTGGGATTATCTTGGAAACGGTAAGACTTAGGAAAAATCTGTTTGCGAATTCATCACGTACGCCTATATGTGAGTAAAATATGAATACAACCTATGTTCGGAAATTCAAAATGGCGACCGGAAGTGGGGTTATCTTGGAAACTGTAAGACTTAGGAAAAATCTGTTTGGGGATTCATCATGTACACCTATACGTAAGAAAAAATATGAATAGAACCAATAGTGTCCGGAATTCATGCGGGTTTGGACGTGACGACGCAGTTCAATAACATAGGTTAGACCAAAAAAAACCTTGGTGATTTTATTTCGAGTAAGGTGTTGGCAACACTGCGAGAAAATAAGCCTTATGTCTTACAAGAGCAAACCATTAAGTCGAGCCTCACCGAGGATCACTTCGAGCCTCACTTTCGGTTGCAGAACTGTCTTTATGGTCCTACTCTAAAGTAGGTCAAAGCACGTAGAGGCTCTCGTGTAGTTTAGCACGAAAAAAAATGAATAGGTTAAGTTATATCACGTAAGATCGTGGCATTCGTACCAAGTATGAGTGGGAAAAAAGGGAAATTTTACTAAAACATCGCTAAACGATAAAACATCGACAAAAAATAGTCAAAATATGTCAAAAACTGATATTCAATTGATAAAAAAAGGCTACAAATGCATACCTACCAAGTACGAGGTGGGAAAAAAATTTTGCAGTGAAAATTGTACTAAAAACATCGCTAAACGCTAAAACATCGACAAAAAATTGTCAAAATATGTCAAAAAGTGATATTCGATTGGTAAAAAAAAGAGAATACCTACAAAGTACTACTATGAAGCGCTTAATATACACTACTCTGGGTCGCAGGACAGGTCGCTAAATGAACAGGTCATGTTGCTAAAGGAATGGCCAACCTAAGGGCAAGTCTCAAAAACGCTTTGTAACATATAGACATGTCTTAAAAATAGCGTGTAGCATAAGGACATGTTGCTAAAGAAACTGAACGCCAAAGGAAAAAACTCAAAAATACTGTGTAGCATATAGAAAGAGCGCAAAAAGACTTGGTCTCAAAACACTGTGTAGTATATGGAAAGGCCACAAAAACAGTGGGTTGCTGATCGACCAGCTGCCAAAAGAACGGGTCGCCAAAGGACAACTCTCAAAAATACTGTGTAGCATATAGAAAGGGCGCAAAAAGACTGGATCTCAAACTACTGTGTAGCATATGGAAAGGCCACAAAAAAAGTGGGTTGCTGATCGACCAGCTGCCAAAAGAACGGGTCGCCAAAGGACAACTCTCAAAAATACTGTGTATCATATGGAAAGGCTGTAAAAACAGTGGGTTGCCAAACGAGATGCCGCCAAAGAATGGGTCTCCAAAGGTCAAGTCTCAGAAAGACTGTAGCATATGGACAGGTCCTAAAAAGACAGGGTAGTATATGGAAATCCGCAAAAAACTGGGTGGCAGGACAGGCCGCTACAAGAAGGAGTCATCAAAGCAAAAGTCCCAAAAAGGCTGAAGCATAATGACAGGTCACTGAAAGAACGAGTCGCCAAAATACAAGTCTAAAAAACACTTTCTACCATATAGACATTCGTAAAAAACGTCTGCAGCATAAAGACACGTTGCTAAAAGACCGGGTTTACAAACGACACGTTTCAAAAACACTTTGAACAATATGGACAGGTCGCAAAAAGACTGAATCGCCAAAGGACAAGTCTCAAAAATACTGTGTAGTATATGGAAAGGCTGCAAGAACAGTGGGCTGCCGAACGACATGTCACCAAAAGAATGGGTCGCCAATGGTCAAATTTCAGGAAGACAGGTCCTAAAAAGACAAAGTAGTATATGGAAAGGCCCCAAAGAACTGGGTGGCAGAAGGGCAGGCGGATAAAAGAAGGAGTCACCAAAGGAAAAAAACCAAGAAAGACTGTGTAGCATAATAACAGGTCACTGAAAGAACAGGTCCCGAAAATACAAGTCTCAAAAACACTTTCTACCATATAGACAATCGTGAAAATAGTCTGCAGCATAAAGTCAAGTTCATTATTAGAATGGGCAACCAAAGGACAAATGTCATAAACACTGTGTAGCATATGGACAAGTCGTAAAAAACTGGGTACCAAATGGGACACTTACCTATAGCACATGGAAAGGCTTGCAAAAATACTTTCTACCATATGGACAATCATAAATATTGTCGGTAGTAAAAGGACAGTTCGCTAAAAGAACGGGTCGCCAAAGAACAAGTCTCGCGAACACTTTCTACCATATGTACATGTCGTAAAAATAGTCGGTAGCATAAAGACACGTTTCTAAAACACTGGGACACCAAAGGACGAGACTCGAAAACACTTGTAGCATATGGACAGGTCGTAAAAAAACTGGGTACCATATGGCAAACTTCGCTATACCATATGGAAAGTCTTGCAAAAATACTCTCTACCATATGGACAATCATAAATATTATTTGTAGCAACAAGACATGTTGCTAAAACAACGGGTCGCCAAAGGTCAACTCGCAAAAAAACTGGGTCACCGAAAGACAGGCCGTTAAAAGAACGGCCGCCGTAGGACCGACTGTTAAGAGAACGGTCACCGTAAGGCAGAACGTTAAAGGAACGGTAGCCGTAGGACTAACCGATAGAAGAACGGTGGCCGTAGGACAGACCGTTAAAAGAACGTGTCAGAAAAAATAGTCGGTAGTATAAAGACACGTTGCTAAAAGAATGGGCAACCAAAGGACAAGTCTAAAAAACACGGCGTCGCAGAAGGACAGGGTGCTAAGAAAGGCAGGTCGCCAAAGGACGAGTTTCACAAACACTTTCGATAATATGAGCAGGTCGCAAAAAAATGGGTAGCACATGGAAAAATCGCTAAAAGAAGGGGTCGTTAAAGGACAAGTCTCAAAAATACTGTGTAGCGTATGGAAAGGCTGCAAAAACAGTGGTTTGCAGAACGACATGTCGCCAAAAGAATGGGTCTCCAATGCTCAGGTCTCAGAAAGACTCTAGCACATGGACAGGTCCTAAAAACACAGGGTAGCATAAGGACAAATCGCTAAAACGAAGGGTTGTTAAAGGACGAGCCTCAGAGACACATTATACAGTCAACGGCAAAGAAAATAGGCGCGATTGTACATTACAATTTTAATTGCGATTTATTCCACACCCTGTGTTGTTTTAATCAATCAATTTCTCTTGATACATGGCACACGCTGCCCTCTCCTCTCTGACAAATCGATAAAAGAATGGATCACCAATAGACAAGTCTAAAAAACACTGCGTCGAAGAAGGACAGAGTTCTAAAATAAAAGTCGCCAAAAAACAAATTTCAAAAACACATTGGACAATATGGACAGGTCGCAAAAAGACTGGGTAGCACATGGGAAAATCGCTTAAAGAAGGGGTCGTTAAAGGACAAGTCTCAAAAATACTGTGTAGCGTATGGAAAGGCTCCAAAACTGTGGTTTGTAGAACTACGTGCTGCCAAAAGAATGGGTCTCCAAACGTCAAGCCTCAGAAAGACTAGAGCACATGGACAGGTCCTAAAAAGACTGAGTAGTATATGGAAAGTCCGCAAAAAGACTGGGTGGCAAGACAGGACGCAAAAAGACTGGTTGGCAGGACAGGCTGCTAAAGGAAGGAGTCACCAAAGGAAAAGTCCCAGCAGCACTGTGTAGCATAATGACAGGTCACTGAAAGAACGGGTCGCCAAAATACAAGTCTCAATAACACTTTCTACCATATAGATAATCGTAAAAATAGTCTGAAGGATAAGGACACGTTGCTAAAAAAACCGGGTTTACAAAGGACAAGTCTCAAAAATACTTTGCACCATATGGACAGGTTGTAAAAAGATTGGGTAACATATAGACAGATCTCTAAAAGAACATGTAGACAAATTACAAGTCTCAAAAATACTGTGTATCATATGGAAAGGCAGCAAAAACACTGGGTCGCAGGACAGGTCGCTAAAAGAACGGGCCGATAAAGAACAAGTCTCACGAACACTTTCTACCATATGGACATGTCGTAAAAATGGTCGGTAGCATAAAGACACGTTGCTAAAAGCCTGGGGCACCAAAGGACAAGACTCGAAAACACTTGTAGCATATCGACAGGTCGTAAAAATCTAGGTAGCATATGGGACACTTCGCTATACCATATGGAAAGTCTTGCAAAAATACTTTCTACCATATGCACAATCATAAATATTGTCGGTAGCAAAAGGACATGTTGCAAAAACAACGGGTAGCCAAAGGACAACTCGCAAAAAAACTGGGTCACCGAAAGACAGCCCGTTAAAAGAACGGTCGCCGTCGGAGAGTCCGTTAAAAGAACGGTCGCCGTAGAACCGACTGTTAAGAGAACTGTCACCGTAAGGCAGACCGTTAAAGGAACGGTACCCGTAGGACTAACCGATAGAAGAACGGTCGTCGTAGGACAGACCGTTAAAAGAACGTGTCAGCAAAAATAGTCGGTAGTATAAAGACACGTTGCTAAAAGAATGGGCAACCAAAGGACAAGTCTAAAAAACTCCGCGTTGCAGAAGGACAGGGTGCTAAAAAACAGGTCGCCAAAGGACAAGTTTCAAAAACACTGAAAAATATGGACAGGTCGCAAAAACACTGGGTAGCACATGGAAAATCGCTAAAAGAAGGGGTCTTTAAAGGACAAGTCTCAAAAAAAACTGTGTAGCGTATGGAAAGTCGGCAAAAAGACTTGGTGGCAGAAGGACAGGGCGCTAAAAGAAGGAGTCACCAAAGGAAAAGACTCAGAAAGACAGCAGCTTAAAGACAGATCACTGATAGAACGGGTCGCCCAAATACAAGTCTCAAAATCACTTTCTACGATATAGACAATCGTAAAAATAGTTGGCAGCATAAAGACACGTTGCTAAAAGAATGGGCAACCAAAGGACAAGTCTCAAAGACATTTTGGACCATAGGGTCAGGTCGCAAAAAACTGGGTCGCCAAAGGACAAGTATCAAAAATAATGTGCAGCATAAGGACACGTTGCTAGAAGGCTCGGTTTCCAACGGAACAAGTCAAAAAAACGCTTTATACCATATAGACAGGTCTTAAAAATAGTTTGTAGCATAAGGACATGTTGCTAAAAAACTGGTCGCCAAAGGACAAATCTCAAAAATACTGTGTAGCATATAGAAAGGGCGCAAAAACAGTGGGTTGCCGAACGACATGCCGATAAAGGAATGAGTCCTCAATGGTCAAGTCCAAGAGAGACTGAAGCATAATGACAGATCACTGAAAGAACGAATCGCCAAAATACATGTCTAAAAAACACATTCTACCATATAGACAATCGTAAAAATAGTCTGCAGCATAAAGACACGTTGCTAAGAGACCGGGTTTACAAAGGACAAGTTTCAAAAACACTTTGGACAATATGGACAAAAAGACTGGTAAGCACATGGAAAAATCGCTAAAAGAAGCGGTCGTTAAAGGACAAGTCTCCAAAATACTGTGTAGCGTATGGAAATGTGGCTTAAAGACTGGGTCGCAGGACAGGTCGCTAAATGAACAGGTCATGTTGCTAAAAGAATGGCCAACCTAAGGGCAAGTCTCAAAAACGCTTTGTAACATATAGACATGTCTTAAAAATAGCGTGTAGCATAAGGACATGTTGCTAAAAAAACTGGTCGCCAAAAGACAAAACGCAAAAATACTGTGTAGCATAGAGAAAGGGCGCAAAAAGACTGGGTCTCAAAATACTGTGTAGCATATGGAAAGGCCACAAAAACAGTGGGTTGCTAATCGACCAGCTGCCAAAAGCACGGGTCGCCAAAGGACAAGTCTCAAAAATACTGTGTAGCATATAGAAAGGGCGCAAAAAGGCTGGGTTTCAAAATACTGTGTAGCATATGGAAAGGCCACAAAAACAGTGAGTTGCTGATCGACCAGCTGCCAAAAGAACGGGTCGCGAAAGGACAACTCTCAAAAATACTGTTTAGCATATGGAAATTCCACAAAAAGACGGGGCACCATAAGGACAGGTGGCTCAAAGAACGAGGGCCAAAGTACAAGTCTGACAGACACATTGCACCCTATGGGCATGTCGTAAAAATAGTCTGTAGCAAAAGGACACATTGCTAAAAGAAAGGGTCGCCAAAGGACAAGTCTCAAAAATACTGTGTAGCGTATGGAAAGGCTGCAAAAGCAGTGAGTTTCCGAACGACATGCCGCCAAAAGAATGGCTCTCCAAAGGTCAAGTCTCAGAAAGACTGTAGCACATGGGCAGGTCATAAAGAGACAGGGTAGCATATGAAAAAGCCGCAAAAAGACTGGGTGGCAAGACAGGCCGCAAAAAGACTGGGTGGCAGGACAGTCTGCTAAAGGAAGGAGTCACCAAAGGAATAGTCGAGAAAGGCTGTGTAGCATAATGACAGGTCACTGAAAGAACGGGTCGCCAAAATACAAGTCTCAATAACACTTTCTACCATATAGACAATCGTAAAAATAGTCTGGAGGATAAGGACACGTTGCTAAAAAAAACGGGTTTACAAAGGACAAGTCTCAAAAATACTTTGCACCATATGGACAGGTTGTAAAAAGATTGCGTAACATATGGACAGATCTCTAAAAGAACAGGTCGACAAAGGACAAGTCTCAAAAATACTGTGTATCATATGGAAAGGCTGCAAAAACACTGGGTCGCAGGACAGGTCGCTAAAAGAACGGGTCGATAAAGAACAAGTCTCACGAACACTTTCTACCATATGGACATGTCGTAAAAATAGTCGGTAGCATAAAGACACGTTGCTAAAAGACTGAGACACCAAAGGACAAAACTCGAAAACACTTGTAGCATATCGACAGGTCGTAAAAATCTGGGTAGCATATGGGACACTTCGCTATACCATATGGAAAGTCTTGCAAAAATACTTTCTACCATATGGACAATGATAAATATTGCCGGTAGCAAAAGGACATGTTTCTAAAACAACGGGTCGCCAAAGGACAACTCGCAAAAAAACTGGGTCAAAGAACGGCAGGCCGTTAAAAGAACGGTCCCCATAGGACAGGCCGTTAAAGGAACGGTCGCCGTAGGAGCGCCCGTTAAAACCACGGTCGCCGTAGGATAGCCCGTTAAAAGAACGTTCGCCGTAGAACCGACTGTTAATAGAACGGTCACCGTAAGGTAGACCATTAAAGGAACGGTACCCGTAGGACTAACCGATAGAAGAACGGTCGTCGTAGGACAGACCTTTAAAAGAACGTGTCAGCAAAAATAGTCGGTAGAATAAGGACACGTTGCTAAAAGAATGGGCAACCAAAGGACAAGTCTAAAAAACTCCGCGTTGCAGAAGGACAGGGTGCTAAAAAAAAAGTCGCCAAAGGACAAGATTCAAAAACACTTTGAACAATATGGACAGGTCGCAAAAACACTGGGTAGCACATGGAAAATCGCTAAAAGAAGGGGTCGTTAAAGGACAAGTCTAAAAAAAACTGTGTAGCGTATGGAAAGTCGGCAAAAAGACTTGGTGGCAGAAGGACAGAGCGCTAAAAGAAGGAGTCACAAAAGGAAAAGACTCAGAAAGACAGCAGCTTAAAGACAGATCACTGGTAGAACGGGTCGCCGAAATACAAGTCTCAAAAACACTTTCTACGATATAGACATTCGTAAAAATAGTTGGCAGCATAAAGACACGTTGCTAAAAGAATGGGCAACCAAAGGACAAGTCTCAAAGACATTTTGGACCATAGGGTCAGGTCGCAAAAAACTGGGTCGCCAAAGGACAAGTATCAAAAATAATGTGCAGCATATAGAAAGGGCGCAAAAACAGTGGGTTGCCGAACGACATGCCGATAAAAGAATGAGTCCCCAATGGTCAAGTCCAAGAAAGACTGAAGCATAATGACACGTCACTGAAAGAACGAATCGCCAAAATACATGTCTAAAAAACACATTCTACCATATAGACAATCGTAAAAATAGTCTGCAGCATAAAGACACGTTTCTAAAAAACCGGGTTTACAAAGGACAAGTTTCAAAAACACTTTGGACAATATGGACAGGTCGCAAAAAGACTGGTAAGCACATGGAAGATATCGCTAAAAGAAGCGGTCGTTAACGGACAAGTCTCCAAAATACTGCGTAGCGTATGGAAATGTGGCTAAAAGACTGGGTCGCAGGACAGGTCGCTAAATGAACAGGTCATGTTGCTAAAGGAATGGCCAACCTAAGGGCATGTCTCAAAAACGCTTTGTAACATATAGACATCTCTTAAAAATAGCGTGTAGCATAAGGACATGTTGCTAAAGAAACTGGTCGCCAAAAGACAAAACTCAAAAATACTGTGTAGCATATAGAAAGGGCGCAAAAAGACTGGGTCTCAAAACACTGTGTAGCATATGGAAAGGCCACAAAAACAGTGGGTTGCTGATCGACCAGCTGCCAAAAGAACGGGTCGCCAAAGGACAACTCTCAAAAATACTGTGTAGCATATAGAAAGGGCGCAAAAAGACTGGATCTCAAAATACTGTGTAGCATATGGAAAGGCCACAAAAACAGTGGGTTGCTGATCGACCAGCTGCCAAAAGAACGGGTCGCCAAAGAACAACTCTCAAAAATACTGTGTAGCATATGGAAAGGCTGCAAGAACAGTGGGTTGCCAAACGACATGCCGCCAAAGAATGGGTCTCCAATGGTCAAGTCTCAGAAAGACTGTAGCATATGGACGTGTCCTAAAAAGACAGGGTAGTATATGGAAAGCCGCAAAAAACTGGGTGGCAGGACAGGCCGCTACAAGAAGGAGTCACCAAAGCAAAAGTCCCAAGAAGACTGAAGCATAATGACAGGTCACTGAAAGAACGAGTCGCCAAAATACAAGTCTAAAAAACACTTTCTACCATATAGACAATCGTAAAAATCGTCTGCAGCATAAAGACACGTTGCTAAAAGACCGGGTTTACAAAGGACACGTTTCAAAAACACTTTGGACAATATGGACAGGTCGCAAAAAGACTGAATCGCCAAAGGACAAGTCTCAAAAATACTCTGTAGTAAATGGAAAGGCTGCAAGAACAGTGGGGGGGGGTGTTAGGGGTGACCTTCCACGTAGGCGCCCAAACGTCAACCTCACTTCCACGTAGTGCACCCTGGACTAAAGACTAACGAGGCTCTGGCGACTGCAACTATGGCCAGTATAATTTTGTGTGTGTTGTCCTGTTTGTTGTCCTTGTGTGTGCTGAGTGCCCGTTTACGGCCTCAGCTTTTAACAGAAGTCAGAACATTTTAACATTTTTAGTTATGCCACGCTAGAGTTGTTATTTGTAATGATAAGGGGCTGGCCCCCGTATAATGTGACGGGAGCAAAATAGCCTAATTGCTGACGCTCCCGAAATCTTAAATTCAAAATCAAATCAAAGAACAGTGGGCTGCCGAACGACATGTCACCAAAAGAATGGGTCGGTCGCCAATGGTCAAATTTCAGGAAGACAAGTCCTAAAACGACAAAGTAGTATATGGAAAGGCCCCAAAAAACTGGGTGGCAGAAGGACAGGCCGATAAAAGAAGAAGTCACCAAAGGAAAAAAAACAGAAAGACTGTGTAGCATAATAACAGATCACTGAAAGAACAGGTCCCCAAAATACAAGTCTCAAAAACACTTTCTACCATATAGACAATCGTGAAAATAGTCTGCAGCATAAAGTCAAGTTCATTATTTGAATGGGCAACCAAAGGACAAATGTCAAAAACACTGTATAGGATATGGACAAGTCGTAAAAATAGTCTGTAGCATAAAGACACGTTGCTAAAAGAATGGGAAACCAAAGGACAAGTCTCAAAAACACATTGTAGCATATGCATAGACAGCAAAAGAACGGGTCGCCAAAGAAAAAGTCTCAAATATACTGTGTAGAATATTGAAAGGACACAAAAAGACCGAGTAGCATAAGAACAGGTCTCCAAAAGACAAGTTTCAAAAACACTTTCTACCATATAGACAATCTTATAAATAGTCTGCAGCAAAAAAGACACGTTGCTAAAAGGCCGGGTTTCCAAAGGACAAGTATCAAAAAAAAATGCACCATATAGACAGGTCTTAAAAATAGATTGTAGAATAAGGACATGTTGCTAAAAAAAATTGGTCGCCAAAGGACAAGTCTCAAAAACAATGAGTAGCATATGGAGAGGTCGCTAAAAAAACGGGTCGTCAAATGACAAATCTCAAAAATACTGTGCAGCATATGAAAAGGCCACAAAAAAGACTGCGCAGCATCAGGACAGGTTGCTAGAAAACGGGTCGCCAAAGTACACGTCTCAAAGAGAGTGTAGCATAAGGACAGGTTGCTAAAAGAAAGGGTAGCCAAAGTAAAAGTCTCAAAAACACAGTGTAGCATACGTCTAATAGAACAAGTCACCAAATGACAAGTCGCCAAAAAAACTTTGTCACCGTAGGACAAACCATTAAAAGAACGGTAGTCGTAGGACAGGCCGTTAAAATATCGATCACCGTAGGACAGGCCATTAAAATATCGGTCGCCGTAGGACAGCCCGTTAAAATAACGGTCGTCGTAGTACACACCAATAAAAGAACGTTCGCCGAAGGACAGACCATTAAAATAAAGTTCGCCGCAGGACAGACCGTTAAAAGAATGTGTCAGCAAAAATAGACGGTAGTATAAAGACATGTTGCTAAAAGAATGGGCAACCAAAGGACAAGTCTCAAAAACACTTTGGATAATACGGACAGGTCGCAAAAAGACTGAGTCGCCAAAGGACAAATCTCAAAAAGACTGTAGAATAAGGACCGGTTGCTAAAAGAACGGGTAGAAAAAGTACAAGTCTCAAAAAGACTGTGTAGTCTAAGGAAAGGTCGCTAAAAGAACGGGTCGTTAAAGGACAAGGCTCAAAAACATATTGTACAGTCAACGGCAAAGAAAATAATAGGCAAATTGTCCATTACAATTTTCATTGCGCTTTATTTCACACCCTGTGTTGTTTTAAGGAATGAATTTCTGTTGATACATAGCAGATATTGCCATCTGCCTCTTGATATTTTTACTTCAATTCATGATCATCATGCTAAAAGAAAGTGTCGCCAAAGGACATATCTCAAAAATCTTGTCTAGCATTTGGAAAGGCCGCAAAAAGACTGAGTAGCATAAGTATTGGTCAATAAGAGATCGGGTCGCCAAATGACAAGTCGCAAAAAAACTGCGTCGCCAAAACAGGCAGTTAAAAGAATGGGTCGACATAGGACAGGCCGTTAAAAGAAGGGGTCGCCGTAGGAGAGACCGCTGAAAGAACTGTCGCCGTAGAACAGACCATTAAAAAAACGTGTCAGCAAAAGACAAGTCCCAAAACACTATGTAGCATAAAGACAGCTTGCTAAAAGAAGGGTTCGCCAAAGGACAAGTCTCAAAAATACTGTGTAGCATAAGGACAGGAAGCTAAACGAACGGGACGCCAAAGGACAAGTCTCAAAAACACTTTCTACCATATAGACAATCGTAAAAATAGTCTGAAGGATAAGGACACGTTGCTAGAAAAACCGGGTTTACAAAGGACAAGTCTCAAAAATACTTTTCACCATATGGAGGTTGTAAAAAGATTGGGTAACATATGGACAGATCTCTAAAAGAACATGTAGACAAATTACAAGTCTCAAAAATACTGTGTATCATATGGAAAGGCTGCAAAAACACTGGGTCGCAGGACAGGTCGCTAAAAGAACGGGTCGATAAAGAACAAGTCTCACGAACACTTTCTACCATATGGACATGTCGTAAAAATAGTCGGTAGCATAAAGACACGTTGCTAAAAGACTGGGACACCAAAGGACAAAACTCGAAAACACTTGTAGCATATCGACAGGTCGTAAAAATCTGGGTAGCATATGGGACACTTCGCTATACCATATGGAAAGTCTTGCAAAAATACTTTCTACCATATGGACAATGATAAATATTGCCGGTAGCAAAAGGATATGTTTCTAAAACAACGGGTCGCCAAAGGACAACTCGCAAAAAAACTGGGTCAAAGAACGACAGGCCGTTAAAAGAACGGTCGCCGTAGGAGCGTCCGTTAAAACCACGGTCGCCGTAGGAGAGCCCGTTCAAAGAACGATCGCCGTAGAACCGACTGTTAATAGAACGGTCACCGTAAGGTAGACCGTTAAAGGAACGGTACCCGTAGGACTAACCGATAGAAGAACGGTCGTCGTAGGACAGACCGTTAAAAGAACGTGTCAGCAAAAATAGTCGGTAGTATAAAGACACGTTGCTAAAAGAATGGGCAACCAAAGGACAAGTCTAAAAAAACTCCGTTTTGCAGAAGGACAGGGTGCTAAAAAACAGGTCGCCAAAGGACAAGTTTCAAAAACACTTTGAACAATATGGACAGGTCGCAAAAATACTGGGTAGCACATGGAAAATCGCTAAAAGAAGGGGTCGTTAAAGCACAAGTCTCAAAAAAAACTGTGTAGCGTATGGAAAGCCGGCAAAAAGAGTTGGTGGCAGAAGGACAGAGCGCTAAAAGAAGGAGTCACCAAAGAAAAAGACTCAGAAAGACAGCAGCTTAAAGACAGATCACTGATAGAACGTGTTGCAAAAATACAAGTCTCAAAAACACTTTCTACGATATAGACAATCGTAAAAATAGTTGGCAGAATAAAGACACGTTGCTAAAAGAATGGGCAACCAAAGGACAAGTCTCAAAGACATTTTGGACCTTAGGGTCAGGTCGCAAAAAACTGGGTCGCCAAAGGACAAGTATCAAAAATAATGTGCAGCATAAGGACACGTTGCTAAAAGGCTCGGTTTCCAACGGAACAAGTCTCAAAAACGCTTTGTACCATATAGACAGGTCTTAAAAATAGTTTGGAGCATAAGCACATGTTGCTAAAAAAACTGGTCGCCAAAGGACAAATCTCAAAAATACTGTGTAGCATATAGAAAGGTCGCAAAAACAGTGGGTTGCCGAACAACATGCCGATAAAGGAATGAGTCCTCAATGGTCAAGTCCAAGAGAGACTGAAGCATAATGACAGGTCACTGAAAGAACGAATCGCCAAAATACATGTCTAAAAAACACATCCTACCATATAGACAATCGTAAAAATAGTCTGCAGCATAAAGACACGTTGCTAAAAGACCGGGTTTACAAAGGACAAGTTTCAGAAACACTTTGGACAATATGGACAGGTCGCAAAAAGACTGGTAAGCACATGGAAAAATCGCTAAAAGTAGCGGTCGTTAAAGGACAAGTCTCCAAAATACTGTGTAGCGTATGGAAATATGGCTAAAAGACTTGGTCGCAGGACAGGTCGCTAAATGAACAGGTCATGTTGCTAAAAGAATGGCCAACCTAAGGGCAAGTCTCAAAAACGCTTTGTAACATATAGACATGTCTTAAAAATAGCGTGTAGCATAAGGACATGTTGCTAAAGAAACTGGTCGCCAAAGGACAAAACTCAAAAATACTGTGTAGCATATAGAAAGGGCGCAAAAAGACTGGGTCTCAAAACACTGTGTAGCATATGGAAAGGCCACAAAAACAGTGGGTTGCTGATCGACCAGCTGCCAAAAGAACGGGTCGCCAAAGGACAACTCTCAAAAATACAGTGTAGTATATAGAAAGGGCGCAAAAAGACTGGGTCTCAAAATACTGTGTAGCATATGGAAAGGCCACAAAAACAGTCGGTTGCTGATCGACCAGCTGCCAAAAAAACGGGTCGCCAAAGGACAACTCTCAAAAATACTGTGTAGCATATGGAAAGGTTGCAAAAACAGTTGGTTGCCAAACGACATGCCGGCAAAGAATGGCCATGTCTCAGAAAGACTGTAGCATATGGACAGGTCCTAAAAAGACAGGGTAGTATATGGAAAGCCGCAAAAAACTGGGTGGCAGGACAGGCCGCTACAAGAAGGAGTCACCAAAGCAAAAGTCCCAAGAAGACTGAAGCATAATGACAGGTCACTGAAAGAACGAGTCGCCAAAATACAAGTCTAAAAAACACTTTCTACCATATAGACAATCATAAAAATCGTCTGCAGCATAAAGACACGTTGCTAAAAGACCGGGTTTACAAATGACACGTTTCAAAAACACTTTGGACAATATAGACAGGTCGCAAAAAGACTGAATCGCCAAAGGACAAGTCTCAAAAATACTGTGTAGCATATGGAAAGGCTGCAAGAACAGTGGGCTGCCGAACGACATGTCACCAAAAGAATGGGTCGCCAATGGTCAAATTTCAGGAAGACAGGTCCTAAAAAGACAAAGTAGTATATGGAAAGGCCCCAAAAAACTGGGTGGCAGAAGGACAGGCCGATAAAAGAAGGAGTCACCAAAGGAAAGAAACCAGAAAGACTGTGTAGCATAATAACAGGTCACTGAAAGAACAGGTCCCCAAAATACAAGTCTCAAAATCACTTTCTACCATATAGACAATCGTGAAAATAGTCTGCAGCATAAAGTCAAGTTCATTATTTGAATGGGCAACCGAAGGACAAATATCAAAAACACTGTGTAGGATATGGACAAGTCGTAAAAATAGTCTGTAGCATAAAGACACGTTGCTAAAAGAATGGAAAACCAAAGGACAAGTCTCAAAAACACATTGTAGCATATGCATAGACAGCAAAAGAACGGGTCGCCAAAGAAAAAGTCTCAAATATACTGTGTAGAATATTGAAAGGACACAAAAAGACCGAGTAGCATAAGAACAGGTCTCCAAAAGACAACACTTTCTACCATATAGACAATCTTATAAATAGTCTGCAGCAAAAAAGACACGTTGCTAAAAGGCCGGGTTTTCAAAGGACAAGTATCAAAAAAAAATTGCACCATATAGACAGGTTTTAAAAATAGTCTGTAGCATAAGGACACGTTGCTAAAAGAAAGGGTCGCCAAAGGACAAGTCTCAAAAATACTGTGTAGCATAAGGACAGGAAGCTAAAAGAACGGGTCGCCAAAGGACAAGTCTCAAAAATACTGTGTAGCATAAGGACAGGCAGCTAAAGGAACAGGTCACCAAAGGACAAGTCTCACAAATACTTTGTACCATATGGACATGTCGTAAAAATAGTCGGTAGCATAAAGACACGTTGCTAAAAGAATGGGTCGCCAAAGGATAAGTCTCACAAACACTTTGTACAATATGGACATGTCGTAAAAATAGAGGGTAACATAAGGACATGTTGCTTAAAGACTGGGTTTCCAACGGAACAAGTCTCGAAAACACTTTGTACCATATAGACAGGTCGTAAAAATAGTTTGTAGCATAAGGACATGTTGCTAAAAAAAACTGGTCGCCAAAGGACAAACCTCAAAAATACTGTGTAGCATATAGAAAGGTGCAAAAAGACTGGGTCCCCAGAAGGATACGTCTCAAAATACTGTGAAGCATATGGAAATTGCACAAAAACAGTGGGTTGCTGTACGACCAGCAGCCAAAAGAACGGGTCGCCAAAGGACAAACTCTCAAAAATACTGTGTAGCATATGGAAATTCCGCAATAAGACGACGCAGCATAAGGACAGGTTGCTATAAGAACGGGTCGCCAAAGTACAAGTCTGACAAACACTTTGTGCCATATGGACATGTCGTAAAAATAGTCCGTAGCATAAGGACACATTGCTAAATGAAAGAGTCGCCAAAAGACATATCTCCAAAATCTTGTCAAGCATTTGGAAAGGCCACAAAAACAGTGGGTTGCCGAACGACATGCCGCCAAAATAATGGGTCGCCAATGGTCAACTCTCAGAAAGACTGTGTTGCATATGGACAGGTCCTAAAAAGAGGGTAGCATATGGAAAGACTGCAAAAAGACTGGGTGGCAGAAGGACAGGCCGCTAAAAGAAGGAGTCACCAGAGGAAAAGTCCCAGAAAGACTGTGTAGCATAATGAGAGGTCACTGAAAGAACGGGTCGCCAAAATATAAGTCTCAGAAAGACTGTGTAGCATATGGACAGGTCGTAAAAAGACTGGGTAGGATATGGACACATTGCTACACAATATGGAATGGCTGCAAAAGTACTTTCTACCATATGGACAATCGTAAAAATAGTCGGTAGCATAAGGACATGTTGATAAAACAACGGTTTGCCAAAGAACATATCTCAAAAATCTTGTCTAGCATATGAAAAGGCTGCAAAAAGACTGGGTAGCATAAGTAAAGGTCAATAAAAGAATGGGTCGCCAAATGACAAGTCGCAAAAATACTGTGTAGCATAATGACAGCTCGCTAAAATAATGGGTCGCCAAAGGGTCAATCCATATGAATTCATACAACATGGTTGCTTGACCATTTTTTAAAAAGTTTATTTTTTGTGTGGTGTGAGCCTCATAAGTTGACAGTTCAGAACCACTGTTATTTTATTTTTACTATCACTGATTTGAAGATGGCGGGAATTTATTTATCATGGCGCGCGTCATTTTCACCTTTCGTAAGCATCAGCGGCAACTTTTTTATCTCAGCTCTGGTAAGTCCTACGACAATGAGACAAAATCTGTGATGTTAAGCACATTATAGGCTACAATTATATTTCTGTGTAATTTTCCAAATATTATTCCTTCATAATAAATTTTAAGGTCAAAATTGTGTATTTTAATTGCTCAAAATGACAGTTTCGGACATTTTTTTGGGGGGAAGGCAGTTTGTTTGACACTTGAATTTTTTGTGCAAGTAACTGTGAACAAATAGATTATGTCAAAATTATTTGAGGCTTGTGACTTTAATATTTTTTTTAATACAGATTCATAAACATGTACTTTTTGTTAAAAAATTCCAAGTTCAGTGTTAAATATCTCTGGTGGACAGATCTTTAAAAATCTGAAAATTGTACACAATATAGTACTCCATGATAAGTAACTTCAGTAAAAATTTTGAGTTTGAGATTCAATTGGTTTAAGAGATACAAAACTCGTGAAAAATTCAATATTTTGCATTAAATATGGAATGCCTAATTTCATTTCTTATTAATATTTTGTGTTAAAATTCTGCAAACTGTAATTTGGAATGTCAATGAACAACATTACAATCCTGAAATGGCTCTGCAATAAAGTATATATACGGAAAAGAAGCCACCAGTATAAATGGGACAGGAGAAACGGGACAACAGAGAAGTTGGGACATCAAGGAAAACGGGGCACCAGGAGAAATAGAAAAGGACCAACTGGACAAAAGTAAACGGGACAACATGTAAATTGAGACAATGAAACGAGACATGGAAAACGGGACAACAAAAAATGGGAGATGAGAATCGGGACAAACAAAACAAGACAACAGGTAAAATGGGACAAGGGAAACGGGACAGAAAGGAAACGAGGACAAGAGAATATGGAACAAGGATAACGAGACAAACAAGACAGGACAACATGGAAAATGGGACATATGAAAGACGGGACACCAGGGAAAATGGGACAAGAGAAACTGGACAAAAGTAAAACGGGACAATATTAAAACGACAACATAGAAATTGGGACAAAAGACGATACAAGCAAGTCAGGACAAGGGAAACGGGACAACATGGGAAGTAGGACAAGAGAAACTGGACAAAATTAAAACGAGACAAAATTAAAACGGAACATGGGAATTGGGACAAAAAACGATACAAGGCAGTCGGGACAACAACGAAAACGGGACAGCATGGGAAATGGGACAATACAAACGGGACGAACAAATGGGGACAGCAAGGGAAATGAGACAAGGAAAATGGTACAACAGGGAAAGTGGGACAACAATTCCATGTTGTCCCGTTTTAATTTTGTCCCGTTTTACTTTTGTCCAGTTTCTCTTGTCCCATTTTCCCTTGTGTCAGGTTTTGTTTTTCGTATGTCCCATTTTCCATGTTGTGTCATTTTGTTTGTTCCGTTATCGTTGTCCCATATTATCTTGTCCCGCTTTCCTTGCTTGTCTCGCTTCCCTTGCTTGTCCCGTTTCCCTTGTCCCATTTTACCTGTTGTCCCGTTTTTCTTGTTTTCCAGTCTTGCTTGTTTCGTTTTTGTCCCATTTCATGTGGTGTCCCGTTTGCCTTCATGTCTTGTTTCCCATTCGTTCGCTAGTTTTCTTGTATCGTTTCGCTTGTCCCGTCTTCCCTGTTATCGCATTTCCCTTGCTGTCCTTTTTTGCGCGTCCCGTTTCTTTAGTCCCAATTTCCATGTTGTCAAGCATTCCCTATTTCCCGTTCTCCCTGTTGTCCCGTTTTGTACTGTCCCGTTTTGCTTATCCCGTTTCCCTCTTCCCATTTTCCCTGTTGTCCCGCTTTGTTTTTCCCATTTTCCGTGGTGCCTCTTTTGTTTGTCCCGTTTATCTTGTCCCAATTTATATGTTGTCCCGTTTGTCCTTTTCCATTTCTCTTGGTGTCCCGTTTTCCTTGATGTCCCATTTTCTCTGTTGTCCCGTTTCTCCTGTCCCATTTATCCTGGTGGCCCGTTTTCCTTGATGTCCCATTTTCTCTGTTGTCCCGTTTGTCCTGTCCCATTTATACTGGTGGGCCCTTTTCTTTGTTGTCCCACTTTCCCTGTTATCAAATTGGACTAGTAAGAAATGCAGCTGTAGCTGCGAATGTGGTTGTCATTGTCACCCTAGGCCCCTGGAACATAGAAATTAGACCAACCTGTTAATTCTGCTCCATTTCTCACCTCCTTTCGTTGGGAATAAAACATAGCATTTACATGTTAATTTAATAGGAAACTAATGTTTCTAATTTTTTGTTCCTCCACCTAGTTATCTTTAATTTGCAATCGATTTTGCAGATGTGAACAATAACACACACTGCTTCAGTGAAGATGGTGTGGGATGCTCAATCGACTGCCCTTTTATTAGTCACATTTCTTGAATGCTAAGTTCTCTTTTCATCGAATTCAACGTAAAAGAGTAGCTACATAAAATTTCTACGATGTCTAAGTATGCCAACTACAACTAGGTAGGGGAGGGTGCATATTCGGTGCAGGGGGTGCAAAAATCATTCTCGTCCTGGGCGCTGAAATCTCTAGCTACAACTCTGATAAGGAAGTATTTACTTTCGAGAGACCATTAATAGATTTGCACCATTATAAAAACATAACACAATAAATGTATGAAAATGTAATTATCATTTTTAACGAAAAGCAATAATTAAATATTATCTAACACTTATTAAAAACATTTCACCTATCTTCTAATTTCTTGACATTTTGAACCAGTCGTTAAAGGAATTAATTTGCTAGTTTATAAATGTAGAAATTAATTTGTTTATATATGTTTATAAATATATATAAATAAATAAATTAATGATATTAATTATTTAATAATTGACATATATTTCATGACAATTTTATATATATATATATATAACCAAGGTTTCTGGCTTTGTCCCCCCTCAAAAAAAAACCTGGGTACGGGCCTGGCTAGGCTACTCTTCCAAAAAGTAGCTACTTCACTACTCCAGTTTTGTGCCCAAGGATGGTTGATGGGAGTCATAACTCCCCTTTGTCCCAGTATTGTATAGTGTCTGGAAGTATTGGATGTACGAGATTAGAACTAACGTCGCTGGTACACTTTTCAAGTTAGTTTTCTTATAAATCAAGGAGTACTGAAGGACAAAGAAACAACTTTGTTATAGGTCCGCAAAGTCTCCATCTTTCGGCAACCTGTTGCTGTATGCTTAGTAAGCATGCGTTACTTAATAAGTGATATATTGTTTTCTCCAATTTCATCTTTATTTAACTATAGAACAAAAAAAGAAAGGAATATTCATTCAATTTTAAAAAAAGCTGCATTGAAGCACCGCTTGCACCTCCAGTTTTAATAGCACTGTACAAAATACTACAATGCTTGCTGAGAACACCAATCATTGTAAGTTTTTTAACTTCAATAAAGATTAATATATTGATTTTTGATTACAATGGAAGTGACTGTCGGGAACAGTGTAGCAGCCTCACCTATGTCTTGTCCCAACAGGTAAGAAAAGCACTGCTGTGTCACCTCCCATGGTTGCTAATTTTTAGCTCTTGAGTATGTCATCGAAATGTTTCATGTATTTCATTCCAACTTTGCAAATTTATCAATAACGTTTTAATAAAGTCCTTGTGTGGGGTGCAGGAAAAGTATTTAATTCACCCTTGCAGCAAGCTACTAAGATTGATAGTTGTAGTTCGCCAATTCTGTTTCATCATCGCCCTAGTGGCGCTGGGGTACATGTCAGCTGCTCTCCCTCCCTTTCCACAGTGATTGCACATGGAAAAAATGAGTGAGGTGGCGGGAAAATATTCTAGATCCTCTGTGAAGGGGCGTTCACCTCACGACTCATTTGATCCACCCTAGTAATATTGTACTAGTCCTTCACCTAAAGTTTATTTCGTGCTTATCTTTTCGTCGCCCCCACCCCTCATTCGTCATTCTTACCTTCCCCTTGTCTCTCGTCGCCCCCTTATCATTCGTCGCCCCTATCTTTCGTCATTCTTATCTTTGTTCGCCCGCCCCCGTCTCTGGAAAACTATTTTTGTCGCCCTTTCATTTAGTCACTCGCTGCACTCAGAGGGCAACCACGAATTTTTGTCTGAGGGGGGGGGGGCAAGTACCTGGATAAACGTACCAATAATAATAATATAACATTATTATTAGTAGTAGTAGTAGAAGTAGTATCAGAGACGTTATTATCCTCGTAAATTAAAATAAAAATAGGAGAAGTCGTTGCTAAAGCATTTGTTTTTGAACACACTACTTGAATTAATATTTCAACACGTTCAATTTCACAATAATGGAAAACATGCACACAAATTATTTTTGAAAGACAGAAAATGCTTGATAAATGCAATCCTAGTATATTTTTTTACATTAACATGTAAAACATATGCAACATACCGCGACGTAAAATAAGAAAATACGTATGCAAAGTTTCTTTGATACATATACATACAACTTATATTATTTAAATACATTATACAATTAATTCATACATTTCATAATAAACCAAAAGCAAAAATTACATAAATTGTCTCTCAAGTGTGTGCGTTCCCTTTCCTCAAAACAATGCAAATGTCTTCATGCATTTGAGACAAAATTAATTAAGAGAAGTCTCACTTTTCTCCCTGGTATTTTAGGTCCAATTTTTTGCAGACTGAAATCAATATTGATTTAACAGGGTGCAAATAATTTCACGGGGCCTCATGGCGTTCTCTCTTGTACAAGTTTTTTTTTTTATTTAGATCGCTCGGCGCCAGTGATGTGCCAACTCAGCCCAGGTCTTACAAGTGGATTGCGTAAACGTCATGTCGACGTCACTAGCGAAGCTGTTCCAGGCTGCAGTCTACGAACAGCGTTGGTTATGACGTGGTGGATCGTCTGCTTGACTCTTGAGCATGTTTAAACGCAGTTGACTATTCTTTGGAAGTAGTATTAGGTCTAAATGGCACTAAATCTCACCTCTATATAAAGCTCGGCTACATTAATTAATATAAATTAATAGAATATTTTGACAAGTTTTAGAAATTGGCACAAAAAATAACCGAAAAAACGAATCAACTGTGTGCCTACACATCAAAAATAATTATTTTGTAGTATTTTATTGGTTGGTGAATTTAGTTTAGTGTACTGTGTATTAACACCAACTAATAATGTTGAATTATAGTAATTGAAATGGCTTTAAAAATATTTATTTCATTACAGTTCAGATCAAAATTACTTTTATTCATTGTTTTATACTTTTTCTCTTCGGATACCAGTTTTTGCATATTTTTCCCATATATACATCTACGGAAAGAATTATAAGATAATATTAACTACACCTTTTCCTTCAGCTGTCTTTCTGACTTACGAAGGCATCAAATAAATGATTGCCGGCCATTAAAAGCTGCTGCGTCGTGCTTTCAGCTAGTTTTCGTCTGCAGTCAGCAAACTCAGTGGCATCGGGAAAGGCTTACAAAGCTTACGAGCCAAGTAAGCCGGATACGTCACCGTGACGTCACGGAGCCGGAAGTGAGAGGAGCTAGCCGTACTTGGATTGAGTTTATAGTGCTCGTCCCCAAAGAAACCTCACTTTACTTCAAAGAAAGTTCCGAAAGATCAGTTTTCCCCCTAACAACCACATGTCAGCTCCACGTGCAGTGCAATAAATCGTCCCCTGAAACCTTTCCCACCAATAGCGTCCCTCCAAGAAATGACAGCTCTCATCAAATCCACGTGGACTAAATGAGATGTTGCTAATTCAGTTTCTTTAGAGATTTCTAAACGCGAGCTTGCGGTTCTCTATCTTTGCTAGGTTGTGTTATTGTGTTTTGCTATTTTTTTTATGCAATATAAAGACCTTGGGAGTAAAACGTCACAGTGAATGAATGGATGTCTAAACACTGCAGGCAAAAGTGGCAACAGCGCTTTGCCGAAAAACAGGTGGTGGCTCGAAACCAGATGCGGGTCCGGTCGGCTTCCTCTGGGGTTCTGTCAAAGATGCCGAACTGGTGATACGTTCAGGACTTGGGGTTATAAGAACAAATGTATAGTGGAACCACAAGCAAAAAAACCTGCGCAGAAGCACATCGCGCCGGTGGGTGCGGGAAAGGGCAGGGGGAAGCAACATTCGCGCTGGCTCACGTCAGCGTTGCCAGGACTATTGATTTCTCGGGAGAATTCCTTAATAAACTATTGCTATGGAACCTCCAACGGCCAGCTTAAAAACACGTTTCCTGCTCATCTTACTTGAACATGGAGGGAAGAGGTGAAGTGGAACTCCACTCAGCCGTGAAAAGTGCTGTTTGAACTGTGAAATTATGTCAAACGATACTCAATTGTGCTAGGACATTATTTTATTACTTTTACTACATTACTATTTTTAGATGGCTGTATTTTATCCCACCCTAAACTCTATTTTGGTTATTTTACGTCGCTTTTGTGCCTCTACGGGTAAGTACGACAATATGGATGAATGAAAAACTGATGAAATGGATGATGTGATATAAACACAGTGAAACGTCCTTGCCTTACGATGTAGAAACACTGACTTCGTGGCGTGGGCAAATTATGTTATACATGTATGTGTTTGTGGGTGTGTGGGTGTATTTCTAGCAGATGGGGAGGATGGGTGGCACCCTAGTATATGCGTTGCTATCTTGAATTATTGAGGAAGACATGCTGTCTAATTCACCAAATATATTTCACATACGTAATGCATTTTCTCATTATGGTGCAGGACGCGTGCCCACTCCTATCGATAGCTGTACACCGAACACCAGCAGAAGGCAAATTGATTTGTTATTGTTAGCATTCGACTTGGAAGATTGTGGAAAATCGCCGACAACGAAAGGCGGCACGTTAGCTTCATCTGTGAACACAACTTTCTACCATTTCCTGTCATAAAAATTCCTCGCGATAATAGAGGCATCGCAAACCCCTTGTGTTGGTGCTGAGAAAGGGCAAATTTGAGGGTGTTTTCCCCGCACCCTCTAACCGGAAAATGCGGAAGAGATGAAAGATGTTGGTCGGTTCCCTCGGGCGGTTTACTTTCTTTTGTTTGAGACATGTCCACTCCTGAAACGGAGATCTTCGGTTTATTTTCGCCAAACACAGGGTGCTGGGTTTAGCACCATTGTTACAAAAGTATCTGTGACATTTACACCGTAAACAATGCGCGCCACTCCCCTTGCCCCCCCCACCCAGCGCCCACGCCTATGCCGCCCCTCCGCCCCCAAGAACGTCGTTCATTCGCTACTATTAGATCATCGGATTTTGTAGCAGATCTTCTGGTTTCCCAAGGAACAATCTCCCGAATTTTTCAAATCTGACCTGGCAACACTGCCCCGAACACCGATAACGGCAGGGAAGTTGCGCGAACGCTTTAGGTTTTTTTCCTTGTGGTCGAGCGGCTGACTTGGCTGGAGTTTACGAACAGCAGTTATGTAAACTATGTAATCTACGTAATCAACGTAGACAACATGGTGCTCGGCATTCTCCGTGCAAGACACTCGCATCGTTCTAGAAGGAGCAACCAGCATCAGCAAGTGGTCATAGAGAGCGTGAAGTATTCCACTGTCCAGAAATAAGTGTTTCAAGTATTTATTTACGTTCAACCAATTATTCACTACGTATTAATTGAACTGCCAAATAAACTTGTCGCAAAATACCCCCCCCCCCAAAAAAAAAGCTATGTCCATAGAATGACAAGATTGGCATTACTTCTATTTCCACCATTTCATACGTGGAAAAATCTGCTTTAAAGATACTTGCGCTTTTCTATGCAATAATAAGACAAAAAAAATATTTTTAGCCTTCCATTTTTTCAGTGTAAAAAAATGGCTGTCATTTGTTTTTTCTTCCGGTAGTCCCTTTTCCCCTCGTTAGTGAAAATTCGATAACTTTGATTGTCAGATGGTCTTAAGTTGACTATTCGAGATTAAAATTACCACCTGAGCGCTAGTGTCGCTTCCAATATGACCGCTCTATGTAGGATAAATCTTTGTTTACATTCAGTAGTAGTATATAATAGCAGCGTGTTGTCATTGCTGGTATAGAAGAAACGTTTAAATTACGCGATATTTTTAAATATTGCGAATGCGATGTGAATTCCAGGAACTATAACGAAGGTGAAGCTGTGCTGAGAGCAAAGCATTTATGATAGGCAAAAAATAACACGGAAAACGCAGACAAACCTAATGTATATGCACTGGTTTTTCAAAGCAGTGCTGTTTCATCTGTACCTCTGTTGTAACTGGGGCTCTCAGAAATGATTTGAAAATAAAGCAATTCACCTGTATTGCAATGTTTGGGCAGGAGAAAAATGTAAACATGCCGTTGCAGTTCTTTCCCCAAAGAGGCAGGATGGTTTAATAACAATACAGGATAATAATAACAACAACAACAATAATTTCATTGAGGCTATCTTCAGTCTTCACTGAAAATTGACTTACTGAATGAAACAGCAACATTAGCATGTCTAGTTTATTTTTCTGGCTTACCTTTATGATTACAGACATTAATTAATTCTCAAACTATTTTCATCTTCGTACTTAATCGACTTGCACCTGTTCCAAATTACATACATTATACATTGTTTTCGAAAAAAAATGTTATATTCATAAATATCAATTTCAAACTTACTTTCATGGTAATAATCTCATCTTTCGGAAAGTAAAGGCCATGTCCGAAAGGTGCAAGACCGTACTTTAAGCGAGCATCCTCCGGGTATAATCTTGGAGTGCAGTCTTCAAGTCGTGGACTGGAAGTACACGTCTTTCGAATTGCACTTCGACTGCAGCGCCAAATACGACCAGTAGATAAAACTGAGTACTCGTTGTTTTCCTCGCCATTTAAACACTTGTTTTTCACAATAGAAATCACATAGCATTTTTAAATGCTCGTATACATACATTTCCACACATTAGAAGAACAATAACCAACAACTTGCTGGCCAATAACATATCTCTACCTGTGCTGCTCACTTTCTACCTCCGTGATTTTAAACAAATTAACGAGGTGTGTGGAAACCACGTGACCGTGCAACGTCCTGCTCGGGAAAAGTGCCTACTACACCTACACGAGCACGTCAGCTGGATGCCAGTCTACTAACTTGGCCACGACCAATCAGTAGCACCATACGCTCTGCAAAGTTTTACCCATTATGCTAGCCTTTTCTCCAGCGGTGGTATGAGACTCTATTTCACTCAGGGATCGGGAATAAGTACACTGTCCAACGTTAGAGAAAGTTTAATGAATGTAGCTGGATATGCAACTATAAACGTTGTAAGTTTAGCACACGCCCGTGTAGGATATTACACTCACTTGGCCAATATATTGCCACACAATGGGGGGAGAATGGCTTCTGCAAACTGCCGTAAACTGGGAACAGATACACTGCTGCTGCTGTCCTCTGGGGCCCTATCCTTAGCTCCAACAAACGTCAGGAAGTGCAGTCCTTTGCTAGCGTCGACTTCTATAGCTGCAGGCTTTTACAGGGAACTGTTGGCTTTCGGGGAACAAAGGGGCATCTATTAGGGTCACCCTCACGATAACCGTAGTATTTCACTGACCTGTAATTTACCTTCTAGGCGGTTGCCTAGAAACCCCACGCCACACCACCCTGGCGGGGTGCCGCAGGTTGATAGGGGAAGGAAACCTCTCGCAACAAGCGGAGCGGGTCCTCTCACTCTAAAGTGGAGTTTTTCTCTCTCGCCAATAAGCGGAGTGGGTATCTCTCACTCGAAAGTGGAGTGGGTTCTCTTGCCAAAGGCAGAGTTCAACCTCTCTCGCTGGAAGGCGGAGTGCGGCTTTTCTCGGGTGCTTGGCCTCTCGCAAGAGCAGAGTGCACCTTCCTTCCTTCTTTAAGAAGCTTGGCCTCTCGCAAGAGTGGAGCGCTCCTTTCTTCCGGGTCAGTTGGTAAGAGAGATCTTATCGTGAGCCGACCTGAAAGCCAACTGAAGAAAATCTGCTCCGCGGCTGGTTATATAGCCTCGGTTCAGGTAGCGCCTCTAGCGCCGTTCACGCGAACTACGTGGAACCGTGCTAGAGCAGGCAAGGCCATCTCTACGGCAGACGATTGAACTACATGCTCAAGGCACAAACGATAAATACATATTATAATATTAAACGTGTGCTAAACGTTAATATACAATTATAAGAAATATTACATATTCTTTGCGACCACGCAGGGCCTTATTAAGAGAATAATAATAAATCACTACTGATAAACACAATTATCAAAGCAGGTATTAACACATGTAACATTGAACAAGTAAATAAAATAACTTTGAACCTAATAACAATGGTTACATATACACCGAGTAAATAAACATTAGCGTTACTAATGAGAATGATCTCTCAGGATCATTACAAATGCCCCTCTCCTGGGGAAAAATTTTGAAGAAATTTAAGTTCAAGTTCTTAATTCAAATTCCAAATTTCTGAATTTTTTTTTTTTTTTTTTTTTTTTTTTTTTTTTTTTTTTTTTGAACACTTAACACACATTGATCTCCCCTAGTATTTCACTTCTCCGTCCGGGGGAACACTGAAATAGGCGCAGATTATCGAAGTTCACTCGATCCACACTTTGCTTCGTCTTGGGATGAACCAGCAAGGCAGTGTTGTTTCGAAGGTCAGTGGCAATGAAAGGGCCGATGAACACCTCGAAAAGCTTAGCTATAGTTCTAGTCTTTCTAGAGCTAAGCTTGTGATTTCTCACTAACACTAAGTCATTTTCGCGTAATTCCCGGGCATGTCGTTTAGTTTTAAACTTGCGTTTTTCACACTTTCTTCTCTCACGGGTCTTAGCGAGGAAAAACTTTTGGTTCCAATTGGTAATTTGGGCGTCAGCTTCGACATTTGGCCAGGTGAAATGGTCCAGCACTTCATTGGGCACCGGTCGGTTAAAGAATAATTCCGAAGGAGCATATCCAGTAACTTCTGACACAGAATTGTTCAGCAACCATGAAATGTCTGTTAAATGTTTTGACCAACGCTGATGTTCACTATGGCAAAACAGTCTAAGCAGTCTGACTATTTCTTGGTTCATTCTCTCTATGGAGTTACTACTGGGGTGGTAAGCTGTAGTGAAGAAATATTTTTGATTTGCTTACCGTCAAGGTATTCCTTCCATATGTGTGACGTAAACTGAGTCCCTCTGTCGGATAAGATGGCTTTTACTTTAGGGAAATGTGTAAAGAAACCTCTTTCCATTACATTTACTACTTCTCTGGCAGTTCCACGACGTAATGGATAAACTGATACGAACTTGGTACCTACATCCACAAGGGATAGTATATACTGATAACCTTGTGAGATAGGTAATTGACCTATTAAATCAATTGACAATAGTTCATGAGGCTCCTTTTGACTAATGTGGAGTTTTTCCTTAAGAATGCCCAACTTATCCATTTTAGTTTTAGCACAAGTAAGACAGTCTCTGATATGCCTAGCTATATCTTGCTTTAACTTTGGCCAAAAGTATCGGAGATTAACCCTTTTAAGAGTTTTTCCCAACCCAAAATGTCCTTGCTCATCATGGTTGTCTTTTATAACTTAGGTTTTAAATTGCTCAGGAACACATAATTTCCACGAAATTTCGTCACCAGAAGTCTTTCTGAACAATAAGTTCCCATGAACTTGGTATAATTTTCGCAACTTGGCCTCTAAAGGAGAGTCTTCTTGGGAGTTTTGGTTTAGAAGCTTAATGATAGGCTGACAAAAATTATCAGTTTCTTGTGCTTTGGTCCAATTCTCAGCATTCTCTAGCTCTTCTCGTTCTTGCCATATGTAATTTACATGAAAAAACTTGGGATTCTCTTCTATATGGTTATCCTCTGCTGGATACCTACTGAGTACATCGGGAATTACATTATCCTTTCCTTTAATGTAAATTATTTCGAAAGAGTAAGATTGTAATTTTAATGACCACCTAGTAAGGCGACAGTTCCAGTTCTTGGAATTTTGTAGCCAAATTAGACCTCTATGATCTGTGTAGATTTTAAAGTGTCTTCCTTTTAAATAAATTTCAAATTTATTTACACCAAATAATATTGCCAAGCATTCTAACTCGTGAATAGAATAGTGCATCTCATTATCCTTTAGCTTTCGGCTAGCATATTGGATGATGGATTTTTCACTTCCTTCTTCTTGAAACAGTATGCAACCAAGACCTTTAGTAGAGGCATCACTCTGAATGCAAAATTCTTGGTTCAGATTAGGTTGAGCTAAGGCTGAGGCACCAACTAATTCTTCTTTGAGCTGGTTAAAAGCTGTTTCTTGATCTTGATTCGAAGTCCATGTACAAGCCTTGGATAATAGCTTCACTAGTGGTTCTGTCTTTGCCGAAAAGTTTTTAATAAACTTCCTTCGCCAGTTGGCCAATCCCAAAAATTTTCTAACGTCTTTCCTACATTTAGGTTGAGGGAACTTAAGGATGGCTTCGTTTTTCTTGGGATCTACCTTAATTGTGTCTCCAGAAATGAGATGTCCGAGATATACTAGTTCTCCCTTTACGAAATCACATTTTCTTAATTTAACTTTGAGACCCACTTCTTCCAATCTATGGAGGGCCTTTTCAATATGTCTCAAATGAGATTGAAAATCTGCATAAAAAATTAGAAGATCATCAATGTATACAGTTAGATATTCTTCAGTCTCGGTGCCATAAACTTTATGCATTACCGAAACAAAAGTTGAAACAGCATTAGACAGGCCATAAGGCATCTTCAAAAATTCGTACTGCCGACCTTTATAAGAAAAGGCAGTATACTTTCTGCACTCAGGTTTTAAAGGAATTTGTAGATATCCAGAGGACAGGTCCAAACTGGTAAAATATCGAGAACCTTTGAATCTTTGAAGACTCTCGTCAATGGGTGGAACTGAACTTTTTGGTATAATCATGATAGCATTGAGCTGCCGAAAATCTAAACACGGTCTTACGCTTCCGTCAGGCTTGTCGACAACCAGTAAAGGATTCAGGTAGGGAGAGACGGAAGGCTGAATGATATTCCACGTCTTCCATAGATTTAATTCTTTTTCCAAAGGCTTTCTCTTGGAAAGTGGTACCGGATATGGAGCCCGGTGGACAGGTTCAGAAGTTTTCAACATAATTTCACATTCAGCAGTTTCCATCGTTCCTGGTCTTTCAGAAAACACCTCCAAATAGCGTAGCAACACTTCAAACAACCCTGCTTTTGGGAATCATTCAATATATTTATAGCTTCGACCTTCTCTTTGAGGTCCTCAGGGCTATTCATCCATTCATCATCCTCTTCTTGGATCCTTTGGACGTAGCGTACTATATCTATATTTAAGGGATTTCCCTCTTCATGTTCAGGAGTCCTTCCGAAGTATAAAATTACTTTATTATCTTTGAAGCTAATCTCAGCTTCATGCTGCTTAAGAAAAGGCATTCCTAATAGAAGGTCCGTTCCGAAACCTCTGAGGATAAACACTTCTGTGCTGAAATTCATTCCACCAATTTCCAATTCAACACTACGACTTCCATAAACTCGTTTCCTGTGACCTCCAGAGAAATCAACCAACCTTACCTCTGGTACTTTTTGAATTCGTATGCCTGGAACTTTTTCCACTAACTTAGTCCACACCGAATGACTAAGGATTGAGCATTCACTACCTGTGTCAATAACACAATTCACCAAAATGTCCATTACTTTGGCCTGAATAATAGGAGATCTGTATTTAGTTCTGGACTCACGTGCAGATTTCAACTCTTGTTGTAACCAACTTTCTTCTGTCTCTGTTAACTGGAAATTAACTTGTAACTCTTGAACATCTCTTGTAGTTGAAATTAGTCGCTCCTTCGAAGCCCCTTGCCTAAATGGGAACGAAGCAAGAAGACAAGGTCCTAGTTTGTTTGACAATATTGGGACCTTTGATTCTGATGGAACTCACGAGCCGTATCAATAGCTTCCTCCTGTTCAGATGTCAGGTCATCTCTTATCTCAGGAGGCCTTTCCAAGTTTCGAGGAGGATTTGGTCTAGTAGAATTAGGAACATCAGAGTTTTGGTTATTTTCTCTGGCTCCTGGTGACCTCCTACCTTGGTTACGGTTTCTTAGGAAAGCATTTCTCTGACCAACATTTCGAGTATTAACATATCGTGCACCCCCTCTATTATATCTCCAAGGCCTACCATTAGTGCCTTCTCTTCCAGTAGGTCTAGTTTCGATGTTTCTTACCTTAAAATTTTTAGCTCCATTAACTTCCTTTACTCGTGAATCCTCTTTGTTTTTCCAAGGCTCTGGTTCATCGTAGATGTCAAAGTCTTTCAAAAACTGAGTTAGTTCATACACTGTCCTAGGAGCATAGGCTAGACAAAGGCTTCTCATCCGATAAGACAATTGTCCAATAATTAAGTTAAGAACTTCACTTTCACTGAAATTCTCCGCCAGATTCCTGTATGCAGCGTAAACACTCCAAGCAAAGCTTTCCAAGTTTTCATACACCAATCGAGAATACTTTCGATTTCTGACAGCCGCCAATTGCCTTTGCTTAGCTTTCTTAGAGGCAAATTCTTCTCTGAACCTATCACAGAAATCTGTATAATCAACAAAGTTATCCATGTTGCCGGCTAACCAATGTTCTGCCTTTCCAGTAAAAACTCGGGGAAGTAATTCAAGCCGATAATGCTCTGGTACCTGCATGAGCTCGAAGCTAACATTGAGCTCTCGGAGATATTTCTCAGCAGATTGTGCTTCTATATCGCCTTTAAATTTAGGTATATGAGCGATATCTGCCATTCTGGGCATCTTAAAGTGCGACTTTCGCCTTGGAGGGAATTCATCTGAACTATCACCATCACGAGGTCTCTTTCTCCGTTCTAGTCGATCTTTATCTGTAATACAGAATGGGTTTCGCACTGTAGCTGGAAATTCAAATGATTCTGCTTCGGGATTTAAGCTTCTATCTGGAGTCACTATAGGAGAACTTATCCCATGAGTAAGCTCAGGTTGAATTTTTAAATTTTGGAACTGCACCTGCAAGTCGTCCACTCTTCTAACAAATAGTCCAGTTTGTTCTTGTAATTCCCGCCTTAAGCTTACTTCCAGTTTCTGATTTTGTACTTGAAGATTTTTAATCTTATCTACAGTTGTCCTCTCAACTTCATCCCTAAGAGTGGAAGTGGCAACCTCAATAACTTCATGCTGCTTTTGGACTTCTCTTTCTATGACTTCAGTTCTGTCATTTAACACTAGAACAGAAGCCTGAATGGACTCTACTGTGTTTTCAATATTTCTCACCTTCTCCTCATGAAGTTCACTATTCTTTTCTCTCTCAGCTAAAGCTTGGGCCAGCTCCAAGTAAGAACCGATTTGTTTAATGATTTCACTTTGCCAAGATCTTAAAGGTTCTACAGCTTCACTAACATACTCTTTTAACTTTACAGTTATTTTTCCCATTTCCTCCTGTAATTCTCCTCTACGCTTTTTATCTTCTTCCTCCTTCTCTTGATTTCTCTTTTCTTCTAGACTTTCAACTAATTTCTGAAACATCTCCAAGTCTTCTTGTCTTCTAGCTTCCGACTCTTTTTTTTCAAGTTCTCTTTTTTCTTCAAATTCTCGCTTCTCACGTTCTCTTTTCTCTTCCTGAATCTGCATTATAGTTTTAAGCTCTTGCTTTCTTTCAGCAGCTTCTAGGAGTCTTTTCTCTTCAAATTCTTGCTTCTCAAGTTGTCTTTTCTCTTCTGCTGCAGCCATTTCTTTTTTTCGCTGTTTCTCTTCCTCAATCTTTTCATTTTTCCTTTCCTCTTTATCCTTCATCAACCAGTCTAGTAAACCTTGAGCTACTGGAGTCTGAGCAGAGAAACTAGGCTCTGGATCGGAGGTTACGGCAGGCATTGACAAACACGTCTGACACAAAAGTTCACCTTCAGTTATATTAGTCATCTCTTTACCTTCACAGTGCCAATGGAAATTTTTATGACACTGGCTACACTGGAATGAGTCTTTTCGCTCTCCCTGGTTTCTACAGCAAGCAAATTCAGTCTCTACCTCCATTGTCTTCTTAGATCTGCTTCGTAGGGTCTTCCCTGCTTTATCACTGTCCATGGTTTCAAGTAAGTTTTTCACTTTAAAAGCTGCAAAATACTTTGAAAGGGTGCTTCCAGCTGTTTAACACCACCACTAGTATTTCCGATAACAGTTCACACTTGCCAGTAATGTTAACAGTTCGGGAATATTCACTTCGGGCCCCACGGTGTAAGCGCCAATTAACTTTGCAACGTCCTGCTCGGGAAAAGTGCCTACTACACCTACACGAGCACGTCAGCTGGATGCCAGTCTACTAACTTGGCCACGACCAATCAGTAGCACCATACGCTCTGCAAAGTTTTACCCATTATGCTAGCCTTTTCTCCAGCGGTGGTATGAGACTCTATTTCACTCAGGGATCGGGAATAAGTACACTGTCCAACGTTAGAGAAAGTTTAATGAATGTAGCTGGATATGCAACTATAAACGTTGTAAGTTTAGCACACGCCCGTGTAGGATATTACACTCACTTGGCCAATATATTGCCACACAATGGGGGGAGAATGGCTTCTGCAAACTGCCGTAAACTGGGAACAGATACACTGCTGCTGCTGTCCTCTGGGGCCGTATCCTTAGCTCCAACAAACGTCAGGAAGTGCAGTCCTTTGCTAGCGTCGACTTCTATAGCTGCAGGCTTTTACAGGGAACTGTTGGCTTTCGGGGAACAAAGGGGCATCTATTAGGGTCACCCTCACGATAACCGTAGTATTTCACTGACCTGTAATTTACCTTCTAGGCGGTTGCCTAGAAACCCCACGCCACACCACCCTGGCGGGGTGCCGCAGGTTGATAGGGGAAGGAAACCTCTCGCAACAAGCGGAGCGGGTCCTCTCACTCTAAAGTGGAGTTTTTCTCTCTCGCCAATAAGCGGAGTGGGTATCTCTCACTCGAAAGTGGAGTGGGTTCTCTTGCCAAAGGCAGAGTTCAACCTCTCTCGCTGGAAGGCGGAGTGCGGCTTTTCTCGGGTGCTTGGCCTCTCGCAAGAGCGGAGTGCACCTTCCTTCCTTCTTTAAGAAGCTTGGCCTCTCGCAAGAGCGGAGCGCTCCTTTCTTCCGGGTCAGTTGGTAAGAGAGATCTTATCGTGAGCCGACCTGAAAGCCAACTGAAGAAAATCTGCTCCGCGGCTGGTTATATAGCCTCGGTTCAGGTAGCGCCTCTAGCGCCGTTCACGCGAACTACGTGGAACCGTGCTAGAGCAGGCAAGGCCATCTCTACGGCAGACGATTGAACTACATGCTCAAGGCACAAACGATAAATACATATTATAATATTACACGTGTGCTAAACGTTAATATACAATTATAAGAAATATTACATATTCTCTGCGACCACGCAGGGCCTTATTAAGAGAATAATAATAAATCACTACTGATAAACACAATTATCAAAGCAGGTATTAACACATGTAACATTGAACAAGTAAATAAAATAACTTTGAACCTAATAACAATGGTTACATATACACCGAGTAAATAAACATTAGCGTTACTAATGAGAATGATCTCTCAGGATCATTACAACCGTGTCAACAACCATCTGTACTGCACGCTGTGTTCTTGCGTACTTCTGTTCTTGGCGCTTTCGAACTGTACTAGGTGATGTCACTTCCGCCAAGACCATACTTCAAGTCTGTACTTTGTACCTTTCGGACAGAGCCTATGTGAACAGACTCGTGTATTCTTTGTAATTTCCTTGCCACATTTCAGTTATGCCAATCTTGTCAATCAGTTCTGTTTTCCCTGATTTATTCCACGGGGTGGAAAACACATGTAAGCTTTTCACTTGTCCTGACCCACAAAACGATTTAGAGCAAAAAACTGAACAGTAGTCTTTACTTTTTCGCATATTCCCCATGCTTCGAACGGCTTCAACACAGGGTAGCACAGCGAAGTATCCTACTTGGAGTGGTTCCTGAAAGTCTCACCAGATGGCATATCAGATAATTTTAATCGCGAATAGACCCAGATTATTGACATGTTTTAAGAGAAAAAAAAAATACTTTCTCTTTCAAAGACCAATGGGATATCTTTCTTCCCTGATGTTTGCATTGTCTACAGTAGACTATGTAAACTATAAGCCAATGTAATCTTCGTGTAGATTACGCGTAGACAACGCATGTAGACGTAAACTTAAAGTTTACGGCACATCACTGCTCGGCACCCAGGGCCGACTCCTGCCGCTCCCTAGCTACAGCTCTAAAATTGCTAAGACAGAAAAGGAGGGACTGCGAGAGAAACAACAAGAAAATGTTACGAAAATTACTTTTATTTGCATAAAATTTGAAATTTGGGATGGTAATTGTCCCCTGCAGGTACCCTTAGCCGTCAATATTTGTCCCCCCTAGAACTCATTTCCATCCAAGTTTGGGGGATTGGGGGTAATGCCCCACCCTGTGGTTGCGCCACTGGCTGCACACACTGTTAAGCTTCCTGCTCCCCCATAGCGATAATTCTTTATATGCCACAATATTTGCTTTGTTGCAGTTCAACCGTGCATATTATTGAAGAAATGAAATAAGGTCCTTGGGGTTTGTCATCCCTCCGGAAGTGGGGCATCCTCTCTGTCCCCCTTTATTCCGCTTTTGTATGTTCCTTAATTGACAGTGTAAAATATTAAGAAAAAATAAAATAGGTGCTTCGAAAATTGGCAACGACAACCCCTCTAGGGCCTCGGAGTGGATGGTCACCCCCTCCACCCATCCCGCAAACCTGACCATGGGCACCCGTGCTTCCTGTAAAAGGAACATAATTTTTATGCAGCGAGTTCGGGCACCTGGGAGCTTCGAGACCCGTAAATGGAACCAGGAAACAATGAGCCAATCCAGGCTCCATGAGGAGGGCGATATAGGAGCGATCACCCCTCCCACATGCCCCAACTAGGTTTTTGCATACATTACATTTATTCTTACATAAATAATAGTTTATTATTAACCAGAGCAAAGAAATAAGAGCGAAAAGATTAAGCTGGAAAGGGATTGAACGCGAGAGGCAAAACCGCGAAAATTTCACTTTTGCACTTGTTCCGTAAAACAGACCATCCAATATACTGACTGTTCAATGTTTGTGACTGATATATATTATAAAATATATTATTATATATGGTGAATTAGCAGCAGTGATCAGAACGCTACATTTTAAAAGTAGCTCCGCTACAGCTACTCTTCCAAAATGTAGCTTCGCTACAGCTACAGCTACATTTACCTAAAAGTAGCTCGCTACGCTACTCCTGTTTGCTACTCGCTCCTTCGCTACTTTTTGCGCTACTTCTGCATAAAAAAATTAAAACCATATGGGTATTAAAAAATGCCCTACTACTGGTAGGTAGATTCTCTTATTTAATATCATGATTCCAGTCATTCCATAATTTTGATAGCAGTGTTACTTCAGTTACTTATTTTTACTATAGTTTGTGAGAATACCAAACCTATGCAAGTGGCATATCAATTCAAATTTGATATATGAATATTGCAATTAGGGTGTTACCCAAATTAATTATTACAACTATACACAAATAAAATTTGGTAGGATTACATATTTATGTTCACATCAACATATTTTTCTTGAGGATAAATATTTCATTTTTTATAGACTGATATGAAGTCATCATTTTGAATGAAAAGTACTTGGAGCCCTTTGACTACAAAAGGGCCCCAGGTTCGATACTCAGCGGAGGCACATAGTGGTTAGGATCCAGTCTCGATCAGCTTATCTATGCATAAAATGGACTCAAAACAAAAACTAGGAAAGATGCCAAGTTGGGAGGATGAGATCCTCCTGCTCCTCTATTTCCCGCACTGCTCATCATTCATCATTCTTCCTCGTTCTCACAATTAGCCGAAAGTGGCAGAAAGCGACTATAGATAAGAGAATAATTAAATAAACCATTCATCCTCATTGTCTTGATTGAGAGAAGTGGAAGAATAGATGAGGAGGTAAACAGAAGAGGACAAATGGGTGGTAGACTCTTATCAAAGCATTCGAAGATTAATACGGAACAGGGATGTACCTATGAAATGCAAGAAGGTAATATATAACACATACTATGTGCCAATAATTACGTATGGAGCAGACACTTGGACAATGATATAGAGAGACAAAGAAAATATGCAGGCAGTGGAGATTAAATTTTTAAGGAGTCTTTTGAGGAAGACTAGAAGAGATAGAATAAGAAATGAGGAGATCCGACAGACAGTGGATGTAGTGAAGCTTCAGGACAGAATAGATCAGGCACAGATGAGATGGTTTGGACACATGAAGAGGATGGATGCAGAAAGACTACCAGTAAGAGCTTACAATGCACAAGGAGTGGGAATAAGGCCAAGGGGGAGACCAAGATGTCGGTGGAAAGAGCAGATAGTGGAGAGTGTTAGGAGAAGAGGACAAGATTGGATCACCTTGGAAAGAGAGGAGTTGTGAAAGACCAGGAAAAAATGGAGAGGCTTAACTTCTATGCCGACCCAGCCAGAGGCAGGAAACAGCGAAGGATGATGATGAGTTGCCGAGAGACCAGAATGAAATGAAGTATCAAAAGTTACAGAAAAATGACGTAAAAGTGGGAGAAATACATAAATTTGAAAACTATGTATATTAACTAAAGAAAATTGTCGTTTCTGCAGGAAAGTCAATAACTCGAACATACTTTTTGCAATATGAAAAAAATATTGAGGAAACTGTCGTGTAAACCTGAGTGTTCTAAACGTATTGTAATTTTAAAATTTGTGAACAAAATACTATCCCAAAATAATTGTAATTCCAGAAACTCTATTATTCTTGTAACAATAATTTGTTGCTGGTGAGATCCTATATACTGACGATGATCAATGCTGTTAACGTACTGAGCCATTTATTGCTGGCACTATTCCCTTGTCAGTGCAGTGGAAAATCCATTGCTCGTTTTTGCACTGCAAGTTGTGTCTTACACAGCAATTAGTGACATTTTGGTGTCTCTTACACCATGAATATCCACAGGATTTGTTCCGCGGGTGACACAAACGAGGCACTTTTTTCCAGTGGTGCAGCAATCGAGGCATGTTTCTCCCCAAAATAGCAATGCAGCTAAAGAAACGTAGCTGTTAGCCGGAATATATTCATATACACGTATGTCAGTTAGTTATCTGGATATATGAATTATTCAGATACTAATTAAATAAATTACGCAGACATCTATAATCTACAATCTAGATAATCTGTATCTCCATGTAATAGACTTTATGAACCTCCTGCAAAATTAAGGGTTATTGTCGATTTTTCTGACGCTGTTGCCTCATTCAAAATTCACCTTAAAATGCTGAGAAAAAATGTAGCTGTAGCGAAATTTTCGTTACAACTACAGGAATTTTGTAGCTTCGCTACCGCTACAACTACAATTTTCAAAATGTAGCGTTGCTACAGCTACAGCTACAAATTTTGTAGCTAGCTACAAGTAGCTCGCTACTTCTGACCACTGATTAGCAGTTATGGCCAATGTACATAGTCTGTGCATAGCAACGATTATGCACCTTGTTTATGTGTCTTATGAATGATTTAAGTTTTAATAATGTAATCCACCTTGTTACAAGTTTTAATATATTTAATTATGAAGTTCCAATCTTGAGATGTTTATTTGTTTATGTCATAAATATTAGAACATAAGAAAATGGCGACGAGGATTAAAGAAGATTATTAATTACTACTATAAGTAGAATTATAGTAATTAAGTCCAAGTGAGCCAGTATGGTAAAACACAAGTTTTATACCTGCATTTGAGGCTTATGACCCAAGCAAGGATATAAATTTGTATATTAAAAATTCAAGGCTTTTATTGAGGCTAACAATATACAAGAAAGGAAACGAGTGTTTACTCTTATTTCTGTAATCGGTAGTTTACCATATCAAGAGCTGGAACACAGATTAAGTCCAAAGGATCCACAAGATTGTACCTTGGAGGAACTCTTTGATACATTGCCAAAAATATATGCAGAACAGGTAAATAAATGGATTCAACGATTTGCTTTTATGCAAATAAAGCAAGACCAAGGTGAGACAGCTACATTGTACATACATTGTTTAAAAGTTGCTGCAATAAGTTTACAACAGATGAATTAGATACTCATCTTAGAGAAAAGCTCGTGTTGGGACTACAGGATAGTATACTAAAAGATAGATTATTGTCAGACATGCCCAGCACATTCAAAAAGGTTTGTGATGTAGTACTCCAACATGAAATAATATGCACAAATAAAAATAAAGTCAACGAAAATGCATTTATGGTAGGTGAAAATAAAGAAATACAAGGCTCACATAGATTCAGTACAAACAATTTGTTTGTGAAAGCTCATTTTTCAAAGAATCAACAAGATACAAGAGAATCAAGATACGGAACAAATAATGCATACAAAGGAATGCCACAATCTAAACCCCATGGTTGGCAACATTTTAAATTTTTTTTAAAAAAAGAACAAAACAAACTGTTTTTCTTGTTTAAAACATGTTTTTTTTGTTTTGAACATAGTTTTAAACGTGAGTTAAAAAAACATGTTTTAAACAAAATAAAGTCAACCTTTTCCCAGTAAATTATAGTCAAAGTCGTTAAAGTAAAAATACTCATTTTTATGAGTACAGTGGCAGCAAGGATAGTTTATTTACCTTTGGAGATAAGGTTTACCATACTGCAGGGTAGGGGTGTGTGGGGCAGAATTTTTTGGGTCGGGATGGGAAATTCTTTAAATCCCGACATTCGGGACCGGGAAAATTCTCAATTTCCCGACAAAGTCGGGAAATTTTCGGACGGAATATGTTCGAAATTTCCCAAAGCTCTTGAAATCTTGAACTCTACACGTAATTTCCATCTTAAGTGCTTGTTTTTGCACTTCTGGTACAAAAACTAACAATTTCCGATAAGTGCCATACATTTACAATGCCGAAAATGTTGAGAATTGACAACTTTTTAAAATGACCATTTGGTATTTCCAGACTGCTTGGGATCTCGAAAAGTCAGGAAGTCATTTCCCAAAGTCGCGATCGGGATGGAATTTTTTTCCCCAATCTCGGTCCTGACTTTTCAGGATCCCGCACACCTCTACTGCAGGGACAAAGGTTGGGGGTAATAGCCCCCCTTTTTCCATCACTGCTGAAGTAGGTTAGGATTCATATTCATCTAAATTTCAAGAAACTAAATGTTATAGAATTACTATCCTCGTCCTGGAAAAATCAGGGTGAAATATTTTTTTGCTGCCTGAACAGTTTATATAGCAGAAAACAACCTGCAGTTTCATAACAGATTCTCCAGATCAATTTTATCTTTCCAAGTACAAAATTATGTTACCTAAAGTAAGCATCTGCGCGTCATTCAGTTATACAAGCCAATGAATCGTATCGCAAGAGAAATAAAAATCACGTCATGATCAAAATCAAATTGTGTATTCAGATATTAGTTTCCAGTTTCCACCAGTCTCAAACTTACAGGAAAGTACAAAACAAAGAACTGAGAGTTTTGATTTCTACAGTAAAGCACGGGTCTTTCTTGTCGCACAACAGTTTTGTTACCTTGTGCACAGGGTTGGCACGTTTAAAACAAAAGTTTTACACTTTGTTTTGTTTACAAATGTTTTAAACGTTTAGAAGCATGTGTTTTAAATATGTTTTTTTTAGAAGTGTTTAAAACACATTTTGGTACTTGATATTTTATATCTGTGATATTTGTTTTTGTTTGGCAAACTTGTTTATGTTTATATTTATATTTTGTTTATTTTATTTTATCTTGTTTCATGTGTTCATTTTAACACTAGTGTACTGTTTTACTGTTGTTTCTTTCCGGTTTAAAATGGCTTCTGCTGTACTGGAAATTTCAATAAATAAATAAATAAATAAATAAACCCTGTCTTTTCATTGAATCTGTCAATTAATCCATGCTTTACGGGTCTCACTTATCGCACAACACTTGAGCTGACGTCACGGGAGAAAGCTTTTTAATTTTGGCTAAATGCCCACGTTGTTAGGTTAGGCAGGCTAGCTATGTATGCACAACATACCAAAACTAATAATAATTGAATCCATTCAAAAGTTAGCACAATGCCATATGTAAGAAGAATTCTTTAATCATCTATTTTTTCATTAAACTGTGGTTTGTATAACCGTAATCTTGGAATGTTGTTCTCAGTTAGGTAAACCGAAACATCACACAGGTTTTTGTGATGTACATGGAGCTCAGTGTTCTTTTTCATTGTTTTCTATTTTGGACATATTTTGCAAGCCAAATTATGCTTGCTCTCCAGCTAGTCATATTAAAACTCCATTACAAAATAAACCGAACTGTGTTTTTACATTATTTCGCCATGTCCAGCATATTTCATAAATCAACATTGACATAATGTAAAACAAAGATGATTTTACTACACTTGAAAAGGCACATGGTATTTGAAAAATATGCAAAAACAACTTAATTGTTTATATTAAACGAGCTTATTCAACGAAACATATTGAATTTAGCCAGTTTTCACTACGTGTTCTTCTTGAAGGTTCCCATAACCACTTTTTGTACATGCAAAATAATCTAACACAGTTATTTTCAGTGGTTTTCACTACTATATCCACATGAAATCCATATGAAATCTTCCCCATAACCTCTAGATACCAGACTAGAAACATGGGTCAACTTGAAGTCAAAAAGTTTAAAGCTGGGGTATACTATCATGGCTGTGGGTGCAAACATACCTTCATATTTCCACTGGTAACATTTATTTAAAGGAAAACTCTGATGTGTAATACATATTTTGTAGCATGAAAAATCATTCTGAACAAAGACACACATTCTTCATCAATACTTATTTAAATGCTATTTATTGTTTCAGTTCTAATGGTAACAATATTTAAATTTCCTTTGTCATTGTTCACAAACAAGAAACATTCTGTGCTAACATTTCACTAGATCACCAGACACAACAGACAATTGTTATTAAATATGCTGCAGTGTTGAAGGCTCTAGGGACGATGTGCTTTGAAGGCTGTTTGGAAGAACCTGCACTGAGAGAGACGTAGGCACGTGGATCGCAAGAGCTCCATCAGCGACTGGCAAAGACTGTACTTGGAGTTCCGGAAGCATAAATGACTGGGAGGACGGGACTTCGATTTCTTGTAAAATGCTCCCAGAGAGAGCTGAGGATAAGGAAACGGTGGGGAAAATATGAAAGGAATCACTCTGGCCAAGAACCGATTGTTGCGGCTGAGGAATGATTGCATGAGTGGAGCCTTCTGAAGTGCTCATCAAGGGTAAAGAGGCAGTCTCCGTGAGATCCGTTAATGACGGATCTTGAATACGTAACGTAAGGATGTTGGAGTCTAACGTTTGCACCGGGACCTCGTCCAACACAACTGCCGAACTGCCCTGCTGGTCGGGGCCTAAAATGCCAACGTCCACTTTCGAAGGAACCATCGAACCTAGCAATGTCTGCACCGTGAATTCAGGTGGATGAGCTTTCTTCAAGTGTTCCCTCCAATGCTTTTTCTCCTTGAACTGCTTCCCGCAGGAGTTGCACTGGAAAGGCCTTTCCGTCGAATGCGTGCGGACGTGGCTCTCGTAGTGGCTTTTCCTCACGAATTTCTTCGTGCACATATTACACTTGTAATTGAATGCCCCGCGATGCACCTTCTTGTGGTTCTCGAAGGAAGATTTATGTACAAACTTCTTATCACATTGGTCGCACTGCCACTTCTGCATGCTGTCGTGGCTGAACAAATGAACTCTGTAATTCGTTTTGGCAGCAAAGCTCTTGCCACACTGCTCGCAGGTAAAAGGCTTCTGGCCTGTGTGGAGGAACTGGTGGTTCCGAAGAACATCTTTCCGATGAAACTTACGACCGCACACTGGGCAAACGTGGCGTGGCTCCTCACAGTGTTGCCGCATGTGCTCGGTAAGTTTACTTTTCTTCTGAAAACTCTTGGTGCAAATGTGGCACTTGTGAGGTTTCGGGATCTGTTGCAGAGGGAAACAGTCCACTTTTGCTGCTTCATGTTGCTGAGCGTGCTCTTTCAGGCTTCTTTCGCTCTTGAAGCCTTTTCCACACGTGTCGCAGAGGAAGGCAGCCTCTGTGGAGTGTGTCCTCATGTGCCTCTCAACCTCGTACTTCTTCGGGAACTTCTTTGAGCAAATGAGGCACGAGTGCATCCCGTTCATAGAATGTTTGCGCTGGTGCAGTGTCAGGCTACTCTTCTGGCGAAATTGTGCTCTGCACTCTCCGCATTCGAAGTGTTGGCCTTCTGTATGAACCTACAATTATAAATGATCAAATTAATACCATCATTTGTGTCAAAAATAAACACTTTTTAAAAAATTATCAGACCACTAAAAAATATTTCTATCTCCAGAAATCGTTAATGTCGCAGCAGAGTAGTCTAATTTACTAATGGTGCAAGTTTTACATGCTTGCATATAACATGAAGTCGGAAACTACATGACAACGTATTAAGAGTGAACAAATTTGAAAACTTAAGGGGAAAGGGACAATTTCCCCTAGGTCTTTCTCTCTGAGGCAGCTGGGGAGCACTGTTGCCAACTTAGCTCTTTTGGAAGGTACTTTATCCAGCCTTCGTAAATCTAGCTCCTCGAAAGTCAACTTTAGCTCAATGTAAGGTGAAATTTAGCTCTTTTATGGGCATCAGGTTTGACAACACTGACAGGATGGCCATAGGAGTCAAGGAAAAATGCATTACGCTTATGGGAGAATTATTTTATTCGTTTTCTTGGGGATATCAAACTTCGAATGGCGGAAGAAAACATATGATCGGGTAGATGATTGAAGATGATATTTGCGCTAGAAAGAGTCGAAACTCCCATTTGTTTAGCCGTAGCTTGAATTTGAAGTTGTTTCTCCATAAGGAATACATGGGATTCTGTAAATTCTTATTCATCAATTTTTCAAATATGGCATCTAGCTTAATAACCTGGGAAGTGGTGAATTGCACAATCATAGACATGTTTCACAGCACTTGCTTATCAGTGATCTGATAGCGCAAGCAGCTGGTAAAATCCGATCCTTTCTAATTTGTTCCTTTTTTTATAAAGATTGAGTATTCTTGGGTATAAAGTGAAAAGATTTTGTTTCCGAATTTGACTTAAGGCAAGCAACTTAACCACACTAACTGAGCATTGATAAGATGGGCCTACATTCTGACTTGCGCACCTTGGAAAATCTTGCCGTGAAATAAAGAAGTTTGGGAACCCCTGCTATATGTGATAAGTTGTGTAAAAATTTTGAAATTAATTTATTAGTTATTCTTGAATGATTCCACACCTAAGGCTATGGGTTTCAGTCTCCTAGGAGAAAATGTAACAACTTTTCTCAGCATATGGAAATTGGGAAGCTTACAAACGACTGGTGTCGTGCTGACCCCATGTCCTGTAACTAGTTGGATGATTGTCCACCTCTGCTGAAGCACTCGTGGGCTGTTGTGCAATGGGTTAACTCAGTGGTTCCGAAAGTGTGCACCTGGTATGCCATGGCTGGGTTACAGGGGTGCTGCAAAATGTTCCATTATTTTCACTGAAATGATACGATTGTTCCAAATATTTGGTTGATTAGTACTTTTTATTCATAATTGGGGAAAGAGACACGCGGTAGTATATAAATACGGTTTCGATTAATTTCAGTGGCCACTGCCACCATCCTCGTTGGAACTTGCTGTACTGTTGCTTGGCGTGCGTCTTTTGTTTGTAGTTCTCTCGCTGCCGTTAGGTGCACTGTTGTTAACTGGCATGCCATAATGCACTTCCCGCACGAGATAAACATCAATAGCGGGCAAGCGCACCACACTTGGATTCCCCTACTACAACAGTTATCACCCGGAAATAGCAGACGACACAAACCCAGACGCACAGTTAACAACAGCGCACCTAGCGGCAGCCAAAGAACTACAAACAAAAGATGCACGCCAAGCAACAGTACAGCAAGTTCCAACGAGGTTGGTGGCAGTGGCCACTGAAATTAATCGAAAAAGAAGAAAAAACAGCTTCGCGGATAAAAGTGAGTACTAGTTTCTCCGTATTTATTTAGTACTTTTTACATGTAAAATATTTTAAATATGTGCATATTTTTTTTTTTAACTAAGGCAAAAAACTTGACACTAGTAAGGGTGACACAATAAATGCTATCTTCTGGAACCTTTAGTTAATCTAAGCCTACTGTGACAACACAGGAAAACTCACTGGTGTGGCATTGTCAAAGCTTACCATAATAATGGTGTGCAATAATAGTTTTTCTTCAAATTGTGTACGCTCGTACTAACTTCAAGTAGCATGTAGTGAATATCAGGGGTCATAAGTTTAAATTTTCCCTTAGTTTCAAAAATATTTCAGTACTTTCTAAAATCCTTCCAAATTTCTCATGATATACGTTTGTTTTTCAAAATCATTAAGTTTTCACTTGCAAAAGTGATGAGAGTTTCACCAAAATAAACATAAACTCTTAAAATTCAACCAAATTTTTTGATTTGCAGAGCCCTTATTGTTTCAAGATTTTTCCGCGGTGCCAAGTCAGAATGTAGGTCTATCTAACACTTGCAACGGTCAGTTAGCGTGGTTAGTTTCCTTGCCTTAAGTTAAAAAATAAGCACATATTTCGAACAATCATATTTAAAACATTGTGTAGAGTAACAAGTAAGTGTCTTCAGTGAAAATATTGGAACATTTTGCGGCACCCCTATAAGTCAGCCAAGGTGCACACTTTGAGAACCACAGTTCAAAGTCTCTTGATCCATTTATTTCGTGTTGCGTCCCTTGCATTCTATTATTTACAAAACTAATTACATGTTTCTTTCAAAGGTAACCTAAATTAACAAGAATCAACTTTCTTGAACAATTTTCTGATCAAAATCCAATATGTCAAGGGAGAAAATGCATTTTCCATTAGAATATTCAATCTGCAAATAAACTAAAAACTTGTTATGAAAACATATGAAGTTTTATTTCATGACCAATTTTGATAGACCTTGAAAACTAAAAGAGTTTACAAAAGTATTCAAAAGTAATAAGTTGGGTGGGAGAAGAAATGGAGCTTGCCTGTGAGGTTACAGTGATTGAATATTTGAGAAGCAAACATTCATGTACATATATCTTTAGGTGCACATTTGTTACTATTGTTTGCTAATAATCTAAACATTTTCTATTAAAAGTAATGTAATAATGAAGATAACAGTCAGTCATGTAATTATGAAAATAGCATATTGTTAAGGGGGAGAGGGTCAATTTCCCCTATGTCTCTCTCAGGCAGTTGCCGAGCACTGTTGCCAGCTTTACTCTTTTGGAGCCAGACCCGACTCTTTCGTTTACTCGTTGGCCTCAGCCCCTCTTACCTCCACAGCTACTTATACAGTGCCATGACAGAGGTGATGATGATAATATTGTTATCCGCGAATCCTTTATTTTCGATTTCATATGATCATCAGTGGATTATTGAGATGGGTGATACCACCAAATCTAGATGTTGAAAACTAAGAATGAATTGCCATCACTTTAAAGTTAACGGAAATAGCAGTGCCCCCACCCCTCTGGCACCTAAAATTACCCTAGGAGGCACTTTATGCATCCTTTGTTAATCTAGCTCCATGAAAGTCAACTTTAGCTCTACTTAAGGTGAAATTTAGCTCTTTTATGCATATCAGACTTCGCAACACTGCCAGGGTGGATGTAGGAGGCAAGGAGAAATGCATTACGCTTATGGGACCATTATTTTATTCGTTCTCTCGGGAATATCATACATCCTATGATGTAGAAAAGTCCAAACTCCCATTTGATTAGCCATAACTTGAAGTTGAAGTTGATTTCCCATAAGGAATACATGGGATTCTGTAAATATTTATTGATCATATTTTTCAAACATCGTGTAAAGCCTAATAGTCCAATATTTATAAAGCCCCAATCCCACCACTCACTCACTGACTGACATAAATGTTCTCCCCATAGGCAAAAAACGCCCGATTACAACCACCCATGAAATTGTTCCAAAAGACAGACAAAAGTAAAAAATCGTTAACTTGGTCCATTTCTAAGGGTGAAAATGCCCTTTTTTACGTCCTTAGCAACAGTTTCCTCGGGCATTTTTTGCAGCACACATTGTTTCCTTCAATTCTTAATTGTCTAGCTACATTATTTCTCACAGATCAACAACAGATGAATCAACTCCTGGTTAGCGAAGGTGCTTCAAACAAGACTGACATCTACATAAGGAGTTTCAGTTCAGATACAATTACGTATATATTGGTAAACTCAATGCAAAAATATTTACATCGTGGTATAATGACAAATAATTATTTAGAGAGTTTGCCGTGCTTGTTGTTCACCATGGAAACTAGACTTTTCGTATTTCAAAATACGAGCATCAGAATTTATTAAAGAGGCAAGGTAGGAATTTGAGGGTAATGACGGAAAACAATTATTTTCAAATTACGTTTAAAAATGTTAAAATGACAAAATACATAAATATTGCATTTCCAATTTAGTGCCGCTATTAAATTCGTTTATGAAAAACATCCAACTAATTATCATCAAACGGTTATTAATTACTCAGTTTATTATTAAGAAAATAGACAATAATAATTAGAATATTTGTACCTTATCAGAACCCACACACACAAAGTTACTTTCTAAACTTTTCAAATTAGCGACTTATACACTTGTTCCCCTTCATTCAATACAACATGCAGACATTTTACCCCATCTATAATATGATTACGCCCACAACATGGCTGAAGGTCACGCATGCGAGCGTACAACACGTGGCTAAAGGCCACGTCAAAAGTACGCGAGTCACCTTATAAAACCGCTTCCACTTGCAACATGGAGAAAAATTCATACTCTCTTGTATAGTGAAGGTTTTTTTTAGTAGTAGTACCCATTCTGACGATATTGAAGTAAATGCACAACTGGTGCGCAATTGTCAGTCTTCCCCTTAATGGCCCCTTTACCTGCATGTGCAGCAACATGTTTGACTTCGTGAAGAAAGCTTTGGTACAGACGGAGCAGTGGAAGGACTTGTTTCCAGAGTGGATTTTCCTATGCTGCTCGCAAACGTCCCTCCTGAAGAACCTCTTCTCGCAGACATCGCAGGAGAAGCGAGGCTCCTGGTGGACGTACGTGTGGGCGTTCAGCTTGGCCTGCGTTGGGAACTTCTTATCACATTCTTCGCATTCAAAGGGATAAATACCTAGGTGGAAACACAAGCACATGAGTCCTCGAAGGGAGATATTTTGAGATAAAAATCCCTCCAAAATGATAAAAAGGAAAATATTTGTGTGTTTTGATTCAATACTTCAGAGAGAGAGAGAATATTCTACTTCATTCTAAATCATCATATGGGCTACACAGGAAGTCAGAGTGTGAAATGCAATTAAAATTTCAATGATACACTTGAGAAACCATCCCAAAAGCTTTTTTTTTATTTTAATATTTTATCCTTTAAATTAATTGATTGAAATCAAGATTTTTGGTGTATCGCGAATTTGCTTATTAATACTAATCAATGCAACACAAAAAATGTCAAAAATTTGTCTACATTTACGATCTTAAAGAGGGACTCTATTGCAAGGTTAGGGCAATCTGGATAATCCAGATGATAGATATCCTGATATCCTACATTGGGGATATCCATGTAATCATGGGTATCAGGAGCAAAGGGAGTCAAATCAGTCCCTCCTATCCTCTCCCCCTTTGGAAATTGGCATTATTCATTTCAAGTTACAAAAAACAGAAAGTTTGTTATATTTATTATTACTGTAATTACAGAAATAATGTTTGGTTCGTTAGCATTTGAATGGAATAATGTTTTCATATTCTACCATTTAATCCAAAGAGTAAGTGGTTCCACAATTGTCAAAATTCTAAAAATTAGTTATGTGCGAGAGGTCACGTAATATAAATTAAAGCTTTCTCTTGAACGATGTGTGTAAAGGTTAACAAAATATTGCACTAGATATCCATTGATCTGGTGTAGTGAATAGGAAAGTTTCCCAGAGGATATAATAATTAAAATAGATTTGGAACGAAAAAGGCTTATTGTAATTGGTTTATAATGGTTATTATTGAAAATAATGATCATAACCATGATAATAATAATAATTACTGTTGTTATTAATTCCTTTATTAAAGTTTTATTAGTGGCCTAACCCCTACAAAAATTTATACTTAAGCTCATGGCATGTGACATATTAATCCAGTTGACGGTTCCATGTTGACACATGACAAAAGATGGATGGATATCCAAATATTTGGATGGGATATATCCATATATACCCAGTCTTACCATAAACACCATCACAACTTTGCAAGATGGCTCCTTGCTTGGCGTTCAAAGTCAACAACTTCCCCTGGTGAGAATGAAAATGTGAGTCTTTGCTAGTTCAGCTACAGAAGCGACAGATTGACTGATTGATGTATTGAGTTGGTGTTTCAAGTCCACTTTATGCACAGTAAGGCTAATCGGGACTGGACCTACAGTTTCAAGTGGGATCCGAACCACTATGTGCTTCCACCGGGTACCAAACCCGGGACCCCTTGATTACAAGGTGATGACTCTACCACTGCACCATCGGGGAGGCACTACAGAAGTGATATAATGTTTGTGTTTAGATTCCATGATGGAATGGGGGGAGGGTGATTACAAAAACCATGTGGCTGTTATAACACCCCATAAGGTAGGGAAATCAGTGGACAAAATTGCAATACCCTCTAGAAGCTTTGAATCTTCAAGAAGATCCTATATCGTACTATCCAGCATTTCAATGAGCTGGAACATTGTAGGTCAAGGCAGGGATGGTCGTGCACCATAATCCTGTAAGGAGCATGAACTGAAAATTTCCAAAATACTGTCACAACTTTGGTTGTGTGTTGCAAAGTGACCTAGGACTGAAAGCTTACAAATGACATACAGGTCACTTTCTCACATTTGAGATAAGGCATCAGAGGGAAATAAACGCAAAGTGCCTACTGGAGTATTACGCAGAAAATGGGCACAGAATTCTGATCACCGATGAAAAAGTGTTTACCATGGAGGTAGTTTTCTAGTTGCAAAATGACAGGGTGTATGCCACCACCACTGAGTGCCATTTATGCAAGAAAGGGGCCAAAACATCAGCCTGAGTCTATCAGGAGACAGTCCTGGAGACAATAGTTAGGATCTCAGGAACACTTTCTGTCATGGTCAGGAGTGGAGCTTTCGACAGGATTCTGCACCAGCTCATAAGGCTTGAACAACAAGCGTGCCAAACTTCATTTTCCCCTGAGATTGGCCATCTGGCAGTCCAGACCTCAACCCTCTGGACTAGATATTGTGGTCTGTGCTTCAAAACACTTCAAAACATTGCTTTGTATACACAAGACTTATATCTGCGTAACACATATTTGTGGGATTTTCTGTTATTTCATTCAGAAACTTGTGACAGTATTTAGACTTGACAGATATCGAGATAATTTGATTGATAAATGTCTACAGGGTGGGAAATAACCTTTTGCTACGGGTCCACAGTAAAAAGTAACAACAATTAAGAAATTATGGTAATACCAAATGTTTACTACGACAATTGTGGTTACAAAAACAAAATTAAAAGTTAGTATGTCCGCCGTTTGCTTCTCTCACAGCACGAAGACGATCAGGGTAGGAGCTCAGAAGATTCGCAAACAGTCCGTATTCCATTCCATGTCACGGAGGACTTGTTCCAGATGTGCAAGAGTGTTGGCCGGGAATAGCGGTCCGGTCCGCGTTCCACTATCATCAAGGACTCAACTGCGTCCTTCAGAATAGCCCCAAAGTGCTCCGCTGCATTCAAGTCCGGTGATGCACCCGGCCATTCAGAACTGCTGAAGAAGTCAATGCCACTTCGCCGAAGAAGGTCTTGCTTGGGTAGCATTTGCCTTGAAGCAAGGTGCTTTGTCGTGAACTAACTTTTTATTTTGTTTTTGTAACTACAATTGTTGTAGTAAACATTTGGTATTACCATAATTTCTTAATTGTTGTTACTTTTTCCTGCAGACCCCTAGCAAAAGGTTATTTCCCACCCTGTACATTATAGGTAGTGACAGTTGCTTATATGGATAACCCAAATATCAGAAACTTAGATAAAAAAAACAGAGATATCTGGATATATAAATTGAGGATATCCAGCATATAGATTTCCACCATTCAAACAATTATTTTATCTTAATGATGGATATCCAGACAATTCAAATATCTATATATTAATTATCATAATTATATTAATATTCAGAAAATCCGGATATCTATCATCCTAGGAGTTGAAGAAAAAAGCTGCTATTAATATTTTTCATTCAAAATAATGCTTTACTACTTCTCTATTAAAAAATGAAATAATAATTCCTAACAAAAATGTTGATATATAAACACATAATCCTACAAATTATATTTTGATATATTTGTGAGCATTAATTTGGGTAGCACACTAATTGCAATACTCAGATATCAAATTTGAAATGATAGACCTTATCATTCTCAAAAACTAATAAAAACAAGTCACTGCTATCAAAATATATTGAATGATGTTATTCCCCTTGTGGTTTTTCATTGTGAGAACACTTATAACTGTATCTTTAATCAAACTAAAAATAAATGTCTGATGAAAGGAGCTGTGTTCTCCTGAAATGAAAAACTGCGTTTTTATGCTTGCAATAACCGTAGACTACAAGAGAAATAATTCTACAATGCAAGAATGTGTACATACAAGAAAAATTATTAAATGATGGCTTAAGTACAACTGCTAAAGGTTTTCTTGTTATTATTCATTTGGTTGTCTAATTTTTTTGGCAAAATGTAGCAATGAAGTAGCAAGTAGTGCTCAGGAATAGATGTAGCGAAGCAACTTTTGTAAGAGTGGCTCTAGACACTTTTAAAATGTAGTTTTCCGATCATTGCATGCAGAATCCTCTAAGGTTAAAAATACGAAACCAGAGAACGAGAAACACCAACATGCTTAAATTTATATTACAGTAAAACCTCGTTAATCAGGACTTTGCTTAATCCGGATAGGCAAAAGGCCACAAAAAAAAAGCAGAATGCAAGGTTTTAAATGTGTCTAGAAGTCAGCAAGAGAACTTCCCAAAGAAAAGGCAGTCAACCACTGATGAAATTCTGTTTCCCGCAGACTTTCTACTGTACTGTATAGTGTATTTAGGTCTATGCCCTTTAAATACACCATAATAAACGTGTTTTGTTGCTATAAACGGAGTTTTAATGCATTTTCTACTGTTCTTTTAGGTTATTTCAGTTAATCCGGACTTTCGTTAAAACGGTCAACTTATCCCCTCCATTAGTCTGGAATAGCGAGGTTCTATTGTAATATTGTCTGGAGCACCACTAAATATTTTTATTTTCATCCGTGACTGGTTTTAATTAATTCTGGATTGAATTGAAGTTGGGAGAAATTCTCACCTTGAATTCAGGACTGAATTAAAAATAAGATCCAATGTTTGAGTTACAAATTTAAGCAACAATAAAGAGGCAACGTCACTCTTTAAAGGAAGAAATAAACAGTGATAAGGGAAAAAAGATACAAGAAAATGAAATCAACTCGGTGAATAAGAAATACAAATATATCGGCATTCCGTATTTCAAAGGACTTTTGGAAAATATAGAAAAAGTGGCTAAAGAATTTGGCATTAAATGCGGGATGAATGCACCACGAACAGTAGAGAAACATTTCACACAATATAAAAAGGATGGGAAAGAAAAGGAGAATAAAACCGAAAATGAAAAAGGGGTTATAATATAACATGTTCGTGTAATAAAGAATATATAGGTAAAAGCGGCCGGAGCATGAAAATTAGATGGGGGGGAGCATGACAAAGACATAAAAGAAGGAACCCCAAGAACCGGACTATCAGAACACATGATAGAGGAAGAAGCAAGAAATAATGAGGGTTGATCATAAACCATTAAGTAGGAATGTATATCTGTAAAGGGAGGGATAATAAACTAAACAGAGAGGATGGGAACATTGATGAAAAATGGATTAAAATGTTCAAAAGGTGGGATACAACAAGGGAAAAAATCGCATTCCAGGTCAGCCTGGCAGTGATCAACGTGTCTCGTGAAATAATAGATTTTGAGCTAGATATGACGTAACCCAACTGAAGTAGAGGAGGGAAAGGGAGTAAGAGGTAAATACACCACACAACTCCGGCATTCCATGAGAGGCCTCCTTAGACAGCTGTACTGCGTTCACCGAGTCACTTCTCGAAAAGTGTTTTTAACGTGTTTTAGAAAATTTGTTTAGACTGTTTTTACCAATTTTTACATTAGGATTCCAACGTAATGGTAGGAATAAGACACCTACACATGTTCAGCTGCCTTAAATCACATTTTAACCTTTCTATCCATTTTTACCATACCTCTTGATCCATGTCTTGTTTGATGCAGCCAATGGTATAATTAAATTGGCATAGCCTACTACCTGATGAAAGGAGTAGTTACATCCCGAAACGTAGTTTCACGGAAATCATATACTCACCAACATAAGTACTTTTAGGTATGTTATATAAATTTTTTTCTTTTTATATTGTGCTGATAATTTAAAGTGTTTGAAGTTATTAAATCGTTATTCACACAGTCTTCCTTGTCACTGCGTACATTACAAGGAGTGGTTTCTTTCTAGTGGTACACAACACTACCAGTACATTTTTCTTGGAATGAATAACAAAAATAATTAGCATGAAACTTTATTTTAATTAAAGAAATGAGTGTGCATGGGTAACTACATGGATGTACAATTATTAATGAACAAACCACTTACGATGAACACCATAACAAAGCAACATGAAAACCTCACCCCCTGCCCCCTCAGAAATAAATCTACTCCTCTATTCATTATCTTTATACAATTTTCAATTCGTGTAATGTTATTAGGTGCAAAATTCTGTAAAACTTAATATTTTATTGTATTTGACTGTAAATGAGTTCTAACTATATATATAATATGTTGTTACACTATCATAAATTTTAACATTATTGTATGTATTAGCATTAACACTACTGTTAACATTTGTGTTTATTATTAACATTATCTTTGTGCATATTATGTTCAGCATAAAAGGGACTTTGGTCGTGTGATGGAGAAATTAATAAACGAAATGAAATACTTGCAAGTGTCCACATTGACTGGATGGGGCATGAAGGAAGAGTGGCATATTTCCCGGGAAAGAGAAGTGTATGAAGATGAAAGATGATACAAAGACACAGGAAAAGAGAAATAGGTTGAGATCATGAGAGAGCGAATAACTTCTCAACCAAGAAAAATATTGGTGAGTTGTACAGAACGTGAATGTGTAAAAACAAGGAAATGTAGAGGCAGCACACTGAACCGTCGTGAAGGTGACATAATTATCCAGATTAGAGGCTGGATGAGCCCAGGACTACTTTATGCAAGAAAAAGTCCCATCTGGAATAGAACTGGGGCAGCACTCACTTACAGGTTGGACAACTGCAGCTCAAGGATTTTGGGGCATTTAGCAGAAAATTCTGCTGCACGGAAATGCAAAGTTTTCCCCAGAATAAAATCAACAAATAGGAAGGAAAAAAAACACTTATTTTGGAGGTTGGTGGGAGAAATAACTCTGGAAAATGTTATTCGCTAAACATACCTGTATGGAGGGCGAGATGGGAATCCCTGCTGACCTTCTGGGTGAAGGATTTCCCGCATATCTGACAAGAGAAAGGTTTCACCTTCTGGTGGATCACCTGGTGAGTGTCGAGTGAGCTCTTCAGGGCAAACAGCTTCCCGCACGTGGCTGCAACCAACAGAGAATTTACACTTTACCTCCACCACTTGTCTAGAGTAACACACCTTGATAGTCAAGCAACATCACCTCAAGTAGCCTCAAGAGGCAGAAAAGTAAAGTAAGAGAAGAGAATCCAAAATCTAAGCAAAATTGGATAAAATATCAATTGTTTGTGTCTACTGAAGTAAATACACCTTGCCAATGTGCTGGATCTGCTTGTTGCCGTGTCTACTGCTTGTCATTAAACATGCAAGTCTGTGAATCTTCTTGCATGTTATTTACTTGAATTTTAACATGAATATGACTGATACAGTTCAAATATTGTGTGTGCATTACGTGTGCCAGAATTACATATGTAAAATATGCAAGTGTTGATATATTTTTATGTATATGTTTCTTTTAACACAATAAATATGTTGGTGCAGTGTGTTAGTTAGCCAATATTAAATATACGTACAAGGGTGACAGCAGGTTAAATGGTCAAGTTTCAATCTCATCATTGAAGGTCCCACCCTCAATGTGTCTTCATCAATTTCATCTAATCATCACTCATCCTTATCATCGTGATTAGCTTAAAAGTGGCAGAAGAGCAACATAAAATAACAAACATACAGGGTGCTCCGTAAGTTTGCAATCACACAGATAGGGAAGCACGATATGTGGCATGATATAGGAAAGAGGGAATTTTTTAGGATACATTACAAACATGGTGGCTATCTTTTTTCTGAAATATGTCAGAAGTTCACAAGAAACATGATGGTGTGCTTATCTCAATTATGCTGTTTGAACCCCAAATATTTTTAATTGCACACAGCTGAAGGGATCTGAACTCAGGACCACAGTCTTATGTTTTCATTACACATTACTAAGGTAATTGCTGCATAAGTTGAAATGAAAATTTAGCAATTTCTGGGGAACAAAACCGACCAAAGCAGCTACCCTTGACACCCAGAGGAGTCTGCTGTCATATGCATAGTTATTGCAGTTTGTTCTATTGATCTTTTGGTGATTATCTGGATATAAACTTTACCTTTGCACTGTTTTTAAGGAACAAAGTAGTGCATGTGAAAGTGTGTTTTACATTGATTAAAAAAGATCATCGCAAAGTTTTCATAATTCTGATTTCAGGAAACTAAACCAAAAAAACTTCCATGTAAATTCCCTCAATCTGAAGGTCAGGCAGGGCCTATTAAGCTGTTCTCTGGCTTTCTTTACCAGAGCTCATTACTTCTTCTCTTGAAGTAGCTCTCCAATTGTCCTCAACACTATACACTATACAACAATTCAAGTAGTAATGGCTTGCACCAAGGACAATCTCGCTAACCATTTATACTCTCAAATATCACAATCAACATCACGACAAATGGCAGTGAGACATCGAAGAGGGCATTTCTATCTCATGCAATTACTTTAACCTGGAGACAAATGCTTCCAAAATTTAATCAGATTAAAGAAAATACTGAAATATTTTATAATATTTACAAATACGAGGTGCATTTCAAAAGAAAGGGCCAATTATTTATAAAAAGTTACTGGCAACAGCAAAACATCAAATAGTTGGAAACCCAGCAATCATATTTTTTGCTAATCAGCTGTCGGTTATTCTGTGTGTTAGAGCATGTTAAAATGGCTGCGTGATTACACAATCCCGACAGTTGAGAAGAACGGTCTGTGATTCCATTCCTTAGCGCCAAAGGTCATGATTCTGCCAATATTCACTGAAAATTGTGTGAAGTGTTTGAGGAAAAGTAAGGCAATGGTGTTTTAATCCACACCCACCAAAGGCGAAAAAGTTCAAACAAACTCCATCTGCAAGAAAAGTCATGGCAACTGCGACCAAAAAGGTGTGTTTTGGTGGTTTTCATCGAGTCTGGGAAAACAATCACATCACAGGTGTCCTGTGAAACGGTATCAAAACTCAGATGTGCCATATCAAACAGACTACATGGAATGCTGTGCTTGGGAACTGTTATTTAACACGACAACGCTAGATCACACACTCTTGCCCTCGGTCACCAGACGACTGAAAGGTTCAGATGGGTACTTCTTGATCGCTCTCAGTGTAGCCCAGACCTTGCATCTAGTTACTACCACGTGTTTCTGCACCTCAAAAATTGCCTTGCATCTCAACGATTTAAACATATGGAGGTGTTGAAAATGACACTGTTGTATTATCTGAATTCTCAGATGGCAAACTTCTATGCAGAGGGTATAAAAAAGGTTGTACCACGGAACTAAAATTCCTTGGAAAATTATGGTGACTATGTTGAGAAATGAAGTAGATACATACATGTTTGTAACCACTAATAGAGTGTTGCTACACTTCTTTCCTTCTTTGATATAATCAATTGGTTCTTATTTTTGAAATGCGCCTCTTACGTTCTAATTATAAAACATTATAACAAAATACCTGACAAACAATTTTGCTTAGCCCACTGTTATAACCTACACATAAATAAGATGTAACCGAGTAAAACATATTAAATGTCAGATGCCTGTTGAAGCAAGTTAACAGTTAACATTTTCCTTTAAAATATACTGCATGTACAACAATCTTTTTTAATATTCATGGATTTCTCTAAGACTTTGAAGATTTTTACAAAATTCTTTGACTACCACATCTCAACTTTATTTAATTTACTTTTCAAATGTATCAGAATTTCCAGGCAAGTAGGAACTCCGATAATTAGTAGCTATAGTTGCAGAGATTATGACATTCCTAGATATAGAAAAGCCATATGATAGCATGGACAGAACAAAAATTTGAAAGGAGTGGAGGAAGACATAGTGTGTAGAGTGCAGAGCCAAACAGAGCTGTGAAGACACCAGTGGGAAGAACGGAGTGGTTCAGTATAAGTAATGGACTAAAACAGGGAAGTGCTCTTTCCCCACTGCTCTTCATAATTACAATGGATGCAATTAACGAAGAGGTGGGGAAGAGTATAGGAGAAGAAGAGATGAAGGCCCTGTTGTTTGCTGATGACTTAGTAATATGGGGAAACAAGGAAGAAGTAGTACAGAGACAGCTTGATAGCTGGAATGAGGAAATCAGAAGAGCGAGAATGAAATTCAGTTCAGAAAAGAGCAAGGTGCTAATAACAACAAGAAACAGAGCCAGAAATGAACCAACAATACAGATGGACATGGAAGAGTTGAGGGTAGTGGAGAGCTTCAAATATCTAGGAAGCATTATTGAGAGAAGTGGAAGAATAGATGATGAGGTAAACAGAAGAGGACAAGTGGGTTGGTGGATTATATCAAAGTGTTCGAAGATTAATATGAAATGCAAGAAGGTAATATACAACACATACTATGGAGAAGAGAGTTGGACAATGACAGAGAGAGACAAAAAAAGATGCACGCATTGGAGATGAATTTTTAAGGGCTATATTGGGGAAGACTAGAAGGGATAGAATAAGGAATGAGATCCGACAGACAGTGGGTGTGGTGAAACTTCAGGACAGGATAGATCAGGTACAGATGAGATGTTTCGGACAATGAACAGGATGGATGCAGAAAGACTACCAGTGAGAGCTTACCATGCACAAGAGTGGGAATAAGGCCAAGGGAGAGACCAAATTGTGGGTGGAAAGAGCAGATAGTGGAGAGTGTTAGGAGAAGAGGACAAGATTGGAATATCGTGGAAAGAGAGGAGTGGTGGAAGACCAGCCAAAGGCAGGAAACAGCAAAGGATGATGATGAGTTGCCGAGAGACCAGAATGAAATGAAGTACTCACGACATGCGAACGCAGAGTCCGTGTTCTGTCGGTGCTCCCTCACCAAGTGGGAATCCAGCAGCTGCTTGGAGGAGAAGCTTTTGGTGCACTGCTCACACACAAAGGGTTTCACTCCTGGAAAGAGAAAATTCGGTCATATAGTTATGACTCGATGAAGGTTCTCAAAGACTGCCTAGGTGATATGTTGAAAACCAGGTATGGCATGCATATTTCGTTTCTGACAAAAACACAAAATGTGAAATAACACATTCTAATGTTAATTGTTAAAGTTTCTGAAAGGTGCATTTTCCTACCCTCTTTTGTTACAAAATGATGCTAAAAGAATTGCGAAATAGAGTCTTAAACACGAAATTTAGAATTTATTTAGACACAACACATTGTGAAGTTTGGATTATCCTGAGAGTTATGCAATTCACAGAAAATTGATCAATTCTGCTGTAAATATCAGAAGCAAAAATGGAGCCCTTTGTACATGTAAAACTTAATACTCTGATAACTACATAAATGTGCTATTAGAAGGGTTATGTTTATTTTCTAATAAGTGCAGTTTTAAAATCAAAATTTGGATTATGTTCACAATTTTAAAACCAAAATGTTATTTGATATACTACATTTGATCCATTTATTTCACTGCTATAACACAAATTTTCTTTTATTGCCCACTTTTGAACCCAAAATTGACTCTCTTTTGTACCGAAATTTTGCTTTTTTATTTACCAAATATATGTGCCTCTAGCAATCAGTTATTGCTCACCCACTACTTGCTCACAGTTACCATGGCGAGAGTATGAAAAACACATGTATAATGAAACTGTTGTGTTTAATGGAATGAAAATGAAATAGCAAATTAATATACCAGAATAAAGTGCGTACATACCACAAAACCAACTTTTCAAAGTTATATAAATTTCAGTTCCTGAGAGGATGTTGAGATTAATACAACTTTGAAAAATCACATTTGTGTATTAGTATATTAATGGAATTTGCTTTGTAAGGTATCAATCACAAAAAAAAACATGTAACCAAATTATTTGTAAGTGGAATAAAACTTTGATCAATTACTGAAACTGAAGATTCTACTTTTAACACAGTCAATCTGCCTCATATCTTATAATTTGGCACACACAGGTGACATACTATGTAGAAATTTAAGTGAAAATCTGTTTTTAACTGTGTTGAATTGTCTCTCAAATAGGGTTTTTTTTCCCCTCCGGGAGATTAGTTGGTGAAGCAAATCTAGAGCCAGAGACCCAGACTCGAGACCTGGTCAAGACTGAATTCTTCACTTAAATTTCTCTAGTCACTTACCATGCACTTACGCCAGCAATCTGGAAGTGTACGCATGCCTGAATAGCCTGCAGTACATCATTAGTCTTTCAGGGAGGCAAAAGAGGATGGGGGATTCACTTCAGTTTCTTCAGAGTGGTCGTGGTGAAGCTGACAGTATGTGGACGGGCATTATCATGAAAAATGACGTCGATGTTTGTGGTTGTTCAGTTTTGTAATGTGATTAGTAGGGAAAGGATTTTAAGGTGCACAATTATGGTTGGGAAAGGGGATAAAAGTTCTGAAAATGTTTTGAAAGAGGTGCCTTTTTTTTCAAGGCAAGGTGCGTTTATTTTTCTGCACCTCCTGCATATAAAGCACACAGACCACATAGCGAAGTGTGGTTCTGCCGAATAGGTTTTGTTGAAGTTTATCTTTTCTCTCGTGGGTTTTGCAACATTACCTTGGAAACTATTGGGGCTGCAAAGATTATCCCAATTTATAGCTCTCGTTCTGCTCTACAAAATGAGACAATCGGATTTTATGTAGTTGCTCCAGAACAGTGAAATTTATTTTTCTGTCCAATTTTTTAACAAAACATGAAAGAAAAGCAAGGAAAAAGGTGATGAAGCATCAAAGAGGGCGTTAAAAGGGGATGAACGTGCTAATCTCACGAAAAGGTGCAACAAAGTGTGTTCATTTTACTTGATTTCATGTCATACATATATAAAACGATCAGTATGAAAACAGTTACATTTTTGGAAAGTTTCTGCACCTAAAAATTTATTCCCTAGTGATTAGTGTTGCTCACTAGCTGGCAGTGAGGTCCTGCTACGTGAAGTACGTGTCATAAGCATGACTTAATAAGAATTAACTCTGTGTCTTCGTGTGTGTGTGTGAGAGCGAGTTCAGCTTGGGCACAAGTGGTGGTACTTTTCGTTGTCGTACAAATTGTATTTTTTGTGTGTAATATCCGTTATTATAATACAGTTTTGTAAAGGTAAACTGTGTGAGATTTCATTCTTTCACACACATAGGATCAAGACACTCCTGGACTTGGGAAAGTTATGCCAAGGGTTTTAATGGTGTAACGCTGCTTCGGTGGTCTTTTGTTGCTGATCGTGGTCTTTACTGGGCCTTCAAGGAGTGCCAAGAAATATTCAGCATTTATTGTGTGATGGTCTGTGAGGAAATCCACATACGGTAGCCTTCTGAGTCTCAGAAGAAGTGCTCATCATCTTCCCAGCTGACAGTGGGATTTTCGCATTTTTTGGCCGAAGCCCACATGACATTTCTCAACATTTTTTTCAGCACCATTTGGCAGCATTTCTACTGTCTCTTCAATCTTGAACAGATTTTCAGCACTTAACAACCATATTTGTGTTATTTTCCTGTAGTTTACGGAAAACTGTTTTCTTATGCTTGTAATAACTGTAAACTACACGAAAATAATTCTACAATGCATGCAATGCGTACATACAAGAAAAACAGATTTGTGTTGTTTCATGAGACATTTGCATACTTCTCACTGCTGGCTAATTATGCTGCAGGAAATGCACAGTGGGAAAAATGGCCTTCAATGACCCCTCCTACCTACCAAAGGGAAGTTTGAGAATTTCTACCCAAAATATCTGATTTGACCTACGTCCACCTACCTTTTCGTATACTGTAACAGTATGAATCCACACAGGCGCCAGGGACAAATTGCGGACTGAGAAGTTTGACAGCTTGTTTCATTGTATATGTACTGTATCGGTATAGGTGCCCCTCAAAGAAAGAAAAAACAGACGAAGGGAGTAAACTTCCCTAAGAGAAAGGTCAACCTCATTTGAGGTCGCTGAGCAAACGAAGCCCTGGGTTGTTGGAATGAATGTGAAAGGGAAGCGTTCAGGCAGGGAGGTGAAAGGGTTGCGAGGGGGTTGACTGTGGACTTTTGACATCAAACGACAACCGTTAAACTTTGAACAAACCATAATTTATATTTCCCCAAACCTTGTATATTGTAGGAAAGAAAATTTTCCAACTTTAAAAATTACACTGATATGAAATTTTAACGAACCCTGCTAACAGAAAGTGATATGTAGTGAGAAGGGATGCAGGGGAATGGTATCCCTAAAGCTAGAAAAAAAACTTTCACAAAACACCCCCAGCATCCTCTGTCACCATGTTAAAGCATAGGAGCATTTCTGCACCTAACCTCAAGGCTCATTCAAAGATTCCCCCAGTTCCACTTCAAGCGATGATTTCAATTCTAACTCATTGTTCACAGAGTCCCAGCCATGCCCTCTCGGTAGAAATGGATGGCCTGAAAAAATGTTACGAGCACAAGGTGCAAGTTTTTGCATCCGTATTAGCAGCAGCCATTAAAAGTTATCAACATTGGTTAAAACTTGTATGAATGAATTGCCTCAGGTCTATTCTAATAATTCATACTTTCCATTCAACTATGTAAAAGAAAAATCATACATGGGCCCAGGGTGGATAAAAAGTCATGAATATCATTTTTCATGTTTTTTTATATAAATAGATTTTTTAATTTTAAAAAAACATGCTTACAATTGCTTGTATGTTTTTGGTCGATTGATTGATTTGCTTTATTTTACTTCGCTTTTTGTGCCACTTTTGGCTAATTTGCGAAGATGGGGATGACATATGTAAAAGGGATGTCGGAAACGTTTGATAGAATGCTAAAAGACTTCAGACTAAGAGGGGAAATGAGAGCACCCCGAAATATTGAGAAGTATTTTACAGAATACAAAAAGGATGGAAAGGGATGTAACGAGGACAGGGATGAGAAGGGCGTATATCGAATAATTTGTTCATGCAATAAAGAATACATAGGACAAACTGGAAGGAACATAGGAATATGCTGGGATGAGCATGACAAGGATATTAAAAAACTGGTACCGAAAACGGGGCTATCCGAGCATGTTATAGAAAAGAAACATAATATTAGAAAAGAGAAGTGGTAAAGAGATTTTTTAAACAAGCTGACAGAAACATTCATGAGGCAGCATGCATTTGTATAGACAGGGGGAAAAAATTAAATAGGGACGACGGCACCTTGGATGAAAAATGGATCAAAATCTTTAAACGATGGGGTAAAAACGATGACGAGTCTGTGAAATTCCATGTCACGCCGGAAGTGACTCATGCCGCATCAGAAACGATAGAGTTCTCATTGGAAGGAATGTAACACACGTACGTAACAGCAGTTAGTCAGCCATGTAGGTAGGATGGGAACACAGCTCCTCTAGATATGTGTCAAGTCCTTATGGCATTTTTAACAGTTATGTAATGTTACGTCTTTTAATCCAAAACTTTTTTACCTAATCCTGGACGAAATATTTTATGTGATGATTAAAAAGAAACCTGAGCGTAGCTCTGCGAAACGTCGTTTACAAGATTGTTTTAACAACGATACTCACATAAGTGTTTATTATATTTTTTTCTTTATTATAATAAAGTGAGTAAATGCACTATGTATAAAATGTAGATGGGGATGAGTGACGATATGATGAAATTGACAAATGAACACTCACAAACATCCATGCCCAGGCTGGGATTCGAACCCGGGACTCCTGGTGTGGTAACCACTCCACCACGGGGCTGGCAATATTGGTGTGAAATTAATGAAAATTTTCATAATTTGCGGGATATTTTGACTTTGGAAATGTGTTAGGTGGTATTTTGCAGCCAGTGAGATACCTGATTCTGGACAAGTAACAACCAGCATCAACTCAAACTGAAAAACAAAATTAACAATAATAATAATAATAATGAGAACCAGTGCCTGTGTGTGTCCTGTAATGGCGCGTGACTCTGGATTTTGAGAAGAAGACTTTCTCGCACGAAGGGCACTTGTAGTAGCCATCCGGAAGCCTCACTATCTCCAGATTAAGCAGCTTCTCCTTCTGCAAAAGAAATGTCAGGTGCTCAGTTAATTGAAGCTCATATTAAAGGGAGTTCATTGCATTTGAATATTAAAACAACACACACATGCATCATCATCATCCTTGGCCATTTCCTGTCTCACAAGATGCACAATTATGATGATTAGGGAATGGATTTTAAGGTGCATCACCTTTCAAAAAATATAGCTGTTTTCATACAGATTGTTTGAGATATGTATTTTAGGACATGAAATCAAGTGAACACACTTTGTTGCAACTTTTCGTGAGATTAGCACATTTATTCCCTCTTGGATGCTTCAGCTCCTTTACCATTTTCTTTCATGTTTTGTTAAAATATTGGACAGAAAAATAAATTATTTTCACTCTTCTTGAGCAGCTACATAAAATCCTATAGTCTCATTTTGTAGAGCAGAGCGAGAGCTATAAACAGGTATAATATAATCATTACAGCCCCAATAGTTCCCAAGATAATGTTATTCGCTGAGCTCAAAGCGGCAGTGATGTACATTAAAAAACAGAAATGTTGAGCGTAATCCAGTATACAAGTTGATTGAAGCCCAGTAAATGCCACGTTTACTTCCTAAATACTGGTTACTTTATGTAACTATGTTATTTGCTATTGTTGAATAAAGAATGTTAACGTAACTGCCTCAGAAATGAATAAAGGCACTTTATCAGAACCTTTGTGCAAACATTTTCACAACCTTTTTCCCCCTTTCCTCGACCATAATTTTGCACCTTAAAATCCATTACTAGGGGCATGCATATTTCGTTTTTGACGAAAAAAATGAAATGTCAAAACACACATTGTAGTGTTAATTTTTCAGGTTATTGAAAGGTGCAAGATGCATTTTGCTACCATGTTTTGTCACGAAATGATGCGAAATGAACTGCAAAATGTGAAATAAACTCTTAAACACGAAATTTAGGGTTTATTTACCGACGTGACACCTTCTGAGGTCTGAATTATCCTGAGAGTTATGCAATTCACGGAAAATTGATTAATTCCGCTGTTAATTTTGGAGAATCAAAAATGGGCTCCATTGCACAGAAAATAAATAAACTTAATACACTGATAACTACATAAATGTGCTATTAGAAGTGAAATGTTAATTTTGTGTAATAAGTGTAGTTTTTAAATCAAATTTAAGATTATATTCACAATATTAAAACCAAAATGTCTTTTTATATACCACTTTCCATCCATTTTTTTCAGAGCTGTAACACCGAAATTTTATTTTATTTACCACTTTTGAACCTGAAATTGACAGTTTTTGTACCGGAATTTTGCTTTTTTATTTACCAAAATTATGTGCCTCTATCCATTACCTAATATTGGTTAAGTGAAAATGAGGTTAACCAAGGATTCAAATTTCTATCTCGGACATCATGCAAATTCCTTACCACTAAGCTATCATAGTCAAACTAGATACGGAGCACAGTGAAGTGTTGAAGCATTGGCACAAAATGTCCACACTGAGCCAAATTTTAATTTTCTTCAAATATTTTGACGGAAATTTCTTGGCTAAATGATTATTTCATTAATTCAAATTTCATTAATAATCCTACATAAGTACTCCACGATCTAAACCACAAACTGAAACATTTTAATTCCTAATGTTATCAACTTTAATGTTAAAGACATTACACACAAAAAACATAGAAAAACCTAGAGAAAAAAGGAAAAAGAAAAAATAACTTAATCCAGTTCAATAACATACCCCACCAACACACACACCAGAAATATATTTACATAAAAAAGGAAACATCTTTAGTGGATAGCGGTCCAGAGAAATGAATATTTATCATTTTCAAATTTCTGTCATTCTTGTTCCATCTTGTTAGATTTGAACATATCTGGCGATAATACAAGGTGGCACGGGGCAGCGAAGTCCCCACAAATAAAATGTAAAAATATATGTTGAAACCTCTCTCAACGTCTGTGGAAATAGGAAACCAATCCTCTAAGACAACAATGACAAATTAAGCTGAAACATTCTATTTCTGCAATAGTTGGTGTGAGAAAAAAAATTGTGATTTACCCTTTATTTTACTGGCCTTCTTATACTAGAAACTATATTTAAAAGATTATTTTTGTGAGATTGTAGAATTATTTCTCTTGTAGTCTACAGTTATTACAAGAATAAAAACACAGTTTTTCGTTGTGACATTTCAGGAGAACACACACACCAGACATTTATTTTTAGTTTGATTGAAGATATAGTTATAACAATGGTTATTTTTTTTTAACAAAAAAGAATCAGTTATACAATGGATGTTGTCAATGTTACATTGTTGTAATATAGCAACTTAACTGTGAAATAAGCAGTCTGTGTTGTTTAAATCATTTTTCTCTTAAGTGAAATACAAAGTGATCATCAGAGGTATCCATGCTGCAAAAACATTACTTGAAATGCTTTGAATTTTAACATTATTATTGTGACTTGCCTCCAATTGCCACAGTTATATCAAAATCTGCAACTACAGTATATGTATGGAAGTGTAAGCGTGTTGTGTGTTTAACTGCAAGAATGGACGTTATTCACATGAAAACAGCTTAAAGTAATTTTAAATCATTTACACTTTTGCCTTAAGGGAAACCTCTGCTTCCTTCATTTCTATCCTTATTTCAAAATTACTAAAACCTGATTCAAAATTAATTTAAGGGCTCGGGTGTTAAACATGTTAAGTGATATTTTGGTCATTTCTTAGTTCATTAAGAAAAAAGGTTATTAGAAGCTATACTGTAGATAAATTGTTTATGCGTTGTGTTTACCAAATTCAGAAGGCTTCACTGAGTACAATGCAAATTGTATGACATGACAAACTCACTCGAAAACTGAAGGATGGCACATTTTACTTTGTAACTCAAAAATGACCAAAATGTCACTTACCATGTTTTACACCCGAGCCGTTAATTTGTGAACAACAAGCATATTCTATTTGGAGTTATGTCTACATTTTAAACCTAAAATGCTTTTATGATGCAAAAAGCAAACTAAAAATTTTATTTTAAAAATATGAAATATAAATAGGTGTCGATCGGACTCCATGTAAGCTGGGTTTTAGAAGAATACTTGCAGGTTTGCAAATTGCTACTGGTGTGTGCTAAATTTACAGTAACATGCAGCTCAACACTGGGAGATGACAGGCACCATCAACACTGTCAGTGTTTCGCAAACAAGACTCCATTGCAGTATTAGTGAAAATTCATGCTTAGCAGCTCAGTTGGTAGAGCAATGACATGGTATGACAGACACCTGGGTTTGAGTTGGGGTCAAGCCTTAGGTTTAAGAAATGCATAGCCAAAGTGTCAGTGCATTAAAAACAGAAATCAGTAGTAGTGCAGTTAATGTACCATGCACTGGATTTCAATATATAATTAGTAGAGGCATGCATATTTCGTTTCTGACAAAAACATGAAATGTGAAATAACACACTGTAACGTGAGATTCATTTACACTCCATGCTTTAACACGAAATGATGGAAAACGAACTGTAAATGCAAAATAAACTGTTAAATAGTTTATTTACTGATACAACACTTTCTAAAGCCTGAATTATCCTGCAAATAATACAATTCATGTAAAATTCATTTAGAAGGAAAATGTTTATTTTTGCTTAATAAATGTAGTTCTTAAAATCAAATATTTATGGTTTATATTCACAATTTTAACTCTAAAATGTGCCAGTTTTTGTACCAAAATCTCAATCTTTTATTCACCATAAATATGTGGCCCTAATCATTAGATACCCCTTCCATGCTTTTCACGGAACATCCCTTGGACTCTCACCACGTTCCCTGCATCGCCAGCGTTCCTGGTGTCTTCCGCTTTGACTTGGAGAAAAGCCTCGGAGCTTTTTCCATATTTGACGTAATCCACGCTGCAGGTATCCTCCGAGCTGTCAACCAGTGGGTTGGAATTCAGAGGCGCATCGTCATACTTCAATGACAGCAGCTCGCTTCCATTTTCTGCTCATGAAATAGACAATGAGAAATCCGTGATATCTGTGCAGGAACGAAAACTAGAAGCACTCTACAGAACTTCCACCACTCTCAAGTCTCTTCCACATTTTGACATTCTGGCTATCGGACATGTTTCATTACGTGGATAAGGCAAGCAACAAACATAGTTCCTAATAGGTAGGGGCATGCACAGGGCAGGATTAAGACAAAATTGGGTTTGATGCTTGAAATCTTCGGTGAACAATAAACACAATGACATTATAGTTACGTCACAGCGCAAAGAATAATAGTAACTGTATAATAAGTAATGCTGTCTAGGCATCCGAAATTGGGGCTCCAAATTTCACTCTAAGATTTATTTTCAGGTTAATATAGCAAAGAAAAATGTTTAGCTTTCGGAAAATTCTCGTCTGTTTTCATCTGGGCCTAATGCTGCAGCCCAGAAGCACGAAATATGAAGTAACACATTCTAATGTTAATTTTTCATGTTTCTGAAAGGTGTGAGGTGCAGTTTCCTACCCTGTTTTGTCACGAAATGATGCGAAGTGAACTGCAAAATGTGAAATAGACTCTTAAACATGAAATTTAGAGTTTGTTTACCAACACGACACTTTCTGAAGTCAGAATTATCCTGAGAGTTATGCAAATCACGGAAAATTTGTTAAATCTGAGATTAATTCTGAGAAGTAAGAATGGATGCCTTTGTACAGGAATAATCTTAATACATACGCTACATAAGTGTGTTATTAGAAGGGTTATGTCTATTTCGTAATAAGTGCAGTTTTTACATCAAATTTTGGATTATCTTCACAATTTTAAAACCAAAATGATATTTTATATAACACTTTTGATTCAATTTTTCACCGCTATGACACCAAAATTGTATTTTATTTACTGCTTTTGAACCTGAAATTGACTCTGTTTTTGTTCCGAATTTTTGCTTTATTATTTACCAAAAATATTTGCCTCTACTAATAGGCAAAACATTTTACTTCAACGAGTCTTTGCCGTTCTGTACCAGGCCAGGCTCTGACTTCAACACTTCTAAATTTTTCCATGGTCATTTCAGTGATAATTGGTTTCCTCCACTGCTGCTCAAGGAATGGAAACTGGAAACCAGATGAACATAAATTGCGATGAAACCAGAAGTTGGCTTGGGTAACTCTCAATTGTTTATAACAGTTGGGCTGAAAAGTTCGTAGGCTGACTCATAGATGGCATTACTAGAATTAAATCCATGTGATTTTTACTTAGTACTAACCTTCAAAAGATACGTGTATAAATTTCACAGCTGCCGGATAATTAGTTCGTGAGATATAGCATTGTGAGTGAAGCAGCTTTTGTTATTGTGAAAAAATGGATAAAAAAAAGAATTTCGTGTGTTAATAAAGCATTGCTTTTTGGCGAAAAAAAATACTGTTGAAGCCAAGGCTTGGCTTGATAAACATTATTCGGACTCTGCACCAGGAAAATCAACCGTTGAGAAGTGGTTTGCTAAATTTAAACGAGGCGAAATGAGCATCGAAGACGATGCACGCAGTGGACGCCCCAAAGAGGCTGTTACCGACGAAAACATCAAAAAAGTCCACAAAATAATTTTAAATGATCGTAAAGTGAAGTTGATCGAGATACCTGAGACTTTAAAAATATCAAAGAAACGTGTTGGACATATTGTGCATGAATATTTGAACATGCGAAAGCTGTGTGCAAAATGGGTGCCGCGCGTGCTCACAATCGATCAAAAGCAACAACGTTTTGATGATTCGGAGCAATGTTTACCGATATTCAACCGTAATAAACACAAATTTTTCCGTCGATATATTACAATGGATGAAACATGGCTCCATAACTACACTCCAGAGTCCAATCGACAGTCAGCCGAGTGGACTGCACGTGATGAACCGAATCCAAAGCGTGGAAAGACGCAACAGTCGGCTGTCAAGGTTATGGCATCAGTATTCTGGGATGCGCATGGTATTATATTCATCGATTACCTCAAAAAGGGCCAGAGCATCAACAGCGATTATTACATAGCGTTGTTGGAGCGTTTAAAGGATGAAATCACGAAAAAACGGCCCCATTTGAACAAGAAAAAAGTGCTGTTTCATCAAGACAATGCACCGTGTCACAAATCAATGAAAACGATGGCAAAATTATATGAATTAGACTACGAATTGCTTCCCCATCCACCATATTCTCCAGATCTGGCCCCCAGTGACTTTTTCCTGTTTGCAGACCTTAAAAGAATGCTCGCTGGAAAGAAATTTAGCACTGATGAAGAGGTAATCGCCGAAACTGAGGCCTATTTTGAGGCTAAAGAGAAATCGTACTATAAAAATGGCATCGAAAAATTGTATGACCGCTATAATCGTTGTATCGCCCTCGAAGGCAACTATATTGAATAAAAAAATCGAATTTTGTCAAAAAAATATTTTTTACTATGTTAGCCTACGAACTTTTCAGCCCAACTGTTACATTGGGGCACGTTTGAAAAGCATGTACCTGAAACGTTCCCATCCTGAGAAATATTATATTATAAATATAAAAAAAAAGTAAAGTGCTCCCCTGTGCATTGCATCATCCCATGAAGGTATATAGGGGGTGAGGGGTTAGAGTCCCACACTTTCTTGATCTCGGCCAAGCTGGGGGTGAATCAGCACCATGCCCCTGGCTGCCCTTAACACCCAGAGTTTCCTCCAGGTACCCACTTTATAGGATGCTGGGTGGGTGCTGGAGCTGCTTGAACAAAATATATTATAAATATAAAATATAAATATTATAAACATATATAACCAATATTATTTCTAATGAGTTACTCTTTGTTTCCTAATTTCAAAATTTGTAGGATGTAAATATCACAAACCATGGCATAAGAAGAAAATATCACAGGATGCACATAAAATGTCTGTGTTTGGTAGTGCAGGGGTACACAATCTGCCTCGAGTGCCAAAATATCTGCTGTGTACATGGTTGAAGGTCTGGACTTGTTATCTAAACGGTTCTTGTAAGATCAGAGACGTTTCTCTTTCATTTGCTGTATTGCTAATTGCTCTGTATCTGTAAATTTCAAAAATGCAGTCACGTGAAACCAGATAAATATTTATGAATAACCCTGTACTTCAATAATGGTAAAAGACACTGAGCTACTCGATCAATGAATATGCATATTTTTTCTCACAGATACTCCTCACCATCATGATGTACTTAATGGAGCAAATTAAGTGATGTTAATTAAACCAAGTGATCTAATGGTGAAGACCATGAAAGCAATAGTTGCTAATATTGTTACCTTTATCATCAGAAAAGTTATTTCCTTGGCCCAACCAGTTGGAGGGGTCCTTGTGAAGAGGCTGCTGACCAGCTCCCTCTCCTTCTGCTTTTGCACCAGCGCCAATCGACAGGGCGCAGCACTCCTCCAAGATCAGCTGTGGAAAAGGAAAGTCTCAGCACTGACGATTTCAGTGACGTAAATTAACAATTGAAACCAACTGTTTCGTCACCAATGGTTTCTTGGCTCAACGAATCGGAATTGATACGCTACTAAAAGTCACCTCGGTGGATGAGGGTGTTCATTTGCCAGGCTCATGATCTCACCATCCATGGTTCATTTTTATTTATGTATTTAGCTAAGTCTACTTCATGCACAGAGAGGGTAATCAGGAATGTCTAAAGGGCCCCTTGATTATAAGGTGGCCCGGTGCAAGGTGTTTGGGTGTGGCCCTCATCACTGCAATTAGCGTATGGTGACAGAAATAAAAATACCAATAGATTACTAAACCACTCTCTTCAAGTGTCTTCCCATAGATGCAGCAGAAATGTAAACTGATTTGTCCATTGAGAATGTAAATGTTCTGTCTCAAAATTGTAAACAAATCTAGATATCTTGGCTTTTGTCTATTTAGCATGCAATTGATAAATCTCTGCTTTCGTCTGATACCTACCTACAATCAATATTCATATATCGAGAGTCTTTTTGGTCCATGTACAGAATTTGGAAGCAGCCACGTGAATGCAAACTCCAACAGCCAATGAAACCTTGCAACACTTGCATTCTAACCTCAGTCACTTGTGAGAGCTGCTTAGCAATAGTAGTGGACTTCGGTTCTTACTTTTGTTGCTGAACGGACAAAAATTTTGAATAATAGTGGAATCAAAGTAGTTGATTGATTGAATTTATTTGATTTACTTTATTTCTCTTGTAGTTTACGGTCATTACAGGCTTGTAATAACTGTAAACTACAAGAGAAATAATTCTACAATGCAAGCAATGCATACATACAATAAAAACTATTGTTTTACTTTCTAATGAATGACAAATTTATAGTGAAATTGTTTCATCTCCATTACAGAACAACTATCTAATCTCATTTCTAAATGCTCTGTTCTAACTGGTGAATAGAACACTGGCACTCTCAAATCAAAGCTAGTGTTGCGTGCAATTGTTTTGTCTGAAATGTCAATAATTAATTACAGCATAAATACCTAACAAAACACCTACTTCTTTTTAGAGAGGCTTCAACATATCAGACTTTGCAATGATACATACTTTCAATGCAATGCTGACAACGGGCCAATAAATATATCATGTCAAACTTTAAAGGTCTCTCCTGAAAATAATGAAAAATTGGACATAGAAGATTTACATTATCAGTGGATAAATAATGAAATGCTCATCATCATTGGCATAAGTGGGCCCAGCCCAGTTTTCCCCTTATGGTTTTTTTCAGAAAATTTTGTAAATTATTGCTTTAAATCCTTGTGAAAAACTTGTAAAAATAAGTCTCCAAATAACTTATAATTAGCCTTTTTTATTACTTTGTAGTAAAACATAGGCTTTAATGTTTAAAGTTCATTTCATGGTGTTTCTGGTCTGAAAACACATTTTCATAGTGCCTATAAATGCCTATTTTGCTTAATTGCACCTTAAAATGCCTGTTTTGCCATTTTTCCTTGCTTCAGCTATTTTTATGCATCTTCGTCTTTCCCTACATTGAAGAAGATAAGCCTTAGTTTATGTTGAACTGGCTGAAATCTGGTATTCATCAGATTTGAGTGTCTCAAGGCATGTCAGACTTTTGAATATACCAAATGTCGCATAATCAAGATAAGCAAACTGGACAACCTGTTGGTGACTGAAACTTGGGCAAAACGACGCCAACCCACCCCTTCGTTTTTTATACCTGAAAGCATGTAGGAGTCGATCAATACTTATTTGCTTTGGAAAGGAAGTTATCTGTGGAGATATGTTCATGTGTTTAAAAATGCCAAAGCACAAGGCGGCCAGAAGTGGGTTATTTAAAAAAAAAAAAAAAATGGTGCAGAAGCTTGTTTCGCCAGTGACGGGAAATTTGATTATTGTTATTTAGCGTGGTTTTTCTCCTTTAAAATATATTTTTTATTAAAATGGTTCAAATTGTTTTTTCATCATTAGTTGAACAATTATGCACACAACGATCGTTAGCACAAGTTATTTTTTGTGGGAATTACTTTAAGTGACAATTCCCTGCAAATATGAATTTTGATAAATATAGTACTAATAGTTTGTTAATCGTTAGTGCACTTTTATATGTAAACTGTAATGCTAACACAATATAACTATGAATTGTACGAAGAAAACTGAAATAAGTTCAAGTCGGAATGCTTATTTTAGGGTGCCTTTTAAGAGCCTATTTTAGTGTCTTTCTTATTTTATAGTGCCTTTTTAAGTGCCTATTTCAGAGGTTTTTAGTGCCTACTTCGACTACGTCAATTATTTGAGTATTATAAGTCACACTGAGTTTCATCAATCGATTTTTCCAAATCATGCTAGAAGTTGAATTCTGACAGACAAAATGAAGTATTTCCAAAATATGGTTGAACATAGCTTATAATTTTGAAATAACTAGTGTGGTGGTACTTTATCAGTCACTTCCTTATGTGGGGGACCATGCATAGTGGCACATCACAGTTCCACCTAAAACCAATTGATGCAATAAATTATTGCATGTGTAAAACATACAAAGGAAAATTGAGTACATTTTATTGAAAGTTCAAATTTAATTTCTACACATAGTTTTAATGCCCTGAAAGTAGGATAGACTTGTCTACTGTGGCGTAATATCGGAAATATGTAACATTTGTAAATACATTTTTCATAACTCAAAATATGTTCAAATGTTTCTCATGTTCTCTTTTCTTTCCAATACAACACATTGTGGTAGCTTCAACACCTGCTTATTTATATCTGGTTTATATCTGTGAGCTCTCTGCTCATGTTAGTTTTTAAAAAATGCTAACTGCTGTAAATTTAGAATCACTTACATAAAATTATTTCTGTGGTTAGAGAATGTGATAAACTGCAGTTGTATTGCATTTGAGCGCTGTACATTTTTTCCCCAAAATTGTCTAGAATACATTTCCAGTGTGTACGGAACTAAAATCAGTCATTTTAGAGAATTCATCACTTCACAATTTTGCAATGGTATAATCACAAACGCTGTAATTATGGTAACTGTCATAAATGTAAAGCATATCTGAGTTGCAATTTGTACAGTTGTGAGATAACGTGGAGGATTTGCCTCAAAAATCAGTCAGCACGTTTAAAGATGGCACTTTTTATGCTCAAATAAGATAATTTGGACTGCACATGCAGTTTAAAGTTGTGCCTTCACAAAGAATGTGAAACTATTCCCTTTTCAATGGAGATACAGAGACTATTAAAACAGCTACAATTGAAGATTCCATCGTAACCCAGCTTACCTTAAGTTCAGCCAAAATAGTTTGGAAATTCTGCCAAAATCTCTTTTCCACAGAAGCACTAATGAAGGAGTAATTAAGGCTGTAGCTCTCCAGGCATTTGGCTTCCTTCAGCTGCAACAAACCAAATGACATCACACACCAATGTTTAAACACGGGTCAAAAAAAAATAATTCCTGTATAAATGGTCAGTTTTGCACCACTTAAAAAACACACAAACCATGCACGTACGGAGGACCCTGAGGGAACATGGCCCCTCCAAAACTTCCCCATGTCCCCCTAAAATTTTCCATGGTTTAGAGGAAATTTCACTTCAAAATTTTCAATGACCATCCAAATTATTACTTTTTCTTTCAAACTCTGTATGTACATGGTTATTGTACTTGTTGGAACATAGACAAAGTTACATATAAATGTAATAATAATAATGTATTTATTTAAAACACCACTACTAAACATTAATGAAAACTTGACAGTACAGAAATTGTGTGGTAGGTGTGAAATGTATATTTATTATTTTACACTATATTAAAAATTTCAGTAACAATACAATAAACAATGTGAAGATGATCACAAATTACATAAAAAATAAAAATGTCATGCTTAGTCTCTGAAGCTCAATATATTTTCACTCTCTTTAATTCCAATACTATGGAATCAATATTATTCATATAACTTATGTAGCTCCACACACATAAATACATTTTCTTTGTATAAAAAAAAAAGAGAATTGATGTTTAGAAGGAGTTCTCAGAAATTTTTGGACTCCAGACACACTAATTAATTGGCAACCTTGAATACTTGTAGAATGCAGGAAATACAGTTCTCTAAAATAACAATTACCAGTTCTGTATATCGGAGACACATTAAAATCGGATATTTTGTGTTTCGCAAGTATTGAACATAGTTCAAGGTGCCATTATGCTTTTTACACGAAAAGAAACACAATTTTTCACATAGAGAGTCATTTTTGTGGTACTACTTTCGTATAGGTGAAACACCTATAAATCATTTATTTCACACTTTTTTACATTGCTAACGTACTATTCTGCACAGAACATTTCTTTAGATGTAATAATGAATTTCTAATGAAAATAATGTATTTTATTTCTTACATTTACGAGTACTTACTGTTCTTTGTTATTTCGATTCTGTATCACACATTATGGCGATAGCGTACTGGGTCATTGTGCGTTGTGCGAGTGTTTTGTCGATTTATGCAGTGTTGCAACCTTGTTCATCGAAAAATACCTACTTTTGTGCCCTGATTTGAAATTATGCTAATACCTCACAAACCAATGACGCATAGCCCCAAAAACCATTCACGAATACCCAAAAAAACATTTACGGATCGCCTCAAAAAGCATTTATGGATAGCCCCATGAACCATAGCACAGTTAAAATTTTGTTCGTAAAACAATGCGATACAGTTTTGGAAAAAATAATAATAATAATAAGAGTTTGGTATATCGGAGACACATTTCTTCATTTTTACACAAGAAACTACTTACGGAAATGAGTTTCTGCAAGCTTTCCAACATTCGTCGAGGTATTTTCTTTCATCGTGGAATATATTTGACCGGGAAATCATGTATTTTTCAAGCGAAATAACTCACCGACGCACAATTGCCATTGCTTTCACTACGTGAATTGCATGCTGCGTACGTTTGATAACGTAAGCCCCTATCAGTGTTTAGAACCCCTTTTTTTTTTACTATGCTTGCCTAACCGAACCAAACCTAACCTAACCTTATCGGAAATGGTTTGTGGGGCTATCTGTCAGCTACCATGCATAATGGTTCGTGGGGCTATCCGTGAATGGTTTGTGGGGCTATACGTCAGCTACCTGTGCATAATGTAAAATTTTCACACATAACGAACACGATAGTAGGTATTTTTTGGTGAAGAAGGTTGGAAACACTGCATACCCACAACATGAGTCATGTGCATACCCACACGTGCCCGACATAACGTGTGTTACGGAACCGAAGAAAGGAATAAAAAAAATCACTCTGTATGTGAAAAATTGTCTTTGTTTTCGTGTAAAAAGCATAATGGCACCTTGAACTATGTTCCGCAATACACAATTGGGTAAAACTGTCAAAGCCGGGAATCGGCTGTAACTCGTTTATTCTGTAATTGTTGACATTCATACTTACTTATTCTGCATTGCGAAAGATTGTTTAACAAGGGATTTCGCTTATTTTTAACGAAATTAGTATCTATTGGCGACATATCGAGTAATTATTGTTTGTTCTTTTCTCACTTCCTGAACATGCAAAAAGGGGGGCAAATCTTGACTAGCGTTGTGTTTCAAATGGCAAAGCAGGGTTTCAACCTTCCTAACAGAAACATTTCCGCATAACCCCGAAAACAATTCCCACATAGCCCCAAAAACCATTCACGCATTAGCCCCAAAAACCATTTGGGATAGTATGACCATCCACAAATAGTTCCACAAATAGTTCCAAAAATCATTCTGGATTGTATAACCATCCACTAATAGCCCAAAAACCATTCACGATAGCCCCACGCACCATCACGGTAAGGTTAGGTTAGGTTGCTTTAGGTTGGGCAATATAGTGAAAAAACTGTGTGTTTGGAAACACTTACCGGGGATTACGTCATCAGATTCTCGCAACATCCGGTTCAAGTACATGGATGGAAATGCAACAGCTTTCGTGCATCTGACGGACATTATTATAGGAAAATACATGAATTAGCAACCAAATACATTGAAAAATGCAAGAAAACACTTCTACGACCTTCCGAAATTACACAGAAACTCAATTCCGTAAGTACTTTCTCCTGTAAATTTGAAGAAATCTAATTCCCGGCTTTGACAGTTTTACCCACAATTGGTAAGTACGAACCATGCGAAACACAAAATATCCGATTTCAATGTGTCTCAGATATACAGAACTTTTACCAAAAATAAATTAACCTTCACTTCTTGCAAAACAACGGCGTGGTTGAAAACACTGACAGGTGGTTACATCATGAAACGTACGGGGGCTATCCGTGAATGGTTTTTTGGGGCTATCCGTGAATGGTTTTTGGGGCTACACGTGAATGGTTCTGGGGGCTATGTGTGAATGGTATTTGGGGCTATTTGTCAATGGTGTGTGGGGCATTTTTCGGTTAAGAAGATTGGAAACACTGTACACCCACTGATCCACGACGCTGTGCCCGCCATAGTGTGTGTTACAGAAGCGAAAAAAAGGACGAACAATAATTACTGTTATGGACATTATTTATTAAAATTTCGGTAACCACCAAACGTCTCTAATTCCCTTATTTTCGTATTTTTCACATTGATACTTACATATTCTGCATTCGTAAGGATTCTTCTATTTCGCGTTTCGTTTTTTGCAGGCAAATAATCTCAATTTTCGAAATATGGAGTATTTTTATTTTCTTCGCTTTTGCTTGCGTTACACGCGATATGGCGGAGAAATCTTGACTAGCGTAGTCCATGATCAGTGGTTATGCAGTGTTGCGACCTTCTTCATAGCAAAATATCTAGGTACTAGTATGAAGAATACGTAAGTATGAATGTGGAAAATACGAAAATAAGGGAATTAGAGACGTTTGGTGGTTACTGAAATTTTAATGATATGGATAACAACATAGGCCTTTAGCCTAAAAATAAACTTCAGTCTGCTGACGTCAGAACGCAAGGTAGCAAGAGTGTTGTGCGATAAGTGATTGAAATAAAACAAAGCAACTGATTGTGAAACAGGTACACGTCTCATACTCTCACTTAATGGCACGTGGATAGGTTAGTAGGGCCACGCAAAGGTTTCAATAGTGAAAAAGATAGCCCCACGAACCATTGGCGCTAGCCCCACGAACCACTGGCGCGTGGATAGGTTAGTAGGACAACGCAAAGGTTTCAATAGTGAAAAAGATAGCCCCACGAACCATTGGCGCTAGCCCCACGAACCATTGGTGCTAGCCCCACGAACCATTGGCGCGTGGATAGGTTAGTAGGGCCACGCAAAGGTTTCAATAGTTAAAAATTGGTTTCGAAAAAAATATTCGTAGCCCCACACACCATTCTCGGATAGCCCCACGAACCATTGGCGCTAGCCCCACGAACGATTCACGGATAGCCCCACGAACCATTCACGGATAGCCCCACGAACCATTCACGGATAGCCCCACAAACCATTCATAAATAGCCCCACAAACCATTCACGGATAGCCCCACGAACCATTCATGGATATCCCCACGAACCATTCACGGATAGCCCCATGAACCATTCACAGATAGCCCCACGAACCATTCACGGATAGCCCCACGAACCATACATAAATAGCCCATGAAACATTCATAAATAGCCTTAGAGATACTGGGCGAAAGGGGGGGTTATAGCCCCCATCAACCTCACATTGAGCACGCCACTGATCCTGTGCACGTCATGTTGTCGCAAGTTCGTAATCAGAAATGATGAACAGTAACTCACGTTTATTTACGTTCGAGAACTGTTACACAGTTACAAAATCGCGTATTTGGAAACACTGACCGGTTGTTACGTCATGAAACGCTCGCAAATATTTGGTTCACGTAGACGGACATCAAGGGAACAGCTTTCGTGCATTGGAGTGACATTAATGTCGAAAATTACATGATTTACCGGCAAAAAAATTTCAACGAGGTGAAAACAAACTTCCAAGACCTTCCTAAAGTATAAATAAACCCATTTCGGTAAGTACTTTCTCCTGTAAAATTGAAGAAATACGTTTTGGGGATACGAAAATTTTACCCATTATTTTCGTGAGAAAAGCAAAATGACACACTACACAATATTCCGCAATGCACAATTGGTAAGTACGAAAGTAAAAAATGACGAAATAAACGCGTGAGAGGTGTTGTTCGAAGATATAATTGATACCCAACTCTCACTTGGAGGAAGGGAACAAAAAACTATAGAGGATGGTGGAAACTATATTGGCTAAAAAAAAAAAAGGGACACTAAGAGAAAAAAAGATCTAGCTATTCAGACGTTTATGTAGAACTTTTAATTTTGGGTGTAAGTTTGTATTTAAGGGGGATAAGGTTTTTTAATATATTAACAAGATAATAAAAGATAAATGCAAAGGCATTTTTCTACTTACGAATGATAGAATCCGTGAAAAATAACTCAATAGTTTCTGTATGAACATACTACAATTATCCATACTTAAAATATAAATTGCGTGTATACAAATTACGTTATTAATATGGAGTCAGCTGACTGATTTGTGTTGATCCGTCTCGTCCCCGATACATTTACACTTGTTTTGTAATTAGTCCTCTAGTGCTGTGATATTTATAAAACAATGTCCGCTAGTTTTCTGCTAAATGTAATTATTTCCTTCATATATGATCGGTTACTTTCACTGAGCCTGACTTTATGTAACAAGAAAATGCTTATTTTGTTGTGAGGAAATTATTTTCTTTGGATTTGGTGTCACAGCAGGACAAATCGCCAGTACGCATAAGGATTTGTCAAGGACAGGGTCAACGAAGTTAGTAATAAGGTGTGTTTTATACAGCGTATATTGATAAACCTGTAGCACCTGCTTGTATCTTCTGTAAATATGCTGTATAAAGAAACAAACTGCCGGAGTATTAATTGAAGTGAGTGTACAGGGTCAACGAAGTTAGTAATAACACAGAGAAGATAATTTTATAAAATTATCTTCTCTGTGGTAATAAGTTGTGTTTTATACAGCGTATATTGTATTTGTATATTGTATATTGTATTTGGAATTGTATCTTCTGCAAATATGCTGTATAAAGAAGCAAATTGCCGGAGTACTAATTGAGGCGAGTTTACGTGCATAATTCAATGAGGACCACCAAGCAGCAGCGACTTATTTCAGAAGCATAGAATAGTTATACTATTCTATGTCAGAAGTTCGAAAACTGGACAAATTTCAGGAGAGGTACAATGCGATGCACAAGTAGTATTTGACGCCATATTGTCTATTTTTCTCTTCCATCCTATATATTTTTAAGGACTGGATTTTTATGTGTGCAGATGCAGAAATGATCAGAAGCTTGTTTGATGAATTAGTTTCTGAAAAAGCAACGAAATTGCCAACTGCGTTAGTATGTTGCATGTACCCACAGAAGTCAAGCAAGCAAAAACAGAAACAGTTGACTATTCTATTTTCACGGATAGAAGTTGAAATAAAACTGTTGTTCTTATTCCCGAAACACGGTTTATTTAATCCGCAAAACATATAGGCTACACAAAGTTATATTATTATTATTAACGAATTCATTATTACTTGACTAGATACACCGCTCCAAATACAAAATAAAACCACTTGCATTTCTGGATGCAGAAAATACAGTAGCCATCGCAGGTGACGTCATACTATTTCACAGAGATAAGACAGGAATTTCGTCAGAAGGTATCTAAAATAAGAAGACATTTTTATTATTGCAATAAGAATTCCACCCGGGTGACATGCATTTTTGGCGCTCTCCTACTTTCAACCTTCCTCAATGAAAAAACCTAATCATGTTATATACTCGTATTTACGGTTTTAATCGGAGCCTTATTTTTTAAAAATAATTTGTTACTCTTAGAAGCGCGTTTATTGTAGGTAGATATATATTTGTAATTCTTACATAAAAATATCAAGATAACAGACATCTCTTAGCTTAAATTGCTACAGTGATTTCAATTAATTCTTGCATGCACAAATCCAACCCTTTTAAAAACAAATAGCAGGGCGTCTGACTGTCAAGCGAGATACTCGAATTCGATTCCAAGGGTGGATGGATGGGGCCTCGCCGCTTTGTAATCAAGGGGTCCCGGGTTCGATACCCGGTGGAGGCACATAGTGGTTCGGATTCCACTTTAAACTGTAGGTCCAGTCCCGATTAGCCTTTCTGTGTATAAAGTGGACTTAAAACAACAAATCAATCAATCAATCAAACCAAGGGTGGATGACCTAAGGTCGGAATTTTTCCGGCCTTGTCTTCCCATTAAGCGGCTCTGGAGCTTACCCATCCTCATGTCATCTGGAGGCCATCCTGGGGGTAGGGGGTTACAGACGGCCGGAGCGTGGTGTTTATCACATCACCTCCAAAATAGCCGAGATGGAGAATGTGTGGGCCCAATATGCACGGGAGACTTTGCCTTTTAACACTAGTGTACTGTTTTACTGTTGTTTCTTTCCGGTTTAAAATGGCTTCTGCTATACTGGAAATTTCAATAAATAAATAAGATTTTGGTGCTACTGACGATGGGCGCGCGGCCCTTAAACCGCCCCTGCTTGGATGAAGGAAGCCGTGGGCGGGACCGGAGAATCGAATGTTTTATCACAGCATAAGACTCACGAAAACTGCACGTGTGAAAGATCAAAAACTAAATGAGTGAAGTTGCCCATTTTTAATCACACAAAAAATTGAAGGAAAAATCACAGTGTTGCTCATGCTTGTTCGCGCTTCCAGGTAATAGAGATCGCAAAGATTGTCCCTTGGTGTGACGAGATTACAGTGGCGCAGGAACGGGGGTACTGTACCCTCCTAACTCGAATATTCTAGTTGTACCCCTTTTACCCCTCCCCCCCCTCAGATACAAGACGCTACTGTCAAATAACCTAGTATTTTCTAATCGCTCAATAATGTAAGCATTATTTTCCTTACCACAGGAATTCAAACCATTGTAAACTTATTCTACATGTACTACATTGTGTTTGCTTCTAGTTAGTTCATTGATCTGTGTGTTTGGAAATATTTTTAAGGAGATGAAAATTATTGAAAATGTGTGTGGAACGATGGAAGGAGCTAAAGTTTACTTTCAGAAAATCACGCTGTAGTAGAATGCCCCTTCGTGTAACGGGGGTACATGTTTTGTAAACAAGGGATCGCGTCGATTCGAATATATAAACGTGCATCAGAAGAGTAGCCTGTATGACTGACCTACTTTCATTTTGAATTTTTCAAATGGAATTTTCCGAAACGAAATACTTCCACAATTCCTGCCTCGTCTTGTTTTCGAGAAGCGACACGACAGACCAATTTTGGGGAGTACAATGTATCTCACCGAATATTTTTTAACTTTGTCAGAGGGTGTTCGGAAAGCTGTATTTAAACCTATATATTAAGAGATGTTTTGAATAGAGATGGTAAGAGACAAGAAAAGTCTCATATTTCGAGACGAGACTGAAATAAATATCTGCAAAATCAAAACGAGACGATACTTGATGTCTGAGACGATCTCGTTCGAAACTTTGGTATCACATTTGAAGAATTTACTTAAAATAAATTTAAATTACTGTGTCTTATTCAGAAATACCAAGCGTATATCTTATTCATATTTCAAATAAGTCGTTTATTTTGTTTATTGTAATTGAAATGTTAATCCATTAGTGACAATTGCGAGCCTGTGCTGCCCGGTTTCATCAATTCAGGATAAAATGGTTCGCAGCGTCGAACAAACTGTAAAGCAGAAAAACGTTATTAAGCAAAGTTTTTGCTTTAATGACCCTATACGTTGTGCAAGTTTGAGTTGTGACACATTTGTCTCATCTCGATACCATTCCTAGTTGAAATGGATCAGCGATATTTCCTAGACATTAAAACAGGGTGCTATTTGTGATTTTATCAGAAGGGGAAGGATTTACCTATGAATTAGATATGCTTAGAATCAGTGACGTGCGGTGATGTGGACACTTGGGGTAGCAATCAGTGGCGTGCCCAAGGTGTGGGTCATAATCCGCCCCTCCTAAAAATAGAACGTCAAAGAAAGGAAAGGATTGCAAAATGAGGAAGGACTACTGAAAAGAAGCACGTGTTAATCCCACCCACTTTCGAAAATCCAAAACAAGCTGATTTGACTATTAAGCCAGAGATCCCGGGTTCGAACCCCGACCTGGGCATGGGTGTTATTTGTGTTAGTCCCTGGTGGCTCAGTCGGTAACGCGTCTGACTACCATGCTCAAGGTCCCGGGTTCGATCCCCGGCCGGTTCAAATCCGGGAACTTTTCTAACGGTGGAAGCGGCCCCGGCGCCTACCCAGCGTCGAATAACATGGGTACCTGGGGGAAACCCTGGGGGGTAAAGGCGGTCAGGGGCGTGATGCTGATCACATCACCCCCACTCACGACCGGATCAAGAAAGTGTGGGGCGTTACCCCCACACCCCCTATACGCCTTCATGGCGTGGTGCTATGCACATGGGAACACTTTACCTTTTTTTTTTTTTTACCCTTCATCAATTTTATCCTATCATCTTGACGATTAGCCAAAAGTGTAGGAAAAGCGAAGTAAAACAAACCAAATCAAACAATCAACCAATCAATCATTTGATTTATGCTACTTAGCGTCGCTGACACATTTGGTTGTTTTCCTGGAAAAATTTTAGCCCATTTTGATATGTCGCACGACCCCCTTCCCATTTAAATTTCTGAAGTTGATTTCAAGATGGCGGAGATCAAGATGGGTGACGTCATTATGGTTCCCCCTTGGTTAGGCAACGATTGGGTTTTCACCACGTTCCATGCCGCAGTGGCTTTGTACTGGGGGTGTTAAGTGACTTATTGAGCCACCCTGTGTATATATATATATATATATGTGTGTGTGTGTGGGGGGGGGTGTAAGGTTGAATTTTTGTAACCCCCAAATGAAAAACGTTCATGCGCCACTGGATGAGAACCCCTAAGAAGCGAGAGAAAACGCAAAATCCTTTGAAGTTTCAGGACTGCATGACTCGTAGTTCCACGGCTGTTTTCTAGACCTTCCTTTCGAGTTGTTCCCAACAGAATTGTTCTCACGAGCGGATCAATGTTCAAGCAACGGAACGAATGCAGACGAATCGAAAGAGTGATTGACGTGCTAAACCCACATAACTGAATAACTATAGACTATTTTAATCAATTCTTATGAGCAATTATAGGTTCAAATGTTAATTTGGCGCTAACGGTGGAAGCGGCCCCGGCGCCTACCCAGCGTCGAATAACATGGGTACCTGGGGGAAACACTGGGGGGTAAAAGCGGTCAGGGGCGTGATGCTGATCACATCACCCCCACTCACGACCGGATCAAGAAAGTGTGGGGCGTTACCCCCACACCCCCTATACGCCTTCATGGCGTGGTGCTAAGCACAGGGGAACAATTTACCATTTCTTTCTTCTTTTGTTTCTAGAGAAAGTAATTGAAAATTGTGTCCAATGGACCACCTACCTTGGCTTTCTTCACGTTCGGACGCCCCTTGTGAAAACAAACCGGCTCCTGTTCAAAAGAACAAAAAAACATTAGCTACAAGATAATACTTTACTTGTGATTCTCATGAATGTAACTTCTGTTCACAAGTATGAAAACGCTCTAATTGTAACATTGCACATTCGCTTCGAAACCATTGTTAACCTGTGTAACATTAAATATCAGCCTGTCGACCATCGAAAGTGCTGAAGCGTCCCCACAGAGGAGCAGGGGGAATTCGTTTCCTAAGATGGTGGACTCTTGGTCGGTGTTCATGATATTTTTCATATTTCTCTCTCTCCCTTTCATTCGCTATTCCTTTCTTTCTTTCATTTCTCATTGTTTCTTTTCTGTATCCTCCATCATCTCTTTACTTTTCAATCCCACTTCCTTCTCTATTTCCTCATCAGTCCTATTCCCTTGCTCTTTCTATATTTCGTTCAAACTTTTATTTTTGTGTCCTTCATTATCTCATTTTTTTCTCAACATTCTTTTCTCATTTATAGCCTTTCTTTTTCTCATACTCTCTTCCTTTTCTCTTTTATCCTTCACCCCGCTCTCTCTCTTTCTCATACACTCCTTAGAGATATTTCTTTAAAGTATGACTTAGGCCTTACTCTGTCATTTATATTTTCTTTGTATTTGTGTTATTTAGCTTCGCTTTTCTCCCACTTGTCGCCAAGAGCGACGCTGAGGATGAGCGATAAGATGACAGCCATATACAGACCGGGACTCGAATCCGGGAACTTCAGTGGCGAGTTCGAAAGTCGACCCTCTCCGTCCCCGGGTCGGGACATGTTTTTTGAAAAGAAATATATTATAACAAAACCTACTTCTTTTATTGCCGTTGTCTACACATATTTATTTCTATTTTTAGCATTCATACGTGCCCGTAGCCAGAATTTTATTTCGGGGGGGCTCATCCCTTATGAGCACGGGCATAGTCAGAAATATTTGTAAGGGGGCCCGGCCGGTACATAAAACTTGATTAGTGCAAATAATAATGACAATAATAATTATTTTATTTTACAATAATAACTATTATAAGTTATTAAAATATACCAATTTCAATTCAAATTTATTGTTATTATTACATAAATGAAGAGACTTTGCCATCCGTGAATCAGTGAATATCTAACTCAATTGTTGTCCATTATTTCTCTTATATTTTGTACAGTTAGTGTACTGAAAATCATAGTTATTGTATTTTATTACTTTTATTAAAAAACAGATTCTTTGAGCTGTCGAACTATTTGAGGGAACGTACAGTCACGGACAGTTCTGTTCTGTTTGCGCAGACGCAAAGTGTTGGTCTCGTCTCGACAAGTCTTCAAGTGTCTGAACTTTTTAGAAATTGTACCGCAAATGAACTTGGAAAACGAGAAAGTTAACTGACGCACTCACCGTTACGCCTTCCGCCCCTGGCTCACACTCGAAGTTCCTCGTGGGTTCCTGCGTGAAAAAAAGTAGACATTATGCAAGGATGTAAATTTACAAGGAACATGAATATTTTTCAACACATGGATGAATGCTTGAACGATTGGATTGTCGATTGTCCGGGAACAACTCTTGCAGCTACATTCCTTACCATGGACGTCCGCAGGATTTTTTCCAGGGACGGGCAAGGAGGGTATTTTTTTCCAGGGGGGAGCAAACGAAGGCAAATTTTCCCCCAAAATAGTGTTGTTCCCTAAAAAACATTGCTTAAATTTGAATTTATGGTGTTCATGCAATAATTAACACATATTATTGTGGCTAAAATGAAATTATATGTGTGAAATACATATTTTTATGTTAACTTTCATTTTCCAGGGGGGGCACGGCCCCCCTTGCCCCCCTTCCGGACGCCCATGTTCCTTACGGCCGCACAGACCGACCTCCGAGGCACCAGGGGATTATAGACCTTTTCCCGTGATCTTTTTTATTTCATTCTCCCTCTCGTCACATTCATTAAAATTTTATACATCTTCATCTTGGGTGACAGCTTATTGCTAGTTTTAACATTGCACGGAAGGAGGTGAGGGGGGAAACACCCTCCGCCCCTCCCTTTAATCTGCTCGTACAGGTGGGGAACACGAACATTCATTGCGGTTTAAGGGGAGGAGATACAGTTACGCACCAATTGTGCATTTATTTCAATATCGCCCGAATGGCCACTGCTACTAAAAGAAAACCAGAGGCGTGGCGTGCATGTAACCGGTGTTACCGCAGGTAACAGCAAAATGTAAAGAAATTAAAAAGTTTTTTCTTCTCAATAAAATAACAACATTGTGAAATAAGTTAACCGACAGCGTTGCAGTTGAGTGTATATTGCAGAGAACATTTTTCCTGCAGCCGACAAAAGCGAAGAGACAGGCCGTTCCGCTACCCTCAAGAGGCAACAAGAGGAAAGGGCGCCCGCCAATGCAAGGGAACAGCGGGGAAAGACTTGGAGGCAAGTGTGCTGCGGGGTTATTCATATGCCTGTTTAGGGGCCCTGTTGCCGCTGCGGCCTACCGGATCAGCAAGTGTTACCACATTGGATTTCCAGAAAAGAGCTAAATCCCGCCTAAAACGAGGATACTATTTCTCTGAAGCAACAAGAGCTAGACTGCAAAGCCAAAGCTGGATTTAACTACAACTGAGACCATTTAGTAATAGACGAAAAGATAAGTACTTGATGCGATTCGTGATTTGGACAAACCTTGCTCCAACAAACTATGTTGGCAACGGTAGAACGTACATCTGGACTTCACTTCCACCGCTGGAGGAGAGGAATTCTGTCGTCTGCTCAACGCAGAAACGTCAAACTGACCCGAATGTGTGGTTCTTCTTCCCCTTTCCACCTCTTTGCAAAGAAACAGAGATGGTTGACAAGGCTCGACTACTATTCACTGGATTTTCGCGGTAACTCTCTCATGAGTGGTAGTTCTTTCTAGGAGTGATTGTTGCTAAATAAATCATTGAGCGGATTGAAAAAAAAAAGAACGAAATGAACAAGAATCCAGATCAAAGGCATGTTGTTGTCTTTTGGGGGGGAGGGTAAGGTGGGGATAATAACGTCTGATGACCGTTAACACTTTTGAAAAAGTCACGCCACCCCACTGAGAGAACCCTGGATGTACCCAAGAGTATGAATTTCTCTCCATGTTGCAAGTGGGAGCGTTTTTTTTTATGTTGATTATTAAGCTGGACACGATGTTTGAAAAATATGATGAATAAGAATTTTCGGAATCCCATGTATTCCTTATGGGGAATGAACTTCAACATCAGCTTACGGCTATTCAAATGGAAGTTTCGACTTTTCCGCTGGTGAAATGCATCTTCAAACTGCCCTCTTCCCTTTGACATATTTTTCTATTCCATCGAAGTTTTATATTCCCAAGAGAACGAATCAAATGATATTTCCATGTGATCAATGCTTTTCTCCTTGCCTCCTGGCAGTATTGCCAAACCTGATGCGCATAAAAGAACTCAATTTCACCTTAAATGGAGTTAAAACTGACTTTCAAGGAGCTAGATTTACGAAGGCTGGATAAAGTGCTTTCTTAGGGTAATGTTAGTTGTCAAAGAGGTGGGGGCACTGCTATTATCGTAAACTCTAAATTGATGACAATTTATTCTTAGTTTTCAACATCTAGATTCGGCGGCATCGCCCATCTCAATAATCCACCGACGGTCGTATGAAGTCGAAAATAAAGAATTCCCTGATAACAATATTATGTCAATTTTACGTCAAACACGGCGGTATAAGGAAGTAGCTGGGGAGATAAGAGGGAGTGGGGCGACGCAGCCAATATAACAATATCATGTCACGTGCAAAATGCATAATTATGACAAAAGTTGGTCTATATGGGCCGGAACCAGTGATGGCATCATAGTGAGGCACGGGGGTGAGCGTCCCAGTTCACAGCCTAACGAGTGCACAAAGGAGCCAGATTTGGCTCCAAGAGAGCTAAGTTGGCACACTGCCACGGACGGAAGAGCTTGGGAAGAGTCCCGTAGAGACTCAAACGTCACCTCACTGGTACACGCTGGACTCCATTTTGCAGACTAGCGAGGCTCTGGTGTCTGAATCCATTGGACTTGTGTTGAGCGCCACCATCTTCATTTTCGCGATTAGCCAAAACTGGTAGAAAAGCGAAGTAAAAAAAGAACCAATTAGTCAATCGAGCATCATTAAGTGATTGGTTTATTTATTTCACGACGTTCTTCGCTTCGGCCACTTTCGACATCGATGATAGGGATGAATAATGATTGGATGAGGCAATCGGAAATTCATCTCGTTAGACTGAGAGGTGTACTACATGCAATGCAAGGGAGGTTGCCATTTCACTACCTTCCAAGAATATCACCCGCTTCACTCCACATCAAATCACTCAGAAAATTTTCAGAATGACACCAACCGATTCAGATTTTAATGAAACTTGGTGCATTTGTTAATACTAACAAGGTATGCACACATGCAAACTTTTCTTTTCTAGACCTCATAGTTACTGAGAAACAGGAGGCTAAAGTTTCAGAATTTTTGCATTGCTAAGGCTATGGTGGTAGCCTGCTGTGCTTAACAGAAAAAGTTATATCTCAGTGTCAAATGGACATATCACTTTATTTTTTTTTCTAAAGTTCATAGATATCGTATATTCCATTTAAAAAGTTGTCACCAAGATTCCTTTGCACTGCGTCAGAAAAATTATTGTATTGTAAATAATGTTGATTTCCTTGTGTCAACGTCTGACATTACTAAAATTGCATTATCACTAAAAGGCACTGCAGTTATGACATTTTTTTCTTAAAATTTAAGCTTAAAGTATGTTCTAAAAGGCTATAAAATAAAATTAATGACTTTTTTACTGCTTCTGTTAATAAATCTTCATTAAACTCAATTTCATGTAAATGCATATGGTTCATTCCATGATAAATCATCACAAAAAATAGAACTTTTGAACCCAACCATTTCAGATTTTTATGAAATTTGGTAGGATGGTAGTAGACATGAAGTAATTTACATATGTAAAATTTTAGCCCTCAGTGATAGACGGTACCAACATTTGAACAAAGTATGTACTTACAAGGTCAAATGGAACCATTCATACCTTTGCTTCCAATTATGGTACAACTTTCATTTTGGGCTTGTTTTCACAAAAAAAATATTTATATGAAAATATTGAAATTTTCACTTCAAGGCCACATTACTTTGACCTTGCATATATAAACATACATTAACTCTCTCCAGAAATCTCAGGGGGAGCAAGTGCCACCCTGGCCCCCATTTGCGGGCGCCCATGGTTCATACCATGGTAGTAGATATTAACAAATACACCAAGTTTCATTAAAGTGTGAATCGGTGGGCGTCATGGCCTGGCCCATGGTGATTTGACGTGGAATCAATCAGTCCCTCTTTTATTTAGATATATGCTGTAGGAACCGTCTATTTATGAAAGTACAATATCCTTATCCACGTACCACTTGGCAATCCCTGACCAGGTCGTCCGTGACTTTGCTCCTGGTCAACTTGACGAACGCTTCCAGGGGGACGGAGCAGCTGTCGGCGCCAGGAAGCTTCACCCGCTGGACGCCAGATTCAGAAGTGCCCTTGTAAAATACCTGCAAAGGATTTATTTCCGTTAAGCGCCTTTTCTAGACTGAGCGAAGGTGCGACAAATTAAAACCTTTCTGCACTGAATAATTATTAATTTCAAGAGACACTTTCAAGATAAAGCAATCAATACATGTATATAAATTAAAAAATAACTTCATTTTTAGCGTTAAATTCATAAACATTCCAAGAAAAATTTCATTGCTACTTATTCCATGCTTCATCTCTGACCAGCATAGACCAGCGATCGCCAAACCGTCGATCGCGAGCTGCCGGAAGTTGAATTTCCAGTAGCTCGTGAAGGGTTTGGCTAGAATAGATTGTAGATAAGAGCGGCAATATTTGAGCGAAACGTTGGCAGAAAGATCTGCTTTCACCGATAGATGGACACTTGGACAACTCGTCCCAATATCCCATTCACCCAACGTAACAAATAATGTGGATGGAAATGAGAATCGTCCTTCTTATTAACATGGTAAGAAGCATCTCAAAGTTTTTATATAAACCAACGAGGGATCGTAAAAAAATGGAATGCATACTTGGTAGCTCGTCATGTATTTTCAAATGTGGGAAGTAGCTCAATGACTCGGTGAGTTTGGAGACCTCCGGCATATGCCATGTGTGTATGTATAAAAACGGCATTAAAATTTATGTGGAAGCTACAGAATCTAACACAAACAGTTGGTTCATATTAAATGTCAATGAACGCTATCGACAGGCCCACGTTGGAGAAAATCAGCGAGCGTAAGTAGGTTCTGGACCGTAGGGAACCTTTTTATCTGTTAAATTCGGTGCCGGAATCTTTTTTCCGGATGAATTTCAATACGGTCCAAGTTTCCTATTGAAACATTACGCAACTTGGACCGAATTCAAATTGTGGGAGAAAACAGGTCCTGTTGCGAAACTCCAACAGAACCCATTAGAATTTATGGGTTGCTGGACCTGTAACAACCATGGTTGTAAGTCCACTCAGTACTGAACCAACGGTTTAAAGAGGGATCCGAACCATTGTGCAATGTGCCTCCAAATCCGTTACCACCAGGCCAGCGGGGAGGCTGAAAATTAGTTCTTTGTGTTTGCCGACCCATTAAATATTCTGAGCAGACGACGTTCCGTACCTGCACTTCGTATTGGCCCACGTTCTTCCGCAGCTCCACCATGGCCGCGGCCCCGTGAGGCGGGAGGAGGCAGTCCGTGTGGCCGAGGCTCCTCAGCAGGGCGATCAGGGGCTCGCTGTCCGCTGCGTACAAGAAGGCCTTCCTGTCCGGGAAGAGCGACCGCCTGCTCTTGTTCCTCATGTGGCAGACCATCTCCTGCAGGAGCGGACCTGGAGAGAGAAGAAGAGTTACGTTGAAAAAACTCTTTCCTCTAAAGATAATTGATATTCTCGGAAATTGAGAATTTGAAATAGATTTAGTATCAAGTAGGCTTGTCATATATAAAGCAACTTGTATTAAAAGTTTAAAACACAAATTAATCAAACATTTAATACACTAGTAATAATAAGGATTTTCGTTATTGGCGAACCACATTTGTCGCGTGCAAATCTCATCGCTTTGGATAAATTACTAAATATTAATGAACGCGATCTCTATTAATTTTCCTTTCATCGAGCAGCGAACAAAATAAAACAACAACAACAAAAAGAGAAAACAATAGGCTACTCGGAAACCACAAACAAGAAACTTTCTCTTTCCAAGATCTCAGATTATCTTCATGCGACCAACCTTCGCTTTGATTGGCTGCTCTATAGAATCTAGCAGAGAAAGCCAATTGCAATTACAACACTGTCTATTCATCAAAACCAGCCAAGTAACCATCATTTCTGGCCATGTAGCCAGTCCAGCGCGAACTAGGCCATTTCTACTGGAAATCCAGTTCCGTGTGATTCTTCCTCTAATGTTTTATTCCGCTGCATTGAAACTATTTCTAAAAGCTTGACGGAATTAAGTTGTCGCTTACCTGATCTAAATTTCTCCATTTGTGGGGCGAAGGTCGGGAGGGCGTACCTGAAGGCCATGGCAGCGCTGAGGGGCTGCGGGAACACCTGCCCCACCCACGAGGGGAAAGACATCCCGGTCAACACCTGCAATTGAACAACAGGTGTAATCTTTTTTAAACATTTATACACAGGCACATATCTAGAAATACATTTCGGCGAGTCCGAACCAAGTGTCTCAATAATACTAATATATAAATGTTTAAATATGTTAAAATACGTAAATTTATTAATATTGCATTTTGTTATTACACGAATACGTAAAAAGATGGTACAGTGCGTTCGTTTTGGCTCCGGGCCGAGATAGCGCGTAACTGCAGACGGCGCGGCATGGGGCAGATGCCGGCATTTTCGACCCATGATGTCCCGCTTATTTTTACGCATAGGCTATATTTATTATGTAGCTCGCGTGTACTTAATGTAGCCAAAATGTGTGTATAAACAGGGAAATTAATGTCAAATTGATAAAGAATTGAATATTAATTGAATAATAAAAAAGGAATGTTAGATCCAGTTGACGAAAAGCAAAGTTCCATTGATATTTTATGGATATTATCATAAGTAGTAGTGTGCATAAATCTTTGGTTCTGTCCTTCAAAGCAGTATGATCCTAATATAAGAATCCTTGCCTTGCAAGTTCATAGGAAATGAATAACCATTGATTACAGTACAACAAATGCTAAAAAGTACATTTTCATTATCTAATTTTAGTACTTGGTAAGTCTCTCGGGGGTCCGGACCCTCCTAGACCCACCTAAATACGTCGTTGTTTATCACAAGAAGTTTGGAATATTGTTATATTAGGCACAAAAAGTTTGGAATGTTGTTATAGCAGGCAATATGTGATAGGTACGTACAGCGGCATTCGTCGACCTAACCACGAGAACGAGAACATCTAACAGACAGATACCATGTGTTGTTGCATTCCAAGGCCGTGCCCAACACTATTACCTCCAAATATTTTGTGAGGAGTGTAAGAGAAAGGCCTCACCTGGAACGAAAGAACGTGATAGAAGTCGTCGATGTCCTCGACGCAAGTGACGTTCCTCCCTCCGTTCGCCGTCAGCGTCTCGAGCATCTTGGAGAAGTCCCTGGCGACCTTCTTGTACTCGGGGGCCTCCTTCAGGGAGAGCAGCAGCTCCTCATGCTTCCTGCACTGCCGCCGGATGTTCAGTTTCTGCAAGACAAGGACTGCCATGAGGCTAACTCTGCAGGGTGAGTCAAAAGTCCCTTAACACCAGGACATATTTGGGGGGAGGGGTTCAGCGGGTGCGCCCCCCCGAAAGATTTATCAAGTCCTAAAATTAAATAATGAAAAATATATTCGTTTAGCCGTTGTTGTATAATTTCCTCTGAACTTATTAGAAGACAAGGATTATATTGGGATCATAGGGCTTTGAGGGACAGGAAGGACGTATTTAGGGGTCCGGACCTCCCTTCCCCTACACACACACACCCGAAAGACCTATTATGTACGAAAATTCAATAATGAAAATATACTCGTTAGCATTTGTTGTGCCGGCTTTCGTGGCGCTAGGGGTCCCGGGTTCGAATCCCGGCCTGGGAGTGGATGTTTGTGAGTGTCCATTCATCAATTTCATCATGTCATCACTTATCTCCATCTTCGCAAATTAGCCAAAAGTGGCACAAAAAGCGAAGTAAAATAAAACAAATCAAAATCAAATCAAAAGCATTTATTATATAATTTCCTCCTTAACTTATTGGAAGACAAGTACAACACCATTAAGCCTTGTTTCCATGATATGAAAAACTCAATATGCTGACGAAGGCAGTAATTTATTTTATTATAAAACATAAACTAAACGTAACGTTTCAACCTTCTAGCAAGGTCTTCTTCAGACTCTGTACCAAGTACAAATGTAACAAGTTACACAACAGGACGATATATACAGGGTGACTGGTAATTAGATGTATTCCCTGAAAGGGGTTAAAGTAGAGACAATTTGCAATAAATTTGACCATATGATACCCCGTCCGAAAATTAGTAGTTTTCGAGATAATCGAGTTTCAATTGTTTTTTTTAAAAAATGACAATTTTCCACATAAAAAGATGAATTGAGAAAAAACTGCTCATTGTGTGGAACTTATTTCAGCGTTTTCTGATAGCTAACAAATAAGTGGTTCATTGAAAAAAAAGGTTTTCCCAAATAACAATCACATGTAAGTAACGGGTGGGTCTAAACTTACAAGTGATGATAAAAAAATGGACTCTTAATTTACTTGGCAACGTATTAATAACAAAAATGGTATGACACGAAGCGTACAAATTACGTAAATTACTTCCTTGTGACATCTGCTATCCAACAAGGTACAAATGTTGCTAACATACACATTTGTGTTCAAGAAATAATACTTCATTCATCTTCATGTGAATGGAATCAATGAACAATACAATTAAAGAACATTACATGTCTTGCTCAAAGTGGGCACCTCTGTTACGAATGCAGGCACGCAGGTTTTTACGGACATTTGTTCTCTTAACTCGTGATGTGATGGTGTCCTTGATGTGTTGATCAACTGTTAAGATCCTCCCCCTGAGCTCTTCTTGTGAGTTTACCGGTGTCTTGTCACGTGGCTCCAAATGTAAAACTCGCAAGGCGTCAAATCGATAGGGGGATCGAGCTGGGCAGTCATCATGCTGATAAATCATGTCACGTCTTGTAGCTAGAGGCACATCCTCCAACAACATTGCCATCCCGTTCCTCAAAAAATGTTCATAAGTGATGCCATTTAAGATTTTGGGCAGGAAAAATGGCTCGATGAAATGATTGTTGATTACGCCCATTCATACTTCTGCTTGGGCGTGCGACAGTGGCTGGATGAAAATTACCCAAAGAAATGTATTGGCCGAGGCGGTCCGATTCCCTGGCCGGCTCGATCCCCCGATTTAAAGCCTTGCGACTTTTACATTTGGAGCCACTTGGCAAGACACCGGTAAACTCACAAGAAGAGCTCAGGGGGAGGATCTTAACAGTTGATCAACACATCAAGGACACCATCACATCACGAGTTAAGAGAACAAATGTCCGTAAAAACCTGCGTGCCTGCATTCGTAACAGAGGTGCCCACTTTGAGCAAGACATGTAATGTTCTTTAATTGTATTGTTCATTGATTCCATTCACATGAAGATGAATGAAGTATTATTTCTTGTACACAAATGTGTATGTTAGCAACATTTGTACCTTGTTGGATAGCAGATGTCACAAGGAAGTAATTTACGTAATTTGTACGCTTCGTGTCATACCATTTTTGTTATTAATACGTTGCCAAGTAAACTAAGAGTCCATTTTTTTATCATCACTTGTAAGTTTAGACCCACCCGTTACTTACATGTGATTGTTATTTGGGAAAACCTTTTTTTTCAATGAACCACTTATTTGTTAGCTATCAGAAAACGCTGAAATAAGTTCCACACAATGAGCAGTTTTTTCTCAATTCATCTTTTTATGTGGAAAATTGTCATTTTTTAAAAAAACAATTGAAACTCGATTATCTCGAAAACTACTAATTTTCGGACGGGGTATCATATGGTCAAATTTATTGCAAATTGTCTCTACTTTAACCCCTTTCAGGGAATACATCTAATTACCAGTCACCCTGTATACACACAAACATTACTCCCCTAAAAGTTACGTTTAGTTTATGTTTTATAATAAAATAAATTACTGCCTTGGTCAGCATATTGAGTTTTTCATATCATGGAAGACAAGGATTATATTGGGATCATACGGCTTTCAGGGACAGGAGGGGGTATTTAGGAGAGGTCCAGGGGTGCGGAACCCCCCGAAATGCTTACGACGTATTAAAATTAAGTAATGAAAATATTACCACTTGTTGCATAATCGATGGTTCTTAATTCCCTCTGAACTTTTTTTTAATCAGAAACTTACTTTTCTCCAACTACATGTGACATCATTTTTTGTTATGCGATAAATATTCAATTATTCATCTATTTGACATTAATTTCATTGCCAGAGCACTTGTTTTTATGTAAATTATTTCGATCTTATCTAAAGGTAAGTTACGTAATGAATTTGGGCTGTTATATCTCCATTTTTATAGCTACAGTCTTTTTACCTAATCTTGTAATAATAATATAATATTAATTTATGTACGCATATTGTAATTAGTATTAATTTGATTTAATATAATTATTATAATATAAATATTATTATTATTATTATTATTATTCCTGAAACACTTGGTTCGGACCCCCCCCTCCGCCCCGAAACATATTTCTAGATACGTGCTTGCTTAACACCTCCTGTAAAATGCATATATACAAGCCGAAACAGACAGAAGCTGTCTCAAAACGTTCCGGTAGTGTAGTGGCGCTCTGTCCTGTTGAAAAAAACTGGAAAAAGTACCCATTCCGTACGCAAGGATGGAAAAACCTGTTCACTTAATAAATCCAAGTAGCCCTCAGCATTTAAGGTTCCATCCATGAAAAATGGGCCAACCACTCACCATTAAGTTTCCAGCATCAACTATCCGGCTGGGACCTGTCCAATGTGGATTATCAGATGAGAAGTGTCGCATATGCTGTTCGTTAACTTCCCCACTGTGAATGACTTTTGATTCCAATGGAAGCGTCGCATTGTAATTGTTCGATACAACCATTCATAATATTCAACTCTTCGGGGATGTAGATGACTAAATCATGTGGAATGGCACATAAACTTCTCACCTAGACATCCGTATGGTCTCGATGCGTTACTGGCACCTCGAGAAGGATTAAATCGCTACAAGCATTCATTCATAACTTCTTCCTGCACTCTGCTATTTACTCTTGCTATTTAGTCTTGCATAATAAGGTAAGTTTGACAGATAAGACTGGCGCAAAATAATCGGCTACACTATTCGTGCTTTCTCTAAGTCTTTCCAAAAACACCGTAGATAAAGCATTATTGACAAGTATAATTTCAGTGTGTACAGCCAAAATGAAAAAACAAATACACACCGCTCAATGTGGTCTCGAGAGTGTTTAAATTCGAGAGGAGTAAATTCTCATACGTCAATTTGCTCCATGAATTACGACAGGAACATGAGGATAAGCATAATTAATTAAGTATGCAAATTATTAACGCTAGTAATCCCAGAAATGTATAAAAAAAAAACAAAAAAACAAGACATTACTCATCCAACATCAACGAGACGCTGTGTAAAATTATGCAAAGTTCGACCTCTTTGTTTGAAACCAAAGCTCCACCCCGTCCGTCTGTCGAGCGGTCGTCAAACCTCATTCAGTTCGTGCAAGACCTCAATTCCCAGAAAAGGACGTATTTAGAAAGGGGGGCAGGGGTTCCGGACCCCCCCCCCCATCCCCCGAAATACAAATATTAAATAATGAAAATATGCGTTGTTTAACATTTTTTGTATACTCGAAGGTTTTCTTTTTGAAGACAGTAAATATTTAGTTTTTACAATTGCTTTATTTAACATTAATTTCATATGTACGTGTGTCTATTTAAAAGCTAACTTAGTACAATGACTCCTTTGTTGCATAACAAAATAATTATTTTATTTGGAGAGGTTTGGGAGAAATATCCTACTGCACTGTCAGGGACGAATTTAGCTGAATTGTTGTTTTAAGTCGACTTTATGCACAGAAAGGCTAATCGGGACTGGACCTACAGTTTAAAGTGGGATCCGAACCACTATGTTCCTCCACCGGGTATCGAACCCGGGACCCCTTGATTACAAGGCGACGACGCTACCACTGCACCATCGGGGAGGCCCAGGGACGAATTTAGATGCGAGACCCAAGAGTCCGGACCCCCCCCCCCCCGAAAGACATATGAAGTACTAACATTAGCTAAACAATGAAAATATACTCGTTTCGCATTTGCTGTATAATCTTTGAATGACAGTGCCAAAGATATTCATCTGAAACTTTAATTTTCGTCAACTGGATCTAACATTCTTTCTTGTTATTTAATAAATATTCAATTCTTTATCTATTTGGCACTGATTTCCTTGCCAGAGCAGTTGCTTTCATACAAATTTTAGCGATCTTAACTACACGCTAGATAATGAATGCATGCTTTTATATCTCTATTCTTACACCTTTTATTAATAGGAATACAATATTAATTTAATATAATTATTTAAATTTAAATGTTTATATTATTAGTTTTATTATTATTTCTGAGACACTTGGGTCGTACCCCCCCCCCCCCCCCCGAATACTAAATACGTGCCTGTCCCCAGAGAATCGAACCTGCGTTTACTCGTACCGACGACGAGAGAATATTGAAATTATTTCAGTAATATTTTTTCTTCAGAACTGAAATTTCTCCTAGTCTAGTATAAGTAAATAAAATAGTGAATGTAGTTAATTGAATTGCTAATTCAAATTGCGGTATACAGTAATGCGCAGAAAAGAAAAAGTTGAACAAGTTCTTCTAATTTCGGCTTAAAAAGGAAGTCGACATCCTTTTCCTTACCAGGTCCTCCTCCGCTGGTATGGTGTGTACCGGGATCGGCTGCCACTTGGTGATGTCGTGGTCCCACACTTGGTGGCGAGTGGGCGGGTACAGCCCCGTGAGCACCAGCTGGGCGCTCGCGATGGCTCTGTCGGCGTCGACGCTCACCGCGTAGATGTCCCTCGGGACGTACTCTTCCCTCAGCAGCCGCCCGTACCTGTACCTCAGGAAGCGCCCCAACTCCAGCATCTGCCGCTTCCCTTGCTGCAACAAGACGCGTCTTTCTTACAAATGTTACAACATTAAGAACCATTTTTAAAATAATACACGACGGAAAAATCGACATGGGATTGAAGCTTATACCCCGGCCACGCTATCTCCCAGCCCCCATTCACAACGCGGAACGGTTATTTTGACAAGATCGCGTTTCCCTGCTGGCTGTTTCGGAGAGGAGGAATTCTAAGGTTGCCGCTTATTGCCCAAACAGGGTGGCAACGGTACGTCTAATTGGCTGTTTGACCGCAAGTTTCTTCGTAGGTAAACGCGGCAACAGAGGGTCACTGCCATAAAGGCGGTTCCCGCTCCGCTTCATAGCTTGGCCGGACTATAGTGATAGTGAGCTTTCGGATCGAAGCGACGCACGGTTTCGCACCGAAATGACAAGCGACACGGGCCCCATCCAGGCTGTAGAAAAGCATCCACTGCGCATGAGCTTCCAACAGACCGAGCCGATGCGATGCACGATTTCGAAAAAACAAAAAACAAAAAAAGACGGTCTAGTCCGAGCGACAAGTGTAGCTCGACGTGTCTCTTCGGTAAGAAAGGTTGCATTTATTTCTGAAAGTTTGCTTTCCAAGTGACAAATGTCGCGTGTCGATTCGGTCTGAAAGCTCCCTTACTTTAATCTATATTAAAATATAATATACCAGCTTATATTTTAATATACTATAGATACGAGTATACTATATTGAAATATAAGCTGATATATGTGTTTGTTATTGTGTTATGATGGACATGCTTTTCAATTTTGAATTTAAATTATTTCGACCTCGAGATCAGAACGAGCCTTTTAATCCTTCGATCTTGATAGTGAAAGAATTCAGTTCGAGCAAAGATCAGTTTTTTCTTTCATGTATATCACTCGTCAAACATAAATTTCGCCACAGTTAACGTAAATAAGTGGACACGTGACCTTAAATGCAAATACATTAGTTCCAAACATCACATTTATTCCAATTGAAGAGTCCAGGGGGAAATCTGTAAAGTCCGATTATCCGGTTTTTACAGAACAAATTCAAACTTCCAAGACTCATTACTTTCCCATTTTTAAACTTCTATATTTTCTGCATCTGTATCCTATCCTTCTCCATCGAAAACAGCAGGTTTTTCCCCTGTACTATCTAATGGCAAGCTCCCGTTGAAAGTGATCTTCGCTCTGATCTCGCCCCAGTCTCGAGCCTCTCCCAATGGACTCACCTTCGTAAGCTGCCCGAACGGAGCTGGCCACGACCTGGGATTCTTGTTCGGGTCCTTTGGGTAGCTTTTGTCTGGAACGCTTTCGCCCGAGCGGAAAAGCTGTGAAGGAGATTAAGAAAAATGTAAAGCAACATTTGAAAACAACAGTAACAGTGAACAATACACCACAAGTTTAACCAGAACTTAGCATCTGAGGGTCATTTAAGGGGGGGAGGGGTATAAATGGCCAAAAATACCCATAAGTTTGGTCTTGACAAAAATTCGGGAGGCTGTATGTGGTGTGTGTAGATAAATTACTGTAACATACAAGCAAGCACAGCCAACACTTTATTTTCTTTACGAATACACAAGTAATCATATCGATTTATTTAAAGTCACATTTCTATACTACATTCCCCACAAAAAGTTTGGAATATTGTTATATTAGGCAATAGGGAAAATGCAACGTGGGATATGTTAGCAGGCAGACAGATACCATGTGTTGTTGAATTCCAATGCCTTGCCTATCATCTATTGCCTAATGTAACAATATTCCAAACTTTTGTGATGAGTGTATAAATATAACAGTGTACGTACCATAAATTTGAATTTCTAAATTAACCTGGAGTGGTAGAAAAACATACAGATACCAGTACTAAGTTAACACGGAATAAGAAATGATTCTGCCGCTCTAAGTACATGTAATACATGCACAAACTGCCACGGATCTTCACAAGTTGTCTAATGGATTACAACAAAATAGGTAGCCTAACTGGGGAAGCTGTGGTAGTTGAGGTTAAGCGAAGTAAATTATATAAAGATTATACATCTAAATATAATCACAAAATAATAATATTTAACATAATTAATTCCTTTCGAGAATAACATATCGATGGTTTCAACCTGTTTTGAAACTGCAGGTAGAGTCTCGATTCGTTTATCCGTCCACAAAGTAACTTGAAATATTGCCTTTCCACTAAATATTAAAACTTTCTGCTTTGATTTTTATTATTTCCTTTTTTTACATTTTTTTTCTTCTGGAGCTTCAGCATATGATATAGACCAAGTTCCAAACTCTTAATCAATGAATAAGACAGGATGAGAAACTTGAGAACAGGACAAGGCTGCTTTGAGGTAGGTTAGTATTTACGATTCACATCATTAGGTTAACTGTATTTGGTTTGATTGATTAATTTGCTTTATTTTACTTTTCTTTTTGTGCCACTTTTGACTAATTTGCGAAAATGGGGATGAGTGATGATATAATGAAATTGATGAATGGACACTCAGAAACATCCATGCTCAAGCCTAGATTCGAACCCGGGACCCCTGGCGTCGTAGCGCGATGTGCTAACCACTCCGCTACGGGTGCATAGATGTTTGTGAGTGTCCATTCATCAATTTCATCGTCATCACTCATCCCCATCTTTGCAAATTAGCCAAAAGTGGCATAAAAAGCGAAGTAAAATAAAGCAAACCAACCAACCTGTGCCCTGAACATGAGAACCTCTGCAGCTTTCAGTGATTAAGATTTCGCAAAAGGCGTAGCAAATTCTAATAAAAATAAGGACTTACTCTACGTATTCACTAAGAAGCAGAAGACTCGCGGTACGTACCACATGGGTTAGTACAACTTTAGAAGGTCTGTCAATTTCCTCACGTTGACAAATTGTTTCCCCGCTTGTCACACTGAATTGGAAAAATAAATACACAAGAAAACCGATTGCATATACGTTTCCCATACTTGTGATTCGTACGACTTAAATTTCTCAAATTACATCTGAAACTACAAGCGAAATACTATTCCATCGTCATTATAAAATTTTGAATATGAATCCCACTAGCAACACAAGATAGAATTACACAGGTACGACCCTTCGTCATATGCAAGGAATAGGGTTAGTTGACGTCACACAAGGCCCTTGATTTTCTTGATAAATATGAAATTAAGTTCCCAGATATGCGTTAACTTAGATGAAATTATCCTTGAAAACAGGGGTCCCGCGTTCGAATCCCGGCCTGGGCATGGGTGTTCTTTGTGAGCGTCCCTTCATCAATTTCATCATTTCAGCACTCATCCTCATCTTCGCGATTAGCCAAAAATGGCAGAAAGCGAAGTAAAATAAACCAAATCGTTCAATCAGTCAATTATCCTTGAAAAGTCGTTATTGGAAAAGAAGACGTTCTAGAAATGTTTTCTGTAAATCTGTGAATACTTCCAAGTACTTCACATGAAAATTCCCAAACCCAAAACGCGTCGGAAGGACTCACCTATGAGAATTCTACCTTATAGGTGTCAAATCGAAACAGAAAATTTTCAACCATGTATGCTATACGAAATACTCATAGTCTTCATTATGTAGACCCTGGTGCAGTAATATGCTCTAGGTTTTCACCCAGTGTCGTGCTTACATAAGTAGAAACAATATAAACTACGCTTTTCGCATAGAAATAGCATATTACATAGAACACATTTCTCGGCACATTCAATTATTGGGGGAAATAATTGGCATTAATCCCTCCCTTCCCTTGATTCAGAATATCTGAAAGAAAACACTCCAGATACAAAAAATATGGGGGAAAATAACATTCACTACGAAAAATGTTAGCAGCAACCATCTCCTTAGGGCCACACTACACGAAAATTCTACACACGCCACTGAATTCTTCCACAGCGACCCCCACGTAGGAAACAGAAATTATGTAAAACGGCCGTGAGTTACGGGATTTTGTTGATACCACATCAAACCCGGAGGTCCGGGAACAAGAACATCGCGAACCCACACGCGTGTGTGTGTGTGAGAGAGAGAGAGAGAGAGAGAGGCAAGGCATAAAATATGTCCACACGCTCCCTGTTTCCGACAAGAATTCTCTTGTACTTTGCGTTATTTTTAATATGGCGCCGCAAACAGCAACTGTTCGAGGCGCAAGGAATTAAATTTAACCATACAAAAATCTTACCACTTTTGCGAAGTGTACACTTTTCTATTACGCACCTATTTGTCCTTTACCTTTAACAAAGTTCAACTGAGACAAAATTGTCTTGCAACAAGAAGTTCGAAGTGTGCATTTGGCGCATGGTTTGTTTGAGTTGGTGTTTTAAGTCCACTTTATGCACAGTAAGGCTAATCGGGACTGGACCTACAGTTTAAAGTGGGATCCGAACCACTTGTGCCTCCACCGGGTATCGAACCCGGGACCCCCATTTGGCGCATGGGTAATGCACAGTGCGTTACTGTGTAATACATTCAGACCCAGTACAATCATTTTTTGGATACAGAGAATCGCACTGGAAACATGGAATTTGTGTTTTACGTATATTTTTATAACATGATTTTAATAATCATTATTGAGAATAATTCTTGTCTTGTAAAGTCGCTACAGGTCACAAACATTGTTGTTGTTGAGTCCGTTTGTCAATCCACGTTATACGCAGAAAGGCTAATCGGGGCTGGATCTACAGTTTAAAGTAATATCCGAACCACCATGTGCTTCCACCGGGTATCGAACCCGGGACCCCTTGATTACAAGGTGACAACATTACCACTACGCCATTGGGGAGGCAGGCTTACGAAACTGAGACACATCAGTCAATTGGGTAAATGTAAAACTTTTTTTGTTATCAATAATATGCACAAAAAGTAATAAAAATTCTGGTGATTTGAATAGGTACAGGGTTTGTGTAACCCATTTCAAAATAATTCAAGACCGTCAGAAATTTCGATCGCGTGAGCACTGCGCATACAAATTACTATTATCAATTCATATATCATCATTCATCCTGACCGAAACAGAAAAGCGACCATTTTCCCAGCAGTCTTGGAAAGGAGGAGTGAAAATCACCAGACCCCTTTCCCACTTCCAAAAACTCGTTTGTCAATTCCTTCATTCTCTGAAATAATATTTTCGATAAAATGAGTGTCAGCAGTAACATTTCGTGAGCCAGTGCCGGAGTGGTCAGGATAGCACGCAACGACGCCGAGGGTCTCTGATTCGAATCCAGGCCTGGGGATGCGTGTTTGTGAGTGTCCCCTCATCAATTTCATTGTGTCATCACTCATCCTCAACTTCGGGATTAGCCAAAAGAGGCAGAAAAGCGAAGTAAAATAAACCAAATCAATCATTTCGCGGGCCACGTCGCCGGAATTCGACAAGATAACCAGCCACGGAGAACAAGTCTGGAGGTTACATATGTAGACGAGACACGCCTCCTCCATGGGTTAACCAAAGAAACTGGCAAGTCTTGCGTCTTGCCCTTCGTAACGTACCCCACCCGCCCAGAGCAGCAGACTCGTTCGTACCGCCGCGAAGGAACTCCCCGTTTCGCTGGCCACGGAGTGCTTGACCATAACCGTTGGTGGCAGCCAGCAAGAAGGTGAGCTGGGTTTCGCTTCCTGCGCTGCAGTGGGGGCGCGTAACTCTACGGATAGGTTTAGATGCCCTTGTTTCCGAAAAGGCTTTCGCACCAGTTTTGATCGTTGAGTATAAATGAAGCAAGTTTTAATGTGATTGATTTCGTATCGCAGCTTTTGTTTGCTGCAAGTGAGTATCTGAGTGGCAGAAGAGATTTACGTCACGCTACGAAGCCAGAGGTTCTAGGTTCTAGTCCTGGGCGAGGCATGGACGCTTTACCCAGTCGCCAACTAATCGGTCAACCTCTTCGTCGCGGTTAACTTTGCAAATCAACGTAGCATGACCAAAACACAAGGAAATGTTCCTAACTCATTATCGTGAACTACTTCAATTAAAAATTAACAACTGTGAACGAGCGCAGTAGAGAAGCGCAATGACCTGTTTTTAGAAGCAAATCATAGTAAAACTAGGTAAGTGGAATATTAGCTGTATTTTTATGACTTTCCTCTACGCCAACTCCCTCTTTTGTGTAGTCTCCCTCAAAATAACTTCTCTCTCTCACGGAGCAGCACATTCAGGGTAACTTTTTTTTAACTGGTACTAGTATATTATTATTCGGACAGATTTCTTAATTTCTACAGAAGAAACTACTTACCGTAATAAGTTCCTGTAGTATTGTCTAACATCGGGAAGGTGTTTTGTGTGAAATTCAGGTAAGTTTTCCGTATCCTGGAAACGATTTCTTCAAATTTAAAAGTTTGGGGCTCATTTGGGGGCAGGTGACTCCGGCCAATTTCTAACATGCCTTTAACAGGGAGTCTATAGAGAAAGGCGCGGAGGCGGGGCCGCGTTAGCGGTTGGGGGCGGTAGGTCAATTACCCCAGGGGCGGAGCCCGGAATCGGTGGGAAATTTGGACTCAAAAATTTCAAACGAAAATAATTTTTCCCACCGATTCTAGGATGCACCCAAAAACCATTCACGGAATGTTCCGCGAAGCAGATAGGTAAGTACGAATGTCAAAAATTGACGAAACTTAGAAGTTATAGGTGTCCGAAGAATAGTAAACTGTTACCATTGCAACAACTCCAATTTGTAGCCTCCCAGATGGCGCAGTGGTAGCATCGTCGCCTTGTAATCAATGGGTCCCGGGTTCAATACCAGATGGAGGTACATAGTGGTTAGAATTCCACTTTAAACTGTAGGTTCAGTCCCGATTAGCCTTACTGTACATAAAGTGGACTTAAAACACCAACTCAATCAACTCCAATTTGTAGTTGGGTTCGAATCCCGGTCTGGACATGAGTGTTCTTTGTGAGTATCCGTACATCAATTCATCATATCACCCATTAGCCAAAAGTGTCAGAAAAGTGAAGTAAAATAATGGAAATGAAATCAATCAATAATTTTTCAATCACTAACTTTATGCAAAATAAAGTATTCAAGTTAAATTCGTACATATTTCATGTCTCAATGCTCAGCTTAACTTTAGACTTGTGTACGTATTGTAGCTCTTTCGTTCTTGTTCTGGTTCGGAAATTACGATACAAGATTTTGGTTTTCAATTGGGCTGTAAAATACCCTTCTGAGATACAGATGAACGATAGCTATTAACCCGCGTAATTGTTTTTCTAAAGGTTCGTGGTACTAAGCAACTCTGTTAATTATTTTCATCAAACATGAAAATGTACTGGATAACTTAGGACAGTTTATTAACAAGCTTAATAATTGCATTTGAACAACAAATGAAACATATAAACTGTCACTGAATGAATTACAACAATTTCCATAATGAGATTAATGCATTTTTTACGTTACATGAGCATATAATTAAGAATCATATTATATATGTTCCAAATAACAATTGACTCTCTCTGTTGATTATTTCGGTGGATATAATTAACAATCCGAATTGTACTTTTAATACATTGGTCATTATCTATTATTAATTGTTTCTCTGTCTCCCCCCTTCCCTTCATTTGTCTAAGTTGATGATATCACAGATCGGATCAGAGCTCAACAAGTAAAATTAAATAATAATAATAATAATAATACTTCTACAAAACTAAATAAAATAGTGTTAAGCAAAATAACTACTGAGGTAAATTAAACCATCACCACTACATGCAGTGTGTGAATTAACGGGGGGATGCCGGGGATCCCCCCCCACAAAACATTTTATCCCCACGAAGAAAATGATATGGAAAGCACACAGTATACCATTTCTTAACTGTAACAAACAAAACGGAAAAATAGTTTGTGCCCATTAATTGTCAAGTCATAAAGGATTATCATGCCGAAAAGTATGCAGCAGCCTTGTGGATTAAAGGAGGACCATTCTACAACTGACCAACGGAATATGTATTCAAGTATTCATAAGAAACTTGTAGGTGGTGAAATTAACATTAAGTTTGAACCTGGCAATGGAAATTTGGACTAGTTAGATAGCTCTTTTCGTGAACGAAAATGTAAATGTAGAATGTAGAATGTAGAATGTAAATTATTAATTATTATTAATGTTATTATTATTATTTACTAGCTGATTATCCGGCGTTGCCCGGGTATTTAATTATCCCAATCTTCTATTAGACAGGAAAATTATGAATTCTAACTTTTATTTACAGGTATTTAAAAGTATAAGTACAGTATAGTGTACCCGTTACTTTGATTCTGTATCTATGAAAACAGCATTTTGCCCTACATACTCAGTTTCTAAATTACGTCATAAATGTATTAAGTAAGATTTAATGACCGAGGTTAGAGCCAATGTTCGATGATACTTAGAACAACAAGGCTGTAGTTTAGTTTACTGACTGGTAACATGTATACAAATTTGTACACCCAAAAAACCTACTTCCCAAAATGAAATCACGAATACATCTCTGATTGGGCCAACGACGCTGAGGTTTAAGATTAAGATTCATGCACCTTGCACCAAATAGAGGTAGCATTAATAAATCGCGACCAACTTTTGGGGCTAGAGAATTGGAACCAGACAGCGAAGAGAAAAAGAATAATTGAAAATGGAGGGAAAGGATAAAGATGGAAATGAGAATGCAGAAGCTACAACGAAGGACGGTGGAGAGAAAAGGGAAACTTTCAGTTGTTGTGGAGAGGAAGGAAACAAGGAAGAAATAAATTATTGTTTGTACCACATGTAAGGAGACACTGGATGTACGAAGGAATAATAAAGGAAAAATATATATCAATAAGCGAAAGGGAAGAAGGTTACATATGTAAGAAATGCAAGAAAGAAAAGCTGAAAGATAAACAAAAGAAGACAGAAGAAATAAATATATTAGAATTGTTTCAAAAAATGTCAATACAGCTGGAAGACAACGCCCAAAGGGTAGTAGAAAATAACAGAGTTGAAGGAGAAGTTAAAAGAAAATAACAGAGAGCTGAAAGAGAAGTTAGAAGAAAACAACTAGGAAGTGAAAGAAAGGGTTGATGAAAATAGAAGAAAATTAGAAGCAGTAAGAAATGAAAGCAAGGAGATGCACGAAAAATAACTGAGACATGTAAAGGAAATAGAAGATCATTGGAAAAGAAAATAGAAGAAACAACACTGCTAATTGAGATCAAAAGCTTGAATATAAATAGGAGGATCGAGGAAGAAGTTTCAAAACTTAGAGAGGAGAATATACACAGAGCCAACTGTATGGAAAGAAAAAAAGGTTGATAATAAATTGCAGATAGAAGCAGTATCTTCTAGAGTAGATGAAAAAGAAAGCAAGATAGAGGAAGCAAAGGTCCTAATGGAAGATAGAAGCTGGGAAATAAGCAATAGAATGGAAAAGGAAGTTTTAAAACTCAGAAGTAAGCACGCGGAAACTGGAAGAAGTTCAAGAGAAAACCAGCAGTATGGAGAAGGATATTGCGGAAAATCGAAATAAAATTAATGCAGGAGATAAGAAGGGAAAGGAATTAGACAGAAAATTAAATGGGGCAGTGTCAAAGATAGAGAAGACAGAAAAGAAAGTCGAAGAAGTGGAAAGAAAGTTGGGAAAGCTATTCATCAAAGAAGGAAACATAAAATCTAGATTTCGAGAAAGTGAAGAAATGAATGTTAAGAAAGAAATGAGAAAAGAGAGTTCAAGCGATGAATCGACAACGGAGGAAGAAGAGAAACATAAGAGATGTAGAATAGGAAGAAGAAAAGGAAATGGAAGACTAGCGAAGAGGGAAGTAATAATGAAAGGCTCTTAGACATATCGGAAGATGAATTCCCGAGAGACAAGAAATATAAAACCAGGATACCTAGGCCACAAGAATTGCAGCATCTTCCAAAATTCAATGGAAATATATCTGATAAATGTCCAAGAAAGTTTTTAAGGTAACTAACAACAAATGTCCGACTTATGAGGATCCCCGAAGGAATGATTTTGAACGTCATAGAGACATGTTTTGAACAGTCGGCAGCAGGATGGTATCAACTAAATCAGCACAAATTCAGAAATTTTAAGTAGTTCAGCCAAAAAATCCTGAATTACTATTGCAGTGAAGATATAAAAGAAAGGCAGCTAGAAGCATTGAAGAGAACATATGTAGATTGGTCCAAAGTCGACAGCCTAGAAGAATATAAGTGGGAGACTCTTAGAAATTTCAATAATCTGATGGAAGGATGCAGCGAAGAAGAGCTGGTCAAACAAGTTGTCCAATCATTGCCGTTAAGAATACAGAGAGCTATAGCAGCAGTTAAGATCAAAGCAGTGGATGATTTGATTGAATATCTAAGAACCGAAGATGTGCTAAGAAAAACTCAGAATTTCTGGAACGATAAGGAAGGAAGATTCTATGGCAAGATTCAACATTCAGAAGAAGAAAACCGTTCAAAACCAAAGTTCCGGAGACAGGAATTTGATGTAAGAAGAATAGAAGTTAGAAACCAGAGACCAATTGCAGAAAGAAGAGACATAGGAAGAAACAATGGATGATATGAAAGAAACATAGACTCTGTGGAAGAAAGAGGGAGAAACGATGATAGATATGGAGGAAATTGGAGAAACTTTAGAGGCAGAAATAATTTCCGAAGATATGGAACAGGAGGAAATCAGCGATGGAGGAACAGATATGAACAGAACGAAAGGGAATACCGAAGAAAGAAGAAATGCTCTCCCCGATGTAGAAAGAGATGAAGCCATAGAATTAGCCAGAAATCACTGCAATGACGGAAGAAGATTCCAAGACAGACTACGGGAAGACATTGACCCAATAAATGTAGACTTTAACGACGAGAGAAGGTTTCCGGAAAGATTGCAGGAAGAAGATCACCGAAACCCACAAGATATAATGGCAAACAGATGAAAATATAGTAATGTCGTCAAACTGTAGATAGAACTAATCTATATGTAAATATTTGTAAATAGAAGAAATTATAGTTCAATAAAGAATCTGTATAGATGAAACAGAAATTTTGTTCGAAGAGGAATGCATATGTTGAAAAGTTAAATAGAGGCCAAAAGATTATTCAGATAAGAGACTCACAAGCTCACTTGAAGACATCGGAAAGGATAAGAATTAGATTAGTCATTGCAGTAGAAAAGGGAACGCAATATCATAAGAACTCTTGACGGGAATTTGAATCTCCAAGGAATAAGTTTCACTGACGACTCAACCTTACCAAAAAACTGGATGTGTAATGCCAATGGTGGAACAACGTATTGAGAGGAGTAGGTTGGACATGATCTACGTTAACGGAAGGAAGGCGAGATGATAATTAATATAAATGAATATGCTACGCGTTCCTATGAAAAAGAAATTGCGAAGAGGAAAAATGAAAATGTGCATTAAAATTGAGAATATTGTGTATAAGACGAAGAATAACATATGAGTTATAGAAATTAATAGTGAAAATCAAAGATAGTTATAATGCATATGTCAATGACACACGAAATGAAGATGATGCACGCAAAACTGTCCACGAAGTAGGGACAGAAGAAGCGAAAAATGTGCTATTTGAAACGTAGTAATTCATTTGTGAAGAGCCTAGACCATCCTTAATATATGTTTGTCATGTACAGAAAAATACTAATATCTGCCAACAAGAAAAGAGTTGAGAGTTACAGAAACTATAAAAATAGAGGATCTCAGGAGAAACAAGAGAATAAAGGTGTGCCAGTTCCTGAAAAGAAAGCAATAAAATAGAAGCCAGACGAAGATGATGCGAATGCTAAATATAGTTTGTGAAAAGAAGAGCTGTGTATACATACTGAATTTTGTGAAACCAATGTGAAGATTGATGAATAGATGAAGGAAAGAAGAAATTTAGGAAGAAGAAAACATTTTCTATCTTCATAGTTTTTACAATGAAATTTTTTTATGGCCAACGGGGGGAATATTGTGTTACGTACCCAATAGGACCAAGTAATGTAAATAGTCTGCCAAAGAGGAATAGAGATGGCAGCACCAGGCGAGCAAGATTAAGAATTAACATAATATATGTGAATAACCTTATAAATAAGAACAAAGCAAATTGGAAAGATGAAAAACAATAGAATCTGCTATAAGAAGATAAAGAATACATACAGGGTGGTGCAAAATTCCGTTTACAACGCTTGGGAGGTGAATCGCCAAGTAGAAACAAGGAAAAAATGCCATGTGGAAAAATGTCGAAATCGGCACCGTTTGCGAGTGACAGGCGTGCGAAAATCGCCTCACACCATGTGTAAAGTACAATAACTCAAGAAGGAAGAAAGATGGTAATGTCGGATTAAAATAATACAAAGAAAGTCATGCCTGACGAATACAATGGTGCTGCAATTGAGGCCCAGTGTAAATTGCGCGAGGGGGCTCTCAAAGAAAGTGGGGAATCCCCTGATGGAAAATATAGGAAATTTACTACTATTTTCTACATAATGTTGAGATCGGAATGTAGGCAGTAAAAAATGACGACGTATGTCCACATGTCCCACTACTGCTGGGACACCGTCGCAAATGGAAAAAAATACCGGAAAATCATTAAAAAAATGTTTTCAATCCCTTAATGTTGACACACTACTTTGCAGTACGAAAAACAAAAGTTAAACAATGGCTACATGACGTCAGGCTGTACATACTACAAGAGAGCTCCCCAAAGAAAGTGGGTAATTCTCGAAGGAATGAAGACGGAGAATGGCGAGAAAACGCACACAATGGCATGTAACATTTCCAGGCACAGCTCATCTTGAAGGGATTCCATTGAGAAGCGAACAACCTCCGCACATGCAGATCGATGGTATGAAGTACAGCGATCTCCAGCACTATGAGGTGCTGATAGGGACTCACAATCACCGGTATACTCAGAGACGTTGTTGAAAATGTCCGCTATTGACTTCAAGACAAAGATGGCATCGGCGAAGCACTGATTGTCTGGTACGGTCAAATACCTCTGGCATGTCACCAATTGTCCCAGCAGCGGCACTAACACGAGCAACGAGGTCCTGAGCACTTTCCACAGGGGTTTCATACACGAGCCTTTTCATTTCTCCCCATACAAAGAAATCCAGTGGTGTGAGGTCGGAGGAACGAGGTGGCCACGGTAAAGGTCCACCCCTGCCAAGTCAACGATCGCCGAGTAAGGCCCTGGCTCCCCGGTCGAAATGTGCGGGGGCGCCGTCGTGTTGAAACCAGATACGTTGTCTACCTGCCAGTGGCACGTTTTCCAAAAGTTCGGGTAATACGTCATGTAGAAATACCCGATCATTCCCACCACACAAAGTAGAGTGCAAAATGTACGGGCCTATCAAGTGGTCACCTACTACGGCACGCCACACATTCACTGCGAACCTATGTTGATGATGGCGCACAATGATTGCATGCGGATTGTCCATATCCCAGACGTGGCTGTTGTGGCTATTGAACATGCCGTCCCTGGTGAACATTGCCTCATCGGTCCACAAAACTATTGTTGGGAAATCTGGAATGGAAAGAGTTTCTTGCACGTACCATTGGCAGAAATCCATGCGTAGGGGAAAGTCCGTGGGCAGTATGTGGTGCACCTTATGCAATTTGTATGTGTGCAATCCCTCCTCCTGAAGAACGCGGAACACATTGCTATGGTGAGTTTGTGGCGTACGAGCAATGACACGTGTGCTGGTGCCAGGACGGTCTCGTATCGCGCCCGCAACACGTCCTCTTCAAATTGCACAGTGCGCACAGTGCGGGGTCTTCCACAATCCCACCTACGGGGTAGTAGAGATCCAGTTTCACGCAGTCGAGCATCAAGTCTTTGAAAGAGTGCATGTGCTGGTAACTGGCTATTGGGAAAACGTTCGTGATACGAACGCCGTGCTTCACGGCTGTTTCGGTTTGCCTCTCCACAAACGAGATGCATATCAGCAAGCTCGTGGGTAGAGTACTCCGCCATTGTCCTGTTCGAGAACTGCCCAGCAACAGGGGCACTTTCCCTCCGAGTGACGGATCACAACTACCGTTATTAGCACCCACGTAATGTCACACAGGTCCACGCAGTTGTTGCAAACCGAGAAAGAACACGGGAATACGTACTCTACGTACAATATTCCTTGGCGCAATTCAACCAGACTAAACTCCACGCTGCGACACGCAGAACAGACATGAAGAACAACGATCGACTACACTCTGTACGTAGTATCCACCAACGCTAATACGTAACAGGTGACCTACAGTTCCAGCGTCTCTAGTGGGGCTTTCTGTATCAATTAGCTGAAATCAATCTCAGCGTAATCTGACGGCATAGCGTCATTATCGGGTCAATTTCCTATTTCCCGAGTGGGGGACGGTGTCCCAGCAGTAGTGGAACATGTGAACATACGTCGTCATTTTTACTGCCTACATTCCGATCTCAACATTAACGTTATGTAGAAAATAGTAGTAAATTTCCTATATTTTCCATCAGGGGATTCCCCACTTTCTTTGAGAGCCCCCTCGCGCAATTTACACTGGGCCTCAATTGCAGCACCATTGTATTCGTCAGGCATGACTTTCTTTGTATTATTTTAATCCGACATTACCATCTTTCTTCCTTCTTGAGTTATTGTACTTTACACATGGTGTGAGGCGATTTTCGCACGCCTGTCACTCGCAAACGGTGCCGATTTCGACATTTTTCCACATGGCATTTTTTCCTTGTTTCTACTTGGCGATTCACCTCCCAAGCGTTGTAAACGGAATTTTGCACCACCCTGTATAAAAGAAATAAATTAATGTACATACGCGATAAATTATACCAGTGATCATATGTAAATTGATCAGAAAACTAAAGAAGTCAAATCACTGATACAAGTTTATGTCTTTGAACAGATATTGAATCTTATGTATTGTTTCATTGAAAAATTATTCCTGGACCGTATTTAAATTGACCGAACAGAAATACTTGTTTCATCAAAGACAGGGAATTCGTCTCACCGATGCCGCGTGATATCGCAGCCCTTAAGGAGCTTATCATTGCAGCGATATACACTATCGACAAATCCATGTTGATGCGAGTGTGGCAAGAAGTAGACTATCGTATCGATGTGTGCCGTGTCACCCGTGGTGCACGCATTGAACATTTGTAGGTGCTTAAAAAAACTGAGTTCCTTGATCGTTCTGGCCTGGTTTCATTGGCGTAAGTTCAACACTTTTCTTGCAATAAATATTTGTAACCCCTGAAGTATTATGAAACACCCGGTATCTGAAGTATTTGACAGTAACTTAGACGTGAGCAGACCAATTTATTTATTTATTTGAGGTGCAATAAGGAGAGTTTCAATTGCCTATGTGGATTGTGTTAGCCTAATTGTCGTAACGTTTATCTTTCTCAGAAACTATTAGGCATATGAAGATGAAATTTTATCATTATAGTTTCAGGGTATTCGTTATTACTTTAGCACAGGTTTTCCTCATTGTGGCGACATTTACATTTTTTTAACTTCAGTGATTCACTATACAATAAATTGTGAAAACAAACAACTTCTCGTAATGACTATTTGCCGTATTATCAGTTTATACATTGCACAGAGCTCCTTCCTAAACCTGTTTGCATTTCTTTGCTACAGTAGTCTTCTTGCTATGTATAAATGTAAATAAACAAATATTAATATCACACTGTTTTGGAGAGAGAGAGAGCGCGCATATCAAATGAAACTAAATTCCTCGCTTTTTTTTAAACACTGATATTGTTTCATTATTTGAATGTTATAACATAGTTTCTATATAGTTTTATTTTTTTGAGGATGCATTAGGAGGTACCCAGGCACCTCTGGCATCCCCCGTGCACACGCCTATGGACGGGCACTAAACCCAATGGTTTTGAAAAGTTTGTTTCCTTGATGGATTTAGTTTATTTTACTTCGCATTTCTGTCACTTTGTGACATGATCTGTGAGTGTGTGGGAATGAGGGTGTGCGTCAACTTTGCATCCACCCAAACCAAAAACGTTCCTGTGCGTGGCGTGTCATGATGCATATGGGCTGTTATGGGCTTTTACTTTTGAGATCCCTACCCCCAAACAAGTGTGTTTCTGTCAGAAACAAAAGTTGTTAACATTCGAAGATAAAATAATAAATATGCAAAAAACAGAGATGTAAGGCTTTGATGGTCTATACCTTCTTTTACAATTCAGACTAGCTGTGTGCGGGACAGAATTTTTTGGGTCGGGGCGGGATCGGGACGGGATTTTTTTTAAATCCCGACATTCGGGAATAGAAATGTTAAAAAACGAACAATTTTCGATAAGTTCCAGACATTTACAATGCAGAAAATATCGAGAATTAACGGCTTTTAAAAATGAACATTCGGTATTTCTCGACTGCTCGGGATCCCGAAAAGTCGGGAATTCATTTCCCGAAGTCGGGATCAGGACGGAATTTTTTTTCCCCGATCCCGGTGCCGGTCCCGACTTTTCGGGATCCCGCACACCCCTAATTCAGACCATTCAAAATAGGCGCTTTCCTTTCTTGTGTTAAGCCTGTTGCCACTCGCTGCAAACATGTGTTGGGAAGGGGGTGGGGAATGGTCAGGCAAAAGTTCGTGAATAGGCTTCGGTCTTGGGGTCAGGTCAAGTGGTTTATTATTTGGGTCAGTGGCGGCTCGTGGTTCAGAAATTTATATATTTATATAAATTTAAATTTGTATATATTTATAATGTAATTATATGTATTTATAATTTTATGTGAGTGACACGTGACACTTTCGAGGAATACAATTAATAATCATCATACAAAATCTGAAGTTTCCATTTATTCGGCAGCAATATTATGCAGAATTGTGTTTTTTTGATTACATAAGAAGTACTTTAATGTTCGGATCCACTTTAAACTGTAGATCCAGTCCCGATTAGTCCTTCTGTGCATAAAGTGGATTTAAAAAACAACAAATCAAATCAAATTGTTATAAGTTTCAAGCATAATTTAAATTAGGTTAAGTTTCTCCCCAAAATAAAATATTTATCTTTGCTTAACGTGGACATTTTGTCTGTTGCTCTTACGACGCAGGACAGTGAGAACTTAGCTGCTGCTCTCTAACGGTGTATGAAGGGATTAGCAATCAAGCGTTTGTTGTTGGTTCGTCCTCTTCTTCTCTCACCCGTCGTGGGATCCGAAACGGGTCGCCTGACTTCGGTGTGTTGTAAACCCATTGCAACGACCAAGCCGACTGAAGCAGGGGATAGGAAGAACAGCGTTGAACTTCGCTCCAATTCTCCTCGCTGTAGAGATCAGGCCGTAGCTCCGGCTATGCAACGCCTACCTGTGCGTCTACTCATACACTGTGAAATCTCGCAGGTTGCTTCCCTTTTTTTAACAGATCGTAATGGAGTTTGCTTTATGAAGCAATGAAGGGCAAAATTGTTTGTTTATGTTCAATATATTTAATAGGAAAACAAATTAAAAAAATATACTAACAAAAAGTATGACATTTTGTTGTAAAATATCCGGTCGTTGTGCAACACTGCAACAATATCAGTAACCGGCCCTGATTTGTGTGCGGGCTTTCTCAATTTTGGGCAATTCTTCTCCTAAAATAGGCATATTGTCTGCATTGGCGGATCTAGCGGGAAGACCCCCAGTTCACTTGTTTTTTTTTCCCAAACAATGTCTAACTATCATAAAAAGTATTGATAGCATTACATATTAAAAGAACATAAAATGATCGAGCAGTTCCTTTCCAGATAGTAAAGTTTGACGTAAATGCATAAATAGGGAATAGATTTATGAGACACTTAAGTAAATTTAATCCGGGACTTGTTCCTTGCAAGGCAATAACGTTAACTGATGGACACAAAGCGAGAGCATTTTAGATTGAATATTTCCAATGTCTGCCTCTTTATTTCTGTAATCGTTGTTCACACAAAATACAACAGAACTTCCTTCATCTATTTCACGCCGGTATAATGAACACTGTTCCGTTTCAAATGAGACAGTGCACCGAAAAATTTGAAAGAGGCCTTCCCTCAGTGATAACAGCGACACAGTGAAAACGTCCAGGGGTCCCGGGTTTGATACCCGTTGGAGGCACATAGTGGTCCGGATCCCACTTTAAACTGTAGGTCCAATCCCAATTTGCTTTTCTGTGCATAAAAGAACAAAAAACACTGCCGACGTATGTGATAAAATAGACAGCAAGACGTATGAAAAGTACATTCGGAAACAGTTATTTTCAAATCTTCCTCCACGGACCGTCATTTTTCTGGACCAACAGCTGCAAGAATGAACAGCTTCCCACCAAGTAATGCATTCTTGCATGGGCCTGGTCAAAGCAAACTATTATAGGTGGCAGCACCCCTGTTGTGTCCCCGCGCTTTTGATGGACAATTGTTCTCTCATTTAAATAAATGTGGAATTGGATGCTGAACGTTCTGCTATTACATCCAATTGCAAGTTTAATTTCATCTTAACACCGGAAATCATGTCGGAACATGATAGATAAATAATCAGTGCTGTGAAAGTAAGAATTTTAATAAGACGATCGTCAACAACAGAAGAGATATCGGAATTCAAAAAAGCCTCAAAATTTGCACAGCACTTGTTTACGTCACTTTCAATTTAAGTGCTTTATTCTTGCGAATCTGGTAAACTATAATAAATAATATTCCACGGGACTGTACTTTGTTTATATAGTTTTTATTAATACCTTACTCATTTTTACATGATATCATACTTTTCCTCATGGCTAGTAAATATGGTTCCCTATTTTATACATACACATTTATCGAGAAGAATAGTTATTACAAAAAAATATGTTATATTCTGTTTCATATCTCGCAACCTCTAGGGCTTTCTTATTTACATGAATTATAATTGAAGCAGCCCACCGATAACGCTGTATGGCACTTTTGGGAATGTGCTGAGTTAACAATGGAATGCTGCGTCCCTGCGGCTACAGGCTACAAGCTGGCCAGTCATATGGTCGGATGTTGCCCAAAGATTGCTATTGTGTTTTCATAAGGTTTTATGTTTTTTCTACTGTAGTCCAGTAACATGCAATAGGTTTTATCCGTTGTTCTCGCATTCACTGATATGTGCCATACAGCGTCATTCCGTGGGATGTTTCAATTTTAAAATTATAATACAAAAATTATTGTAACGCAAAACAAAAAGGACGAAAATACGAAGGGAAAATATCTACTTAATACAAAGAAAACATATGTTAATATTAAGTTATCGGATAGGACATAGTGTATAATAATAAATATTATGCGCTTATCCACTTAATACATCTTCTCTTTGTAATTTGGGTAGTTTTTCCGATTCCTACTCCCGCCGTCGCAACAAGAGGAAACATAAAAGCGTAGTGTAAAAATCATTTCTTTTATTATAGACCCATGGCAGCTACGGACGACCAAAATTAGGTCACGTTTAGTGCTCTTTGTGCAGAAACATACTATATTTAGCCCGTCTGAGCTAGCCTGCCGTTGCGCTTTAATATATTAATTCTTAGGTTCAGGAGAATGTAATTTTCGGAAACTTATGACTTGCTACATAATGTAAAAAGGTTTGCTCAACACATTTTCCTTATCGATTTACAGGAGAAATTCTTACCTTAGTTGAAAATAACGTTTGAATAGCCATCCTATCGCGCTCCAATGTAAAGCTTAGGGCAACCAGATGACGAACGAAATTATTTAGGGACACAACAGGGGTGGCGCCTCTAGCGGAAAAGTTTGGCAGTGAACAGCCCCATTGAACAGTACCCGTTGACCACTAACTTTTGTTGCGGCGTGTACTACAGCAGACGCTCGATGCGCGCTGGAGCTTTCTTCTACTCCGCACCATGCGGCAACACTGTCGCCATAAGCCCCATACTGAAGTTGGGCTCACCAATAGCCGTCCGCAGGCACATTTCCCCCATAATAGTGTTGTCCTCTCAAAAAGCATTGCTTCAGTTTGAAGTTATCAAGTTTCTGCAACTCCCTTGCAACAATTAACATGTATTACTGCGACTGAAATTAACTTATATGTGTGAAATATGTACTTTTTGGTTGACTTTCATTTTCCAGTAGAGGACCGTGCCCCCCCCCCCCCTTCGGACGTCCATGACTCTGGATGGCCTTCGACGCCGACCCTTATAGAAAACCAATAAAAATATAAAATATTTGTGAAGAAGAATTTCCTACAAATAGAATATTATCTATTCCCCAGCCCTCCACACTTTATACTAACAGAGTGTATGAAATTATATTATGAAGACAAATATCGCAGTGATGTCCACGTCCCAAGAAATTCCAAGACGAGTCGCAAACATCACAGAATTATTCCGAGTCAGACAACAACGAAGCATTTCGTAGCATTTGCGTTCAAAACATTTCGACACAGAACGCAAGACAAGCTTCGTAATTTCTTAATGTCAAACATCAACAAGGCTGCGGCGATATTTAATTCACGAACGACAGATGTCACTACCGTACATCGTAAAACCTTTTACAAGCGAACGGGTCCATTGAACCATTCAGTAGGAAAGTTAACATGTCATAACTGGAATAACTCTTGGTGATTGAAAGCACGACCTTGTGCGAGCGACGCAAATATGCTGACCAGGTTTTGTAACCAGAACAGCTCGGAGACTGCATTGCTATCTTCCAAACATGCGTCCGCTGCTTACGTGGGTGATTCTTCTGCTTGCTACGCAGGTAAGTCATACTTCCTTTTCCAGGAACAAATTACCTACCTTTAGTTTGAAGTGCTTTGCATGCCACCTAGAGGATTCTATTCTGGTGAGAGATGATATATACTACCGAATAAACGTGTGTCAAATATTTAGGAGCCTTACAGTACCCCCCCCCCCCTCCTTTTCTAAGGTCGTCAGTTAAATTGCATCCCACCGATCCCTCCCGTCGAGCAGCGCCTCCTGTCGGATTAAAAATTATAGATACTCGAGTTTGGATTCCAATTAAAAACAAGTTACATCAAAATTTAGCTTATTCAATTCTGCGTTAATCTATGGTGACCAATTTATTTTCGAGTATGACTTATATTTTATATTGTCGTGAGAACAAAAAAAGGGCCGATGTTCTTTAGCTTTGCAAACGATCGCTCTCTTTGAAACTCTATAAATAAAGAATCCGATCATGATGACATTTTAGTACGGTGCAGGCAGAAAGATTTCAAACGCAATTCTTAATTTACAGATTTTTAAAGTTGGTAAAAAAAACAATTCTTATCAATTTTGCGAAACAACTTTTTCTTGGTATTGGGTAGTCCTACAAATACAATATTGGTCTTGTTTTGAAGTTCTTTGCACCTGTTTTTAAAATCCATTATCATTGTGAATTCACATTGCGAAACCTAATTTTATACAGATTTTTATTCAACGGAGTAAAGATCATAAAATTCAAATTTGATTGGGGTCTAAACTCTAGTATCTATAATTTTTAATCCGAAGGTTGCTCCTCTGTGAGCGCCCATTCATCAATTTCATATAAACTAACCAGATAGAGAAGCGACGCAAAATGAAAAAAAAGGAAGAAATGATGAAGCGAACTTCACCCCTAAAATCAGAAACAGGCATTATATCGAGATGAGACGAGACTACACGCAGCCCCCTGTGTGAGGAAGTCTGTCTGTCAATCGGTCTCATCTTGATTTATATTCTTGCGTCGAGGGCAGTTTTCATTCTTTTTAGCACACTGGATGACCCCGTTCTCCACTGGCATTTGATGGCAAAATGCTTACAAAAATTCTCAGAGCTATCTCAACAGTTGGGAAAAGCAACCTTTCATGAAATAAGATGTTTTATTTTGCTATTATTGCAAATATTAAGGATTTTTAATAGTCGATGGTCGTTGTCACTTCTGCCCCTTCAGCGTCTCGTTTTGTGCGGCTCCCCTGGACTTGAGACCTAGGATAGCCTAGTGGCAAATCCCCTCACTCCGAAGTATCCTAACGCCATCAAAGCTAGCAAGAACATTCTTGCGAGAACCTATGTTAATTTCATCGAGAGCCAAAACCTTCACAGGGCTAGCACCGCCTGCTTGTCATAAATTCACCGTCCGATAGCGGACTTTCTATTTTGTCATCCTTCACAGCGCATGCTGATGTCCTGCAAGAAATTGACTTTTGAATCTCTCATTCATTAATTTGCTGCCATGAAAGGCAGATTAGGTTAAAGTTATTATTATTAAAGTGTTATTTATGCAAAGCATGTAATTAAAGTGAAATAGAATAATTGATTGATTGAATGGCTTTATTTCATTTCGCTTCTTGTGCCACTTTTGGCTAACTTGCGAAGATGGAGATATGATATGATGAAATTGATGAATGGACACTCACAAACATCCATGCCCATGCCAGGATTCGAACCCGGGACCCCTGGAGTCGTAGCGCGATGTGCTAACCACTCCGCCACGGGGCCGGCTGAAATAGAATAATAACAACACTTTTATAATAATTATAATGTCGGCACAAATGTGGGGGCCCACATTTTATAAATCCCCCCCCCCCTGAATAATTCCTGTAAGAGTCACGTCAAATCTATATACTTTCCTTGAAAACAGTTCATGATGGTTCCAAGCTAGCGACACTGCGTGAAGCGAGATTTGAAAATTTGGAAATACGTAATTGTATTTTCGATGTAGTTGTTCTGAATGTATGGGTTACAGATAGCTCGATTGACACACTGCGAGAGAGAGAGATTGCAACCTTGTCTTAAAGCTAAAAACAAATCCAGTTGTGAGCAGGTCGATGTGGCTAGCGTGCAAATGTTAGTATGTTTGTGCCTCAGCATCAACAATTTTAATTTTTTGACCACCCATTTTTGTGATGGATGGGAAAAATGGCCATAAGTCCTTTATGGAAGAATCTTGAAATGCCATTTTTCTCAACTTTGTGCGAAATGTTCCAATATTTTCACTGAAATGACACTTTCTTGTTAGTTTCTTGTTTAGTACTTTTTACAATGAAGTGTTTCTGAATTTGAAATCTGTGTTTATTTTTTAATTAAAAGCAAGCAACGTAACCACACTAGCTGAGCGTTGCAAGTGTTAGATAGGCCTACATTCTGACTTGGGCGCCGAAGAAAAAATATTGAAACAATAAATGCTCTGCAAAACAAAAAAGCTTGGGCTTATGTATTAAGCTTTCTTTTGATCTGAAGCACGATGTATTTTGAACAGGAAGTAAAATTTGATATTTTTTCAGAATGTTTATTTTGAAACTTTGAAAAATGGCATTTTCAGAATCTGCAAAAATTGGATATGTTTTAACAACAGGTATACTGGATTTTATCAATAAATGGCCCTAAATGTTGCCTTCATTTAGATAATACAGCTTTGCAAATTGTCAGTACGACCAACTGAGTTTTTGTACCCACTCGGGTACTGAACTAACCTTTTTCAAATTGTGGGGTCATCGAGTGTTTTACGTAGGTATCTAAGTGACTGCGTGCGTCGAAAGACCCTTGATCTAGTTTTATGATAGGATAATATATTGGTAAATCAAATAAACTCGCAAAACAATTTTGCAATTTATATTTCGCTTCTCTTGCAGATTCTCGTCGACGGCACGAAGATCGGTCTGAACAACGGAGTGAAGATCCGGAAATTCCCCGCACTGAATCTCGGCCACGTCATCACGAACGTCGCGGTTGTCGTCAACGTCAATAAGAAGGGAGGGATCTCGTACGCAGGGCCAATGCCCATCTTCAATGTCGAGATTTTGGACTAGCTTTCAATAAATGTTTCAAAAAAAGTGGACAAGTCTTTGAGTTCTTGTTGCAACGGCTACCAGTGGCGTTCGTTGAGTGAGACGAGCTTTTGCTTTCCTTTAGGGAGTTTTCAGACATAAGCGATACTTGGAAACAGGGTTGTTGAAGGTCCAGGAACCCATAACTTCTAATGGGCTCTATTGGGTTCCTTAACAGGACCGGAACCTTTTTTCTCGCACAATTTAAATTCGGTCCAAGTTGCGTATTGTTACATTGAAAAAAGGTCCCTGGACCGTATTTTAATTGTTCCTGAAAAAGTTCCTGGACCGTATTTAAATTAATGCAGGGAAAAAGGTTCCTGGACCGAATTGAAATGCTTTAAATGCTTCATAACTCATTTACGTTTGCTGATTTTCTCTCCCAGTCCGGGATTGAATTTATTTACAATTACAGACCAGGCTTCACCGATTAAAAGTTGCCTTCTAAAAATATCCGCGTGTACGTTTCACATTGGAATGTCACACTGCGGTTGTAGAAAACGTAGCGCAGGGAATAAATCAAAACGCTGTTGTTCTCTCGTGGGCCAGATTCAAAAACTCCCTTCCAGTGTTGCCACAATCTGTAAGCACAATTTCCCTTTCCAAGGGGTAAAATTTCCCTTTTTCGCCCATCTTTTCCCTTCATCTAAAGATTTATTATTATTAATAATAATAATTAAATATTATCGTTGACCCATGTTCGTATGTATGTATAAAATGTTAATCAATTTAACTTTTAAATGCTACGACGCCAGGGGTACCGGGTTCAAATCCCGGCCTGGGCATGGCTGTTTGTTAGTGTCCATTCATAAATTTCATCATATCATTACTCATCCTCATCTTTGCAATTAGCCAAAAGTGTCAGAAAAGCGAAGTAAAATAAACCAAATCAATAAACAATAAAATCAATAACTTTTAAATGTATTTTTGCAAGATTTAGACTTTATTTCTAAACCAAGCTAATTTTTTTGTTTTGAGATGAAAGCTAAAACTATGTTATAGTTGGCAACTGAAGATTTTCATCAGTAAAAAGCAAAACACACAAACAGAAATTGGATTTAGGGAGGCCAATGCCCCTTGTCTTCATCACACCATCAGAAGAAAATTCAAAATATTCTACACAAAATGCTGTTCTAGTAAGGCGCACATATGAAGAGTTTGTGTGGAAAATCACATTTTTGCCTCCCCATAAAAATGTTAAGTTCGGCGCATGGATATACGCGTTTTATTAAAAAAAAGATATACAGTACATACCTGAGCAAATGTTCTATTCTGGTAAATTTCACATATTAGGTGGAAACTTCTAAAACACAGCAAGTTTTTTATTAAAATTTAATCCATTGTTGGTCACTTCTTGCCACTCTGCACGGAATTTTTAACTTGTTTCCGCGGTGTTTTTTCATCTTCCGATAATTCTAAACGACGTTTTCTAATATATTCTGGAGTTGCAGATCGTCTCCTTTGCTTCCGTTGTTCTCCCGTCGTCCAAGACGGGCACAGCCTTCCACCGAACACTCGCACACGACGAATAACCCACCCAGTGTCCAATGAAGACTGCTGAAGTAAAGATAGGTTTGCGACAAAGATTACTTTATGGTTTGCACGTGTAGTGTTTGAGGCAAAATTCAGAGAACCGGCGAAAGCTTAAATAAACAATACCCTGGGACTCCCACTCCCATAAGGGTGAATGGCCAAAGACCTCCGGCCCCAAACAGTAGCCAGATGTGGGTCAACCCAAATTCCACCCTTCCTCTCAGAACAAAGTATACGAGAAAATAAAAAAAATAATAAGTTCTCATTTTCAAAACTGGAATCTGCTATAATGTTAATATAATTAATGTTTAGTCTGTCTTAAAATTTCCCTGCAAATTCGCAATTTTTAATCGAATTTCCCTTTTCCCTTTTCACTTAAAATTAGCTCCAAATTTCCCTTCAAAAAGGGAAATTTCCCTTCATGTGGCAACACTGCTCCCTTCTCGAAGAGTTACTGTAAAAAGGTAAAAGGTAAAGTGTTCCCCTGTGCTTAGCACCACGCCATGAAGGCGTATAGGGGGTGTGGGGGTAACGCCCCACACTTTCTTGATCCGGTCGTGAGTGGGGGTGATGTGATCAGCACCACGCCCCTGACCGCCTTTACCCCTCAGGGTTTCCCCCAGGTACCCATGTTATTCGACGCTGGGTGGGCGGGCGCAGGAGCCGCTTTCAACGTTAGAAAAGTTCCCGGATTTGAATCGGCCGGGGATCGAACCCGGGACCTTTAGCATGGTAGTCAGACGCGTTACCGACTGAGCCACCGCGGCCACCTACGTTTCACATTGGAATGTTACTGTACATAACGCAATGGACTATATGGCGTCATATTGAGTTCAAACAAACCCGTCACGTGTTGTTCCGGCATCCGATCCAGGAACCGCAGCCAATAGGAGCCGTGGATGAGGTAACGTGAGGCTGGTGTGTTCCCAGCAGATATTACAACAGGGAACGGCAATGCTGCTACAACCAAGTGAAGGAACGCGCGCGAGAGAATGGGACTACATGGAGAGGGGTAACGTGACTGCAGCGTTTGCGTTTCGCCCATTTCTACCTTGCACCTTAGATTCTCGAGACAGCCAGCACTTGGATTAGTCTTTCATGCTCACAAGCGGATAAATGTGTATCGTGAGGTCCGTATTCGATCCAAGTCGCGTATTGTTTCATTTCAATACGGAACTTGGACCCTATTCAAACTGATTCGGGAAAAAAGGTTCCTGGGCCGTTTTCTCAATATCGTGCCTGTGTCTGTTGTTGGCGCATGCGAAGTGCTTTTCTATGGGCTGGATGGTGCTCGTGACGCTTGTACTTTCGGTGTGAAACCCCAGTGATGCTTCAGCCTGAAGAAACAATCGACAGGGGAGCCTCCAATCTGCAAGAAAGCATCCACTGCGCATGCACCACCATAGCCGACCGACGCGATGCATGATATTGAGAAAAGGGTCTCCTTATCGCACAACACTTGAGCAACCTTTCGTTCTGACGTCGGACGAGGAATGCCTACGTTGTTAGGTTTGGTCTATTATGTTTGATTCTATTAGCTTAAATACACTGATTTTTTATTTATTTATGCTAAGAGAACTAAACCTAGTTAGCCTAACCTAACAACTTAGGCATTTAGTCTAAGCACCATCATTGACTCTGACGCTAACTGAAGCGATCGCACGAACGCGTCTAGTGACAGATATGTAAAGTCGAGAATATAGAGTGGAAGTAGTTGTATTTTTTTCTACTTCCTACCTATGGAATCCTTTTTGTACACCGTGAAACTTCCTTTTGGTAGAAAGCAATATGGCTACTTGAATCCTGGAAGAACACGGATGAAAGATTCTGGGGGGGGGGGATAACGATGAACACTTCGAGTGGAAGAAAATTGAACACAAATGGTCAACTGAACATCATTGTACCTGTATGTCATATAATATGTGTTTAGAATATAATATTATGCAAATGAATTCAGATATTATGGTAATTATATTGGTGCTTATAGTGCTGAAACAACGTCAAGGGATAATGAGAATAATTTGTATTATTTTTATTCATTTGCGTTAAGCTGTTTAGTGTCGCTTCCTGACACTTTGGCTAATTGCAACGAGGACGAGAGTTGATTAGGCGAAACCGATGAAGGATCACTCGCAAAGAATAAGCACGATGCGTTCGACATTTAAGAAAATATGCTAAGAGCATCAAACCTAACACTTCTTACTTATTAACATGCATTACTTTTGCTATTACAGTTAACGTGTAGTTCTAGCAATGCTTGCGTAGTTAGGAGGGAAAGGTTTAGGTTTCATGACGAACCCCAAAGAATACCCGTGACCAGGACTCGATCCTGGAAACCTCAGCCTGCGCGCCGTTTCTATTATTTCTTAGTATGTACGTGGGTTGGGAATTTAACAGTGGCAACTATTTATTCTCAAATGATCCAAAAGAGATGCCTCTGTGAACAGTGGCGGCGATGAGGGGTCAGTTCAACCCCCCCCCCCCCCCCACACACACACACACTTTTTGCCGCTTTTGTTCCCTCACTGTGCTAAACCTTATCTACCAAGGAAAAGTAAACTGTCCTTGCCCCCTCCCCCCTTAGTTTTGGAACCCAATCGCCGCCAATGTCTGTGAAACTTTTACATCCCTTCTATGTCGTCACAAGCATTGTGTACAACTGTTGCCAGCGATGTGGAAGTCGTGGTGTTTCTGTAGCAGTGCCTCTTCTGTTGATAGTTTGAATGGTGCGGCCCAATCGCCGCTACTGGTTAGAATATACCGTAAATTTACAATATTTTACCGTTAAAAATTTAACAGCCTGCCTGCAAAAACGGTACACAACCGTTTTTATTTCAATTTGAATATTTTATCCTAACTAACTAACTAACTCTCTAGCCTTCTTAAACCCGAAGGTTCATGGCTGCAGCAACACAGGCCATCCATCTGTCCCTATCTTGAGCAAGATCTATATACTCTTTTTCCATCCCTAACGATTTCCATTAGGTCCATCTCAACGTTGTCCCTCCATCTTCGTCTTGGTCTTCCTACAGGTCTCTTACCATCAGGTTTCCCAACAAGAATCCTGTAAACTCCTCTTTCCTCTCCCATTCGTGCCACATGGCCTGCCCACCTAAGTCTTCTTGATTTAATCATTCTAATAATATCTGGACATGAATACAAATTATGTAGTTCTAAATTATGTAACCTTCTCCACTCACCTGTCTCCTCATCCCTTTTAGGTCCAAAGATTTTCCTAAGGATCTTATTTTCAAATACTCTCAATTTATGTTCCTCTTTCAATGTAAGGGACCAAGTTTCACATCCATATAATACTACATGCAAAATTACTGTTTTGTATATTTTAACTTTTAGTTTCTTAGATATTATACGAGAAGACAAAAGTTTATGAAGAGAGAAGTAACATGCATTTCCTGAATTAAGCCTACTTTTAATTTCCTCTTTAATATAATTTTCATTTGTTAATATTACTCCTAAGTATTTGAATTTGGAAACTGGTTCAAACGAGTTGTTATCAATAATTAGATTTTGATTATTACCTAACACTTGGTTTTATCCTGCATAATGGTAAATAATGCGTATAAATTACACTTGCTTACACCATAAATATATTGTTTGAAACTGAATCATTCAAATTACATTAATTAGGACAACTATATCATGGCCGTTACTAATTTAGAAATGGTCACGATCATATTTTTAACGGTAGTTAAATGGCAGCAAAAATTGACGGTTTTATACCGTCATTTCTTCAGTCAAATTCTTACAGCGTTGGCGTAACTTGGGAAGGGTAAGATGATCACTAGCCATCCGTAAATTTTATTTATTTATTTATTGCGTCTTGTTTATCATGGCGAAGTTAAGGCTTTGTAGCCTTTTCTACCACTTAACCATATTTACAACAACATTTAAACCATTACATATAAAGGTAAATTTTAAAATATAAAAAGAGAAATATAAAATTACAAAGAAAAAATTACAGAAAAAAATGATAAGAAAAAAATGCATACGGGAATAAAATCCTAACCTATACACACGAACATACAACAAAACACACACACACACACAATCAGATATTCATGACAGTAGTCAGGGATTTGAAATATTAAGGTGAATAAGGATTTTCAGTGTTGTTCTGCGCTTAACTGTATGCAATTTATCACTAAAATATAATGTGCTAACTATTTGTGCCCAATAAAAAATGTTTTAATTGCGTCTTAAAGACATATGCTGAAGATGAGTTTCGGATTTCGAGGGGCAGTGAGTTCCAAAGACGAGAAGTAGAAACGGTGAAAGATTTTGAATAAAAATTTGAGTTATGAAGGGGGATGAGTAGTTGAGTTCTCCCTCGCGATCTGGTGTCAAGGCTGTGTGATTCGGAAAGCATTGAGAATCTGCTCGAGAGATAAGCCGGTACCTTTGAACTGATTGCCCTATAGAGAAGGGTGAGGTTGTGTACCTTTCGCCGATCAATTAATTTGAGCCAATTTAGCTTTGTAAAGAAAACGGATAAATGGTCCCTATATTTCAGATCGAAAATAAAGCGGACGCAGGTGTTTTGTACTCGTTGAAGACGTTGAGCGAGATCATCTGGTAATTCGGAATAGACAGAATCGCAGTAATCGAAGTGTGGAAAAACAAGTGCTTGCACCAGCTTGATTTTAATGCTAACGGGTAGAAAATGTTTAAGCCGAACAAGAGCGTGTAATGCAGCGAAGGCTCTTTTACTAGTTAAATTTACGTGATCTGACCATGAGAGATGCTGATTAAACATTACGCCCAGATTTTTGGCTGTTTTACTTAATTTAATAGCTTTCCCTAAGACCATTATGGGCGGGAGGGAAGAAATTTCAAATGCTGAAAGTATTTTTTGTGAACCTATAATAATAGTTTGGGTTTTCGAAGGATTAATTAGTAGCCCATGATTAGCTGACCAAGTACTGATTTTGTTCAGATCATAATTTATATCGCGAATTGAATTTTCAATATTCTTTGGAGGAAATGACAAATACAGCTGAACATCATCTGCATAGATGTGATATTTACAGTGTTCGAGTGCGTCAGGAATATGGTTAATGTACAGAGAGAAGAGGAGTGGACCGAGGACGGTTCCCTGGGGGACACCGGCGCTGATTGATCGCCACGACGATTTCTCACCAGAGTTGAAGACGCATTGTTGGCGTTCATTAATATACGAACGGAACCAAGCTACGGTTGGGTCAGAGAAGTTGTACAGGAAGGATAGCTTGGATAGCAGGATGTCGTGGTCAATAGTCTGAAAAGCTTTACTAAAGTCCAGAAGTACAAGAATAGTTACTTCTTTAATGTCCATGGCGTGTCTTATGTCGTCCGTCACGTTGATGAGCGCTGTGCAGGTGCTATGGTTGCGCCGGAATCCCGATTGGAGGGGATTCATTAGATTGTTTCGTGATAAGAAATTACGCGTTTGGTTACTGACAACGTGTTCGAGAGCTTTGGACAGAGCCGGAAGAATACTTATCGGCCGGTGGTCGCCGAGGCTGAGAACTTTGTTTGTTTTCGGCAGAGGGCGAACCTTAGCCAGTTTCCAAATCGACGGGAATATGCCGAAGGACAGGGAGAAATTAAAAATGCCTGTTATAGGAACGAGAACGTACGGGAGAATTTTTTTAATCATTAGAACAGAGATTTCGTCTATTCCCACAGCAGTGGATTTTATTTTATTGAGAGCTGACTGAACGTGTTCTGGCCGAATGGGCGAGAAGAAAAATTTTGGTGCGGTGCCGTGAACGGTGGTCGAAATCGTTCGTATTGTTTCTTCCCTTACATTATTGTCCAGTGTTTGAACTTCGCTGAAATATTCGTTCAACATTTCTATGGAGAAGTTTAATTGATCGTTCCTTTTTTGTTTACCAACCCCTAAAGTTTTCAGTTTTTTCCAAATAACATCCGACTTTTTCTCATAATTCAGAAGATCGTTCGCGAATCGACGCTTTGCTTTCCTGACCTCTTGGTTACAACGATTTCGTAATATTCTGAAACTTTCGAAACTGCCACTTGCCGGCTGGCCGCGCTTTACGTCCCTTCGATGTTTGCCGTAGGCTCGATCCCTGGCTGCCATGAGCTGCCGCAGGTCGTCCGTCAACCACGGACAAGGGGGGCGAGAGACGCGTTTCTTTTTCACCGGGGCGTGCTTGTCGTACAACTGGAGAAGGAAAGTGTTAAGGAGATTCACCTGTTGGTCGAGAGTGGGCAACGTGCTGATTACGTGCCATGGGAGAAGGGCGGCATCGGCAGATAATTGCGCATCGTTTATGTTTTTAATGTCTCTGTAACATACAAGTTTGGCTTTGTACTTGGGAACGCGCAGCTCATAAGATAAAAATATCATGTCATGGTAAGAGATTCCGGGTACTGGGGTTTGTCCGTGACTTACTACGCGTGATGGGCTGGAAACAAGAATTAAGTCGATCCACGATTCAGAGGTTGGAGTGTGGTGAGTTGGGTCGAGAGGACAGATGGAAAGGTTCAGAGCAGACACCGTGTCCCGGAACGACGTGACTTCTTTCTTTGTGCAGCAGAGATCGATATTAAAGTCCCCCAAAATTATCGAATGTTCATAGTTGGGCAAGAAATTCCCGATTTCATTTTCGAAGTTGACGAGGGAAGTGCAAGGAGGTCGGTACACTACGGACAAAAGAACCTTTTGTTGTCTTACGGTGACTTCGAGAATGAGGAATTCGGAAGAATAGTTATATTCTCCGTGAGATTCTCCTATTACTTTTGGGTTAATGTCTTCCCTTAGATATATTGCTACTCCCCCGCCCCTTTTTCCGATCCTGTCTCTCCTAAAGAGTTTAAGGCTCCTTCATACATTGACGAAAACGCGCAGTGCAGACGTTCCGTTTTAAACAGATTTTTCAGTTACGAGCAAAGATAGGACCTCGGGGTTTGTTTTCTATCCTTCAGAAAATATGGCTGCGTATTTCCTACAAAGCCGAAATTTAAAAAAAGACCCTGCTTAATAAGTAAATTGGGCATAAAAATGGGGAAAACCGTAATTTTCACATGCAATTATCTCGTTAACCACACAAGCTTATGGAAAACTGTTTTGTTGGGGATATGCAATGTTCATTGTACTTGACATTAACATCATCACTGTAGAAGTCAGTTTTCCTATTTTGAGACTGTTTGAAAAAAACGAAACCTTTGCAATACGTAAAAGTGTGCCTGCACTGTGGTGACATCTCGTGCAGATAGTTAGAAGCGTTCTAAACCCCACCCACATTAGAACGCGGAGGGATACAACAAAATAGCTCGTGAAGACAAAACACGATCGCATGAGACAGGGAAGTCTGCTTGCGTCAACTGGACGTGTTCAATTGCAAAATATGGGTGACGGCAGCAAGTGTGTTTGGCGTAAGATGTGGGCTCCGAGAAAATCGTCTGCTGCAGAAACAACAATGAAGTTTCAAGCGCTACAAAATAGCCGGCAAAATAAGGGTTCAGAATGAAATATAAATAAAACCTATCCGTTTACTACATAATCAAATGGGGAAGTATTTATCGGTTTCCATTAGACGTTTACATTGTACGTACGTAAACCAGTAACGTTATTTTGAGTAATTCAATTAAACCGGTGTCCTTGGCAAATATTACGCTATAATACGTAGAACAAGTTTGCTGGGGGTCCGGGCCCCCCCGAAAGGATTATGAAGTACTAAAATTAAATAATGTAAATATACTCCTTTAGCAATTTTTGCATATTCGATGGATAATTTCCTCTGAACGCGTATTGGAAGGAAGGATTATAGCTATAAATATAATACGGCTTTGAAGTATAGCACCCGAAATACTTATCAAGTACTACTATTTTTACTCTGAATATTTTGGAAGGCAATGATTAGGATTGAGATCATAAGGCTTTGAAAGACATAAAGGATTTATTTAGGGCGTCTGGACCCCCTCCCCCAAACGAAAAGATTACCAAGTAATAAAATAATAACAATACTCGTTTAGCATTTGTTGTATATGATGGTTGTTAGCTTTATCTGAAGAGACTGAACTTATTGGAAGGCAAGGATTATATTGGGATAGCACGGCTTTGAATGATATTACAAAGAAGGTTTATGCATACTACAACTCATAACAATATGTATACAATATCTATCAGAAACTTCACTGTATCTAACATTTATTTCGTTATGCAATTATCGAAATTAAGTGTCCCTTTTCTGTCAAATATGTAACACCTGCACATGCCATCAAGACGAAGAAAGTAACTTTCTGGAAATTTGACGAAGAGCTTAACGCCAATATCGTGAACACCACACATAATTACTATTACCACGTGTAGGGTAATAGTAATTATTACACGGGGAAGGTACTGTATCTTTGGTCTGTGGACACAGAAAGGTGTTAAAATAGAATACATCCAGAGAGATGATCAATTCTGGAAGAAGAATATGGAAACGCAGCTACAACAATTCTATGTTGAGTGTCTACTACCAAAACTTGTCTATCCACGGCACACGTGTTCAATGCAGATCCGAAATCCCACGAGAATAATCCAAGCCCAAAATAGAAGGGAAGAAAAAAAAACACCGGCAAACTGATCAAGAAGGAGAATCTTTCTAAACGAGGTAACCTTTGTAGGTAACGTATGCACTGTTTGTGGCATAGTTGGAAGTAGTTATTTCTGGGAGGCCTACACATAACGTACAGCAACAGATTTTACTATAGTAAGTATTTAGAGGCTAATTTCTTCATTAATTTGAACTTATTTATGTATTGCAGTGCACAGGAGGCGTTTTGTATAGCAACAGAGAATACGTTTACCTTTGAGACTGATTTTGTCATATAAATTGTTCGCAAAGTATTATTAGCTTATGTAACGTAATGTACAGAAACACAGGGCGCTTTCCAATTATTTTGAGAATTTCGTTGTCATGTATTTGTTCTTATTGTATTACATAGTGTATCTACGTGCACTGCTGTTCATGAATATTTAAGAAGCTCATTGTTTGTGTCCGTGTATGATTTTTTTTTATTTTTGTAGCCCAGTAATTTTTTACCTGTTTGTCAGAATTTTTTCTTTTCTTGTTATTTGTACTTCAAATAAGCAAAAATTGGAATAGTATACAGGGTGGGCCAGATTCAATTGGGCAGTTTTCGAACATTAGTAACCAATAAATCCAACAGCATACGGAAAAATTGGAAAGTACATTTTGTTGTCGATAGATGGCTGCATCATACGGTATGCTGTGAACGAGGTTGATCGCTGGATTGGCCGTCGAGGGCCTGTGGACTGGCCAGCCCGATCACCCGACATCAACCCACCAGACTTTTTCCATTGGGGTTACCTCAAACACAAGGTGTACGCTAATCCCATTGACAGTGAGCAACATATGCGTGAGGTAATTGTTCAGGAGTTCAAGAATGTTCAGGTTAACATGTGTAGGAAGGCGTGTGAAAATGTTGCTTTGCGTCTACAAGCCTGTGTTGACTTAGATGGTGCCCAGGTCGACCACTATCTTAAAAATCAATGACTTATGTGTGTGTGATTCCATTTTTGTAACAATTTTATAGCCGTTGGAATTGTTAACATTTGTCAATAAGAATAAAATGAAGAAAAAATAAAAATAACATCTAATCAAAAGCTGCCTAATTGAGTCTGGCCCACCAGGTATATCTACATAAGAAACTGTTACTTAAGCAAGAAAAATAAATGTACCTCGAGAAAAACCAGTCTACTCCGTTCCCTGCGATGTAGATGGCAATGTCTGTTCTCATCATCTCATTCATTACTCTTCACCACGAAATAAACTTTATCTGCAGAAAATAATACAGAAAGACTACTAATTCAGTAACGCACAACTTTGCTCTCGTTGTAAAAGCAAAGTTGTAAAACTACAATTTTAGCATACGTGTAGTTAATTGTACATGATCAGAATGATATGTGTATATCTTATGGAACACTGTCCATTCAATGAACCTGTTGTGATCACTGACTGGACAAACTGAAGAAATGTTTAATTCGTGCTCTGTTTTAAACTAACTAGTGTCACACGAAAATATAAACAGTTCATATTATTAGATTACTATTGTTAATAAATGTTATAATAAAAACAATGTATTGCCGGCTCCCGTGGCGGAGTGGTTAGCACATCGCGCTACGACGCCAGGGGTCCCGGGTTCGAATCCTAGCCTGGGCATCGTTGTATGTGAGCAGTGGCGCATGAACGTTTTGCATTTGGGGGGGTACAAAATTCAATATATATATATATATATATATACACACACACATACTACTTCAAACCAAGTGTCACAATAATAATAATTATTATTATATTTAATTAAATTAAAATATTAATTAAATATGTAAATTAATTAATAATGAATTATTATTATTTCATGAATAGGTAAAATATAGTAAAATAATATAGATATAACAGCACGTATTCATTATCTAGCTTACGTGTAGTTAAGATCGACAAGATTTGCATAAAAACAACTGCCCTGGCAAGGAATTTAATGTCAAGTAGAAAAATAATTGAATATTTATTAAATAACAAAAAAGGAGTTGGATCCAATTAATGAAAAATAAAGTTCCTGATTATGGATGATATTAGTAGTGTCCATAAATGTTTGGAACCCTTCAAAGCTGTATCCGTCAAATTCCTTGCCTTTCAATAAGTTCAGCGGAAATAATCATGGAACAAAAGCCAAACAATATTTTGATTATTTAATTTTACTACTTGGTAAGTCTTTCGGGGAGGGGGATCAGGAACCCCCCCCTTAAATACGTCCTTGATATCTAAGTATAATGTGAAATATTACATTTTAGAAAAACACACACGAATGTCCTGTTATTTAATGCATATTTTGCATAAATATTTTTTCTTTGTTTTTCTTAGAATTAAAAAAAAAACAGATTTTAAAACCAGATAAAAATTCTGAAACATAAAGCTCTGGACCTCGTTCGGGGTTTGTTTTAATTTAACGGAACGGAAAATCAGGAGTTTTAACTGTAAAAATTGCGAACAAAGATACATCTATTCATTTTAATGCAGGTTGAGATTAAAGGGGGATGAGGAGGATCTTGGGCTACCCCAACCAGAAATAATCATCTCCCACCCAATGGATATAGAAATTACATTATTAAATATATAATACTTATGGAGTTCCACTTCAGTTCTTTTCATTCTAATTTTAAAGTGCCATAGCTACGTATAAAAATATCTTAAACAATTTATGGCAGATGTGTACCACATCCAATGCCTTTTAGAAGCCATGTATTTGGTATTTTCTCAGACACCTATGGGGCGTTGTATTAAAAAAAGAAAATAAAACTCGAGTTGAGATGGTTCCCGATCAACTCGTAAGAAGTCTAAGTTTGAAATATTTGTGAAACATTTGACAAAGCATTTATTTCTTATATAATTACAATTAGCTGTACATAATGACACTCTGCAAGCACTTTATCATTACATATACAAAACCGAAATCCTTCAGATCTCAGAGGAAACAAGGGAAGTTATATGCTCAAGACTTCTTTTTTTTTTTTTCAATCGTTGGTGGACAATATGAAGAGCCGGCCAAGGTTTCTTTTCGTATGTAATGGTATTAAATGCAGGTGCATGCGTGTGTTTTTGGGTGACATGTCAATTTCTCGTTTATGTGAAAAGGTAAACTTTAATGTAAGGAAAAGCATGTGCGCGTCACAGTTAAAAATTTTCGCATCTACAGAGAAAATCCAAAACGCATTCCCACCTCGCCGGCCTCCGTGACGATGGGGGTTAGCATAGCGCGCTATGACGTCAGAGGTCCCAGGTTTGAATCCCGGCCAGGGCATGGGTGTTATTTGTGAGTGTATATCAATTTCATCATATCATCACTCATCCTCATCTCCGCGATTAGCCAAAAGTGGCAGAAATGCGAAGTAAAATAAATGAATCAAACACCTTGTGAATCCATCCAATCCAAAATATACCAATAGAACCTGCAGTGAATCTCATTTATGTCGTTCATTCATCTGACTAATGTAATGTACAGTTTGACTTTAGGGTTTAACTTAAAATGGCGTTGTGTTTGTGTTGCATTCGATATCACAATTAGATTATAAGCAATTAATATCCAATTATAAGTATACCCTAATACATAGGTAAAAATAAGTCCCCCTGATAAAGTCGCAAATTGCATCCTGTTTAAATGTCTAGGAAAAATTTAATTTCACCTAGGAATGATATCGCTATGCGATGAGTCGAGAATTGTCACAGCCTCATCTCATCTTCTGTGTGGTGAGGTCCTTCTCGTTCTTGTTTGTGCTTATTTTTGTTTCGGTTTCCACTCTGAAGTTATTAAAACTTATTCTAGATTCACTTCATGCTCAAATAGGCTAATCGGGACTCTATTTCCAAAAAAATATCTTAAAATATAGGTTTAAGTATAGTTTTCCGTACACCATCTTACAAAGTTATGAAAAATATGGGTGAGGTACAGGAGTACATTGTACCCCCCAAGTTGGTCTGTCGTGTCTCGTCTCGTTTGTGTAAATATTTCGTTTCGAAAAATTACATTTTAAACATTCAAAAGAAAATGGAGTCAGTCATATACCCTTCTGATGAAGATTCGTATCTTATATTCGAATCGACGAGACCACTTCTTTAGCATTCGTCTGCAGCATGATTTTCTGAGAGCAAATATGGTTCCATCGTTCCACACACATTTTAAACAATTTTCATCTCCTTAAGGAGGTTACCAAGAACACAGGTCAATGAACTAACTAGTAGCAAGCACAATGTAGTAGAATAAGTTTGCAATGGATTGAATTTCTGTGGTAAGAAAGATAATGCTCATAAATTATAAACAATATACACTTTTTTTATTGGGTGAATTGAAAATAGGTTCTTTTAACAGTAGCACCTTCCTTCTGCTCTAAAATTACCAAAAGGGGGTACAACTCGATTTACTAGGGTACAGTACCCCCTTTAAAAATTTGGGGGTACAATGTACCCCTGTAACCCCCCCCCCCCCCCCGTTCATGCGCCACTGTATGTGAGTGTTCATTCATCATGTCATCACCATCTTCGCAAATTAGCCAAAAGTGGCACAAAAGGCGAAGTAAAATAAAGCAAATCAATCAATCAATCAAAAAACAATGTATTGTTATTATTACTATAAATACTAAAACCTAAACAAACTTGAAACACCTCGCGACAAAATTCTGCGTACGCCAATTATAGTTACAAAAATTGTAATTTCTATTTAGGAACTGTAGGTACAAAATAGGAACAGTTTTCGGTTTTCCTTTCATTGCTCTTTATGGAAGATTAAAAAGAGAAAGAGGAAGAGAGAGAGAGAGAGAGAGAGAAAGTGCCTATTCCCCTTCCTGCCTCTCCCACATAATGATATAGCCAAGATTCAAGACATGAAACCGCGGCTGTGATTACTATCTTCCATTTCATAAATGTTTTAAGAATCTTTTGTCATCAAATTACGGTTTTACTATCCATGAAAAATTCGTTACGTGTTAAAAGAACGATAATTCATGTGCTTTCTTCGCTCGCCTGCCCGCCAGATTGTCAACTGCTTCACAACAAACAAATTCTCCTCCTTCCACCCTTGCAAGCGATTGTGTAAGTTTCCCCTCAGGTACCCCACCCCACCCCAACTGCTCTCCCGTCAGACGCGAACAGTAAACAACGAATGACTACCTTCAACGATCTCATATGAAGATCTGTTTCCATGCGTAGGTAATCTTTTATACTTTTTTGAAATCATTTCGCTGTTTCTTTAACATAACTTGTGTAGGTTCGTTAGGGACTATTTACTGTGTCGGAGCTCTACGAGGAAGTAGAAGCTGAGAGCCAAGCAAACTGTGAAGACTGCCAATCTCGTGACGTACTCGGTTACGTCCGAGATACGTAACAGAGTAAGCCACGCAAAAACCAACCCACATGACCCTCCTTTTTTCTTCTTCTTTCTCAGATTCGACTTTCGTCAAATGTATGAAGGAGCCTTAAATCCCGCCACATGCACCAGATCGCTCGAGAGGGACTCTTGCAGCCACGTTTCGGAGACTAAAAGAGCATCGATATGCTCGAGCGTGGAAAATATATTTTGGATCTCGAGGAAATGTTTGAGGGCGCTCTGGGCATTTATGTGCGCTACATTGAGGTTGCCGGCGGCGAAAGTTGACCTGGGTTTGGGAAAAAAGTTTACAATCGTCTGCCGTGAAGGGCGGGGGAGGGGTCGGTCACACTTCCTGGGGAGAGGGACAAGTCTCCGAGTTCCGCAAATGGGCTGGATGGGGGCGTTGCCAAATTTACAGTGACCAAATTACCGGTTCCAGCCATCGCAGAGAGTTGAATTTCAATTTATTGGATGATCGGGAAAGGCATGCTATGTAAGGAATTATAAGTCTACTTACCAAGGCGGCAGAAGAGATGATGTTTGCAGAACACTGAAAACCCTTTGCAACACACTTAAGCACACACACACGCAGATAAACATATACACTAACACGGAAACACAAAAAAGAATAACAAATATATGTAGAAAAGAAACTTGCACAATGTATGTACAACACACTTTTAAAATGGTCGCTGAGCTTTTTTAGGTCCATGTCTCAGGGTGTCCTTTCCCCTCCACGTTCACTCGATTTTTTGCAAGTCCTCCATCGTCGTGACCGAGATCTTATGCCCGTTGCTACGAAGTATAATGATCCTTCCATCCTGGGTCCAGACGTTCCTGGGGCCGTGTTGGTCCTTAGCCCTCTGCAGCACCTGATGTCGAGCGGCCGTCAGGGATTCTGTCAGAAGGAATCTTGATCCCTTCGGAGCTTTCTTTCTCTTCCATATAGAATCTCTCGTACGGTAACTGCAGAGGCGGAAGATGATGGGCCTCTTCCCGGACTTCACTGCGTCCGCCACTGTTCTCCTCTGGGGACCGATGCGGTGGGAACGTTCAATGTAATCGATGCTGATGTCCTGCATATTCAGGTTCTTCCGGATCACTTGAAGAACGAGCTCGTCCGTTCAGGTTTCAGGTTTAATGATATGTAAAAGTTAATGGGTTCGGGCGTTACGTGTGTGACATTTCATTCACAACATTTAAGGTTCTTGACATGAGATTGGATTAAAATATTTATAATGAATTGATTTAATAGAATTAAGAAGTACTTTATGGTGTCTGCTAATAAATAAAAAAAAACTTGAGTATGGTAACATATGCTGAATCCACGAAAAACATTAACAAAAGAGCGTTACGTGTGTGACGCTTTGAAAATATAGCAAATTGTAACATCATTCGTCTGTGAAGCACACAGGCTGCAGATGCTGGTAACTTTTATTGGTGAAATGTGTAAATTATATTAGTTCACAAACATCTAAACCTTAATGAAATTAAAAACAATAATAATTTCCATATTAATTCGTGGAATGACCCAATGATATTTTTCTTAATCCCCTGAAACCTGGGAGAACAGTGTTAAAGAGTACATTTTATGATTTTGCAAATGTAGTAACAGTTATTTAACAAAATAGTCGTTGATAGTTAGTTTAATGAGATGGAAAACGTTTTGACCCCCACCGTCCCAAAGTTACGCGTCGTGGAAAAACATAGACGTCTCGAGGGAGTAATCGCTTAATATTAGACGTCAGAGGGGAAAGAATGAAAGATAGAGAGAAGCAGAGAAAAAACAAAAAGATAAAGAAAAATATAGGAAGAGGCAGAATAAATGAAACGGGAAGAAAGAGAAGGGAGAATAGAAGAAAGAAGATAGAATAGTTCAGGGAGAGAAAGAGAAAAATTAGAAAGAAAGAAGACGCTCTTTCTTGTCTTATCATCCCCCCCCCCTTTCCTTCTCCTTCCAGACGATTTCAGTGGCGGAGAGATTAGCTCAGTGCATGGACGTTCTTTGTGAATGTCTGGGCATGTATTTAATCATATTATCGCTCATCCTGATCTTGGCAATTTGCCAAAAGTAGTAGAGAAGTGGAGTAAAAGAAACAAATGAATCAATAAATGAATTATAACACCATTAAGCCTTGTTTTCATTATATGAAAAACTCAATATGCTGACCAAGTCAGAAATTTATTTTATTATAAAACATAAACTAAACGTAACGTTTCAAGCAAGGTCTTCTGCAGACTCTGCACCAAGTACAAATGTAACAAGGTACAAAAACAGGACGATATATGTACACAAAAATACTCCCCTCCAGACTATTAGAAAGTAGTTCTGGAACATTCTAGCAGGTGGCTTTCCCTTGTCAACTGTACTTTCACCTGGAAGAGAATGTGGTTGGACTCCTTATCTCACGCTCTTTTTCCTTCATTCTTCTTCCTTCTTCTCTCCTCTTTCTCCCTTGTCCTTTACACTCTTTCTAACACCTTCTTCCATTCTTTGTTTATCTTCAGTCCCCCATTCCAGTTCATTCTGTCCAGAGGCCTGCACAAGACCTGGAGCAGACCCGTTCGCGAGACATCGCTCCTGAAATACCATGCAACCTGCGCAACACCCTCGCTTGAGCAGCTTGTATGCCCACCTCCCCAGATCGTTCCTGGCAGGCATTGTAGACCCGCCGGGTACCCGCAGTCTTACGATACCTAGTAGGTCTCAGTTCGTTCTTTCCATCAACTGCAGACCCCTCCCTCTGCATGACGTAGTTGCTTCGAGTAGAAACTGCACCGGGCCCACACCGTTCTGCAGTGTTGCCAACTGCAATAGATTTTCACTACTTAAAAAAGGGAACTCAAAGCTTCGTAAGCCACATCACCAATGAAATCAGATTTACGAATGTTGCTACCCCCCCCCCACACACACACACACATTGAAATAGGTTTTCCGTGGCACAGGATCCATAAGTATATGTCGTAAATAACCAATATACATATATATAGTGATATAGGGCAGGACTGAAACATGTCACGTTCGACGCTGAGGTCGCGAGTCAAACAACACACTGTTCTACTGCGAACACCAGGGCCGTAGCCAGCCAGGGGCATTGCCGTTACCCTCGTTTGGGGGTGGGGTTCAAGTACTTGGATAAACGTGCCAACAACAACAATCACAATAATAGTAATAAAGTAGCATGAAAGGCATTATTATCCTCATAAATCACGCAAAAAGGGGGTAGAAGTCGGTTCTCACGCATTTGTGTTGAAACAGAGGATTAGAAATATTTGTTTTCAACACGTCAATTTCACGTTAGCTAATAATGGAAAACAAGCACACAAACTATTTTTGAAAGAAAGAAAGTGCATGATAAATGCATTCCGAATGTACATACATATGACATGTAAAATTTCCATCTACAATATTTTCTTTTCACATGGAGCGACGTATTACATAATTAATTCATCCAACTCGTAACAAACCAACATTAATAGCAAATAATATCACGGGCCGCCATAGCATTCTCTGTTTTAAAACTTTTCTCACTTAGATCGTTCGGCGCTCAGGGCCGACTCCCGCTACCCCTTTGCTACGGCATTGAACTTGATGAGACTTGTACTTTAATGTTTGACCCCCACCCTGACCCCTCCGCTAGACAATTTCCGTCCAAGGTTGTGAGCAATGCGCCCTGCCCCCTCTGGTTGCGCCACTGCGTGCCTGGTTAAGGCATCATTCAATGTAAAACAATTAGTTTTCAGTGAGGAGATTTTTGTTTGCTCGATCATTCATTTAGATAAATGAAGCTGTAATACTGCGTGCATTTCCTGGCAATAAGATAAAAACTGCTTACGCTGAACTGAAATCGCAAAGTATATAAATTCTCCTTGGAGAAGAAGCTCCTCCTAGGACTTCGTAGGATTTAGTAGCTACGTAAGTAGGCAACACTGGCTGCAGCCGTCCACTTGGTGATGAAACACCTGGAGCGACACGTTGCCGGAGGGCTGTTTCCTTCCAGCAGGTTTTGCAGGCGCCCGGGTCTTGATGAATGCCCAGGTACCTTGTAAGCGCAGAGCGCCTTGAAGACCAAGAACCCGGGTAAAGACGCAAGTCGACTCGTTGCCGTGGGCAGGCGAGCAGGTAAACCTGTTATCGCGTGCAAGCGGGCAGTGGGTAGGTAAAAGGCAGACTATGCTGGCCACTAATTCTGTCTTCTTCACCTTTCTTCTCTATTTCCTTGGCCTCCCTCCATTTTCTCACTAGGACTCTCTTCTCCCTTCCTATCTGCTTAGCCTCATCCCACTCTATGTCATGTCCTGTCATAAATGAATGTTCCTTCTTCCTCTTAACCCCCGAACTTTCTGTCTTGTTAGTAGCGGATCGAGGAGGACTGGCACTTGGATAAGAAACCTTTTCATCGAGCAAGGCCTCCTCTCCAGGAAGCTATCAACTCGCGGCAAGCCACGGCACCTAGCGACCTGTTGAGTGAGATGAGTCAAGGCAAAATGGATAATAAACCTTTTCCTGCTCCCACAAATATAGGCAATAATTAGGCTGGAGAGTTCAATGAACTAACCGATCTCTAATTACGCACTGGAAATGATCAGGCTGGAAAGTTCATACGAACTAACCGATCACTGACGCCCATGGACTGGCACTTGGGAATGCAGGCTTGACATTTGTATATATATATTTTATCAGCGGACGGATCGACCAATGAGAACACACCCTTTCGAAGGAAGTCCTGTACAACATTCTGTCAGCGCTGGACAAGAAAAACTCTAAAACCGAACCTATGATACAAGAGGTCAAGAATGGCAACGTGTATACGGTCTTACATAATTCGATAGCAGACTGTTAAGAGTGGGCTGGAGGTTGGCATGAAAGTAGTTTCCTGGCCCGATGCGATACAGAGACACCTAGCGACATATCAGTGAACTAGCAATTTTTCTCTGTTGTGTCCTAAACTAGAGGAAGAGCACAGGCCGGAGGGCAGAGGACCTCCCCCCCATGGTGGAAAGACTTGTCACCAAGTGTCCCCCCTGCCTTCACCACCCCCTCTCCTTCGTGACCGCTGCGAAAGGGCACCACCTGTTTCATTTCATTCTGGTTCCGGCTTGTTTCAAGATTTCTCCACTGGCAAAATATTCACTGCTGGCTGGCCCTTGCTTGGAAAGTCAGGACCTTCACAAATGAGATTTGGATTGAATAAATTTTGTTGATTACAGTGGCTGCTATAATTATGTAGAATTTCCCTTTGTGCGGTTGAGATTATAAATTGAGAGTAAAGAAGGTGGTAGAGATTATCAGTTGAAAGTAACGACGAATCAAGTAAGAATAACTAATTGAAAGTACGCTGTGTAAATGTATAGCATACCAGTGGCAGTGATAACAAGGCAGAGGCATACTAGTCGCCATTTACTTTCTTTTTTTTGTAGGGGGTTTCGTGTTGATACAAAATTTGTATCTAATAGTAATAAGCACAAACAATAGTAACAGTTATTATTTTAACTACTACGAACAGTGCTGATAATAATTCGAGATGGACGGGAGCGAGACTATTTCGAATTTAAAGGAAAAAGTCTTGGATATGTGGAATGACCTAGGGATAATCAGAAGAGGCGAAAGACAAACCAATGGAACAAAATGTACAACTACAGTAGTAGCAATGATGTAAGGTAACGAATAGGTAAACATTGAACTTACACTTTATGTATTACCCATCTTAAAAACAGCTCAAACGTATTTGAAACTTTCTACATGTTATCATTTTGTATCATCATGACACGTGCTTCCCCTCGAACTAATATTTATTGTTGTTAATTTCCTTTGTCGTTGCAGAAATGTTTATTGCTCTTTCCAATTCTAGAAATATTTTTAATGTTATTCGTAATACCTTTAATTTGCTGCGTGATTTTTGTGTTATTTAATATTAAGACCTATTACTGATGATGTCACAGAATAGTGACTCACCTGTATGTATATATGTTGTAAGACCTGATGCTATGGTAATTATGGACTGTGTTTAGTTTTTAGCTTTGGCTTTCGCACCCCTCAGGATAATTCACGTATCATATCTGGTCATCTTGCTCCGAAATAACTACAAGTATTACGGTCACAATGGCAGTCTTACGGATGACGTCAAGATGGAATGTTTACTGGAATCCGAACAATTGAAATGTAACACCACCGAGAGTGTAGATACGTTGATTGATTGGTTGATTATTTTTCGTCGCTTTCTGTCACTTTTGGCTAATCACGACATAAAATGGTGATTACATGGAATTGATGAAGGGATACTCGCAAAGAACATCCGTGCCCTGGCAACTTATAATCCCCACCCTATCATTAATTTCAATTGATAATACGCACCTCACCATTACTTTCAATTGATAATACCCACCTCCCCATTACTTTCAATTGATAATACCCACCTCCCCATTATTTCAATTGATAATACCCACCTCCCCATTACTTTCAATTGATAATCCCCACCCTACCATTACTTTCAATTGATAATACCCACCTCCCCATTACTTTCAATTGATAATACGCACCTCTCCATTACTTTCAATTGATAATACCCACCTCCCCTTTATTTCAATTGATAATACCCACCTCCCCATTATTTCAATTGATAATACCCACCTCCCCATTAATTTGAATTGATAATGCCCACCTCCCCATTACTTTCAATTGATATCCCCACCCTACCATTACTTTCAATTGATAATACCCACCTCCCCATTACTTTCAATTGATATTCCCCACCCTACCATTACTTTCAATTGATAATACCCACCTCCCCATTACTTTCAATTGATAATACGCACCTCTCCATTACTTTCAATTGATAATATCCACCTCCCCATTATTTCAATTGATAATACCCACCTCCCCATTATTTCAATTGATAATACCCACCTCCCCATTATTTCAATTGATAATACCCACCTCCCCATTACTTTCAATTGATAATACCCACCTCCCCATTACTTTCAATTGATAATACCCACCTCCCCATTATTTCAATTGATAATACCCACCTCCCCATTATTTCAATTGATAATACCCACCTCCCCATTACTTTCAATTGATAATACCCACCTCCCCATTATTTCAATTGATAATACCCACCTCCCCATTATTTCAATTTATAATACCCACCTCCCCATTACTTTCAATTGATAATACCCACCTCCCCATTATTTCAATTGATAATACCCACCTCCCCATTATTTAAATTGATAATACCCACCTCCCCATTAATTTCAATTGATAATACCCACCTCCCCATTACTTTCAATTGATAATCTCCACCCTACCAATACTTTCAATTGATAATACGCACGTCTCCATTACTTTCAATTGATAATACGCACATCTCCATTAGTTTCAATTGTTTATCCCACCTATTACTTTCAATTGGTAATCCCCTTACCTCACTATTACTTTAAGTAACTAATCCCTACCCCCCACGTTATATGTAATTCCAATTGCTCACAGCCCCATTATTTGAACTTACTAAATTTCGTGTCTCATTATTTTCAACTTTAACGCCCTATTATTTATTATTTGGATTTACTAAATTCAAATGGAATTCGGTAAAATTTTATGTATAGAGCTCTTAAAATATTAAAAATTTAAATAATGAAACAAAGCATTTGTGGTGGTTGTGCAAAATGCAGCAAACGTATGACGAAGATTAATATGTACACATTCATAATTAACAAAATTCATCAATTAACAAGAATTGTGCAAAATACAAAGAAAGGTAACTAGAAAGAGAGAATGAATTATTTACAATTAAACCTAAACATATGGCTTGTCCTACAACGTTTACATCAATATTACAATAAATAAATTAATTAAAATTCTATATATTACAGGTATGATGAAACAACGATATTCTAGTTGACAACTTGTTAACAAATGTCTGATTGTAGTTATTGTGGAAAATGCTTAAATAGTACGACGTACATATGGGAAAATTACATGAACTTTCAAAACATTGCAACAGATCAAAGAGTACAAATCCACAGTCAATAGAACATATACATTATTAAAAAAAGATTCACATATTAATGTTATTAAAAATCACATTTTCTAGCACTATTTTTCGTACAATAATTGAAACTGTAGATAGTTAAACCAAATAAACACTATATTTTATGCAATAATATAAAAAGAAAATAGCTAAATAAAATGCATCACAAATACTTGTAAACAAACCCCTTCTCAAATTTAACATTTTATGAGGCTAAGCCTTTTTTCATCCTTGCTTCCAGTATATAAGAGGGATCTCGGATTGACATTGATCTACTCTGGCGTGGATCCACCAGCTCTGGTAAAAGGCAATTCATGTAGAATTGCTCGAGTTTTGGAAGCATTTTCTCTTCCCAGAACTTATCGTCTCGGTCAATTCTTGCTACTTTTACGCCGAGCGGAGTCCACATTGCATATATGCAATATTCTCTCTTTGTTACGTGCAATTGTCCCTGGACCTGGTAATAGTGGTTATGAGTTGTCTTTATTCCTTCAATTGTGCCTTGTTTGGACAAATTCCACGCAGTAGATTTCTTGGAGTGGATTGCTTCATCAGGTGTTAGCGTAGATGCAGACGAAGGACACTTCACTTCCACTATACCCTTGTCTCCAATTAGGCCATCAGGGGATGCTCCAAGGAATGGTATTTCGGCATCAATGAAGAGTCCACAATCCACCACTGCTTCTTTGAGTTCTTTCTCCACGTCTCTTTTCGCTCTTTCTTCGTTTTCACGTCCATATGCCATTGAAACACAATCAAATTTTGAATACAGAATTTCTCTGACAATTGACTGGCAGCTAGTGGTGGGCAACATCTTGCAGACTCGTCCAAAATACGAGGCAGTCAGAAGTTTCCGGCGTTGCTCCATCCATTGACCACTCCTGGATTGAGCTACAGTCATTCGCTCTATTTTGGCACGTTCTGATTCCGACTTCCGGATGCTGGCGAGAAATTCCTTGCTCTCTCTCTCAAAATCTACTTCTGGCATGTCGGGTCTCTGTGCATGAGGTCCGTAATTCTCGTCCTGTTTGCCATTCAGTCGCGGGAAAATTGATCTGCGACATTTCTTGCTCGTTGAATGCGACTTTTGTTCTGCCTTCCTTTTTCTGCTCCATTCAGTTTTCTTGGCTATTTGACTAGGACTGCAATTGTACATCTTCTTGTGCAGTTTGTAAAATGCCAAACCAGTGTTATGACGAACAACTGCACCCGCACATCTTCCTCCATATGAACGACCAGCAGAATAATTAATCCTCTTTCCTCCAACGAACTTTGCCACGGCAGAATTATAATGTTCCACACGATTACTGTCCACGTCTTGCATGAGACTTCTACTGTGCAAACTAAGTTGCCTCACTACACTGTTTATTTTCTCGAGCAAACCACATTCTTCCAGTTCCTTGATAAAGCACTTTTCACGCAAATCTTTTCTCTTGCAGAAATATTCTGCGCAGCTGTTGTGATTTCCAAATACATGATTGGTTATGTTCAAAATGTCTTTTCTAACATTTTCTGTTTTGTTAGCTGTTGATACATTTTCACTTCTTCGATACTGAACAGCCTTGACAACTGCTGTTCTAAATCGCAGTATGTTCTCGCCCAACTTCTTCCTCATCACTGTCGTGTTTCTCTGTTTGTCACTTGTGATAGTGATATCACGGAGTTTATTGCAGAAGTTTCGTAATAGGTGATTCCTGCACTCCACTTTCTCCACTGTCACATTTTTGTACGGTCGTGCCTCAAGAATCTTTTTATAGACGCTGCTGTCACCGTCTGCTATAAGTTTGTTATATATCAAACCATAATCAGCTTCACTTTTGCAGAAGCCTTCGACAATTATAGCCGCTTCCATGGCACTTGAGCTGCTGCTCTCGCTCCAGTTTTTGAAGCACAGGTGGTCTTCCGGTTGGTCTCCTTTGGAGTACGCTCTACTACAAGTATAACAATATTTATTCTTCACTCCAATGTAGAGAACCTTTCCTGTTTGGTACCCTACGATAGCGCCCTGAAATAAACAAGAAAAAATCACAGTCGTAAGAAAACCTATTTGGCAAGAAATATTAACATGACTATAAAATTAGTTACCAGCCTTGGCAGGCAGGTGCACTTGAAGTTACGTTTATATTTTGAACATTTTGTGTCTTCACTGTGTGGTTTGCATTCGGAAACACTTTAGCTGAATTAAAGTATCAATCTGAAATTGGAAAATCTGTCTTGATATTGATTTGCTCAGTATCCATTTTTAATAAAAAGTGGCTATTGGAATACGAATTTGGATTGGAAAATGTATGTTCTACATAATTATACTATTCCAGAATTCTGTTTGACAGCACATTTCTTTCGAAACTCATGCAAAGAAAAAATCTGAGGAGAGTTCTTGTAATAAAGATTAAAATCTAGTTGTAAACTGAAGGAAATTTATTCTCAGTTATTTTACAATTGGTTGTACGAAAACATAAAATTAACTTCAAGATGTAATGTAACATTCCGTAGTAAATTATAATAATAATAAAAAAGAATTCCAGCAATGCATGTTACCTTTTGTAAACCAAGCGGTTTGTACGTTGTCGCGATTATCCAAAAGATGGAAAAGCGACGTAAGATAACGGACATAAAAATACAAACACAAATGAGGTATCATTTCTCTGTGAAATCAGTCACCCAGGGAATCAAGGCCAGATAGCCAGCGTGACACACACACGCCTTGCAGAAGTAGGTTCAAAAATTTTTCCACAGATACCGTAGAAGAAAATTGACGCTAAACAACAAAAATCGAATTCCCTTCCAGGAAGATAACGTTGTATTAGAACTTCTACGTTGGTTATTTAAAGCTGACGTTGGTACTTCATTGTGTTATTCGCGGCGATGAGAAGAAATGGTGATTAGATTAAATATGTTAATTGCTAGGAATCTAATCCAGACCCTTATGTGGCGTGATCGTGAGTGTGCTGCTCGGAGCGCTCAGGCCGGCCCCTGTGGCGGAGTGGTTAGCACATCGCGCTACGACGGCAAGGGTCCCGGGATTTATAGACTTGGCCATGGATGTTTGTGAATGTCCATTCATCAATTTTATTATGTCATCACTCACCTCCATCTTCGCAAATTAGCCAAAAGTGACACAAAAGCGAAGTAAAGTAAAGCAAATCAATCAATCAATCGGTGCGCTCGGCTACCGATCAGAGAGAGGCTTTGTGCTGTAGCAACAATGAGCCAATGAGTTTCAGAACGTGAGTAAATCAAGACATGCACACTAGGAACATTTACTCAGATAATTACTTACCACTCCTGACAAAGAACTGTAGTTGCTTCTGTAAGACCGCTTCCCCCAGCTTCCATCTGCAATCACAGTTATTAGCGGTGTCCCGTTCTCATCGACATCGCCACGTTCTACAGCGAGCCGAGCTTCTTCCTCAGCAGCAAATTTCATTTCGTCTTCTGCAGTTTTCTCCCACCCATCGGAAACAATATCATGGTATTTCTTGAACGTCTTGAAAGACATGGAAGGGATATCCATGGCAGACATGAGCTCTTCCAATTGAGCGTGTCCACCTCCTGTTGACATTGTTCCGGCTGCGTTGGTATACCCGTCATTAGGAGGAACAAGATCAGAAAAATTACCAGCATTAAGAGGGACTTTTTCATTGCGAGGTAATTTTGGTGGTTCCTCGGAACGAGAGAGCACATTATTTAATATTATGGCCGAACGGGCAAAGGAAAATTTAATGTCGTAGAATTAATCGACGAAGGGGACCAAGATCTATATTTTGATAAAAGATAGAACAATGTCCGACAATTGTACTCGGAGTTATGCTACAAAACAGTGCATTTTTCTGGTTCCTCTTTTCGGGGCATTGTGCCTGTACGTGTGTATCAGGTGTTTATCGGTTCCTCTCAACGGGGCTCTGTGCTTATCACCTACACACAACGTGTGTGTCGTTTGTGCGACGCCAGAGACATCTGCAGTGTGTGAAAAATTGCGGAACTACATCAGCGGTGACGTCAAGGCGGAGCGAGGAAGATCGTAGGGGGTGGGGCCTGCGGTTGCAGAGAACAGCGTTGTCGGATCTCCCCCTCAACTTACATGACTCAGCATTTTTCACTGACGGCTGTGAACGTTGCATTGTTCGCAGTGCTGCATAAGTTGCAACGCTGGAGAATGCAGCGTTGCTACATCATTGCCTACATGGGAAATGTTAACGGCGCTTCACGATTGCGTTCCGAGAGGGTTCGTTGTGTGATAGTAGCCGTATTTAATATATCGGTTTGAGCTTGGGCAATTATGTCTCGTATTTCTCGGAAAATATATATATCAACGAAGAATTGTAGCAATCTGCCGGAGGGCGCGTGTGAGCGAGCAAAGAATATTGTAGGAAATGCTTGTGTATTTCCTCATCAAGAAAGCAAACTAGTAGGATTTCTTCTTGTATTAATTAACAAAATATTCAACCAGAGTTCCTATGCTAGAATACTGGAAATGATCAATCTGACTAAAACACAAAAGCCAGATACAGGACAATATAGTACAAAAACAACATACATTTTTACGTTCTTAATTATGGTCTAACTATTCGTTTTCTCCGTCTACTCCACTCGTTAAAAATTTGCTCCTCCTCTGTGGTGACAGTGGCGTATTTAAGAGTACGACTTTAATCTCCTTCCCGAAATACCTTCCACCCTTAAAATGTTTCTTTCGTCACTAGAATGCAGATGCATATGTTCAAAAATGGCAAAATACGTAGTTAAACATTAATAAGAATAGATTCTTCACTAACATTTCAATATTTTTCGTAATACATGTCTCTAAACTAAGGTAGAATTCACACCGAACTTACAGGCGACACGTGTTGCTTGAGGATTTCACCAATCCAACGCAAGTTTCTGAGCCCTATTATGCCTGCCGCTACGTTATGAAACGGTGCTGTGGATTGACGCGTTTCCAATCGACATATGTCATTTGCACTTGCTGTTTGGAGTGAAATCCACGTGTTGCTTGACGTTTCGGTCTGAAAGTTACAGGCGACAAACAACACGGAGATGCCAAGCAGCTTTCAGACCAAAGCGACACACAACACATGTCGCTTCGGAACTAGTCAATCAATATCAACGTTTCACACCTTAGCGGTAGCCCCAGAAGACTGAGTTCGACTGGTGAGATTCTCAAGCACCACATGTCTCTTCAATGTGAAATCTCTCAATGAGAGAAGAGCCCAGTTCGAGAGACATGTAAAAGCTCAGTAAAGCAACACATACACCGCGCACAAGTGAACAGACCAAGTAAATTTGATGCACGGCCCGAGCGACATGGTGATTTCACACCCAAGCGACAAGCGACACGAGACCCTTCAATCTAATGCAAAAGATTCATTGCGTATGCGGGAACAACAGAAACAGGTGACACGATGCACCGTATTGAGAACATAGTCCAGTCCAAGCTACAAATGCAGCTTGTGTCGCTTCAGTTCAAAATTTTTGTTTTCAAGAAGCACGTTACAGGGGGATTTCACACTGAAACGACACGACACACATGATTTTGTGCGAGCAATAAAGGTTTCGATTTCCTGTGGGGCATAGCACCTTGCACTGGCGTACGCAGGGGGGAGCTGATGGGGCTACTGCCCTCCAGAAATTTTAAGAAAATCCAAATTTTTAGATGAAAATTTGTTAAGAACTCAAAGAAAGGAAAGATGTAAACGCAAACCTCCCTTAAAGTTAAAATGACACCCGATAACCATTTCTGTCTTCGAGTACAATTTTAAGAGTGAAAAGTTAAAAATGTACGATAGCCTATATATTTTATTCGGTATCCCACAATTCTAGAACAAAGCTATATACTATACACCTTTACAATTTCAGCCCCTCCAGAACAAAAATTCTGCTTACGCCAGTGGCACCGTGAGAACAATTGGAGCAGACTATGATATCGAAAACCAGAAAACTACGGCGACTCAATTGTATTTAACTTAGTATATGGCACATGTTTTCCCTCTTCTCGAGTGGCAGCAACGAATCGTCCCCTACGTATGGTCAGTGCATCGCCCACTGGCATATACATGAGTGAGGGATGAAAGACAGGCCTGTGGCAAGGAGTAGCAAGTCTCCATTTTGACTTCACAGCCTAACAAAGAAAACTAAAGGTGGCCAGGAGGGGAAATTTCCTTTGGGCTCAGGATCGTGGTGTGTGTTGCAAGGCGTGCTGTCGACAGTGGCGGCGATTGGGTTCCAAAACTGGGTTGCGCAAAGGAACTTTACTTTTCCTTTATAGATAAGCTTTAGCATAGTATCGGATCAAAAGTGGCTAAAAGTGGGGGGGGGGCAACTGCCGCCCTACGCTCCCTCAGTCAGTAATGATTATTCGACTGTGAAATCAGTTGAAATATTGGAATCAGATTCTTTTCTCATTCATCCATACACATTCTATTTCATTTCGCTTTGTAATAAAAATAAGCACTTGATAAATTTTAAAAAATATATATTTTTAAAATTGTTTTTAAAATCAACGAAATTAGACAGAAATATGACTGACACATTTTAAGAAAGAAGTTACAGTCCGTGAATTACTTTTTCACAGTGTTCAATAATTTTATTAGGAAGCGCTTTTCTGCCATTTTATTTAACCGCAACGGTGCGGATGTGTGGTGTTTAGAAGAAATTTAGGAAGGGACACGTCATGCCCAGGCCGGGATTCAAACCCGGAAACCCTGGCGTCGTATTACACTGAACTAACCTCTCCCCCAGATTTTGGAGGACAGAAAGTAAGTTATTAATATAATATACAAGATGTAATATATTATATATTACATATTATATAATATAATATTCGAACCAGTGTATAGGGCCTCCCCGATGGCGCAGTCGTTGCCTTGTAATCAAGGGGTCCCGGGTTCGATACCCGGTGGAGGCACATAGTGGTTCGGATCCCACTTTAAACTGTAGGTCCAGTCCAGATTAGCCTTACTGTGCATAAAGTGGACTTAAAACACCAAATCAAACCAAACCAGTGTATAGTGCACCTCCACTGCATATCGCCAGTTTACAAGGCGATTCTCATATTCTCTATACCCTGTACTATTCACAGTTACAATACAAGTGTTAACCCATTGAGAAACCTAGGTTTGCCATTTTAGAATCTCTCTCTCCAGGAAGTAGTGTAATCAAGGGGTCCAGAGTTCGTTACCCGGTTGAGGCAATTGCATGGACGTCCGCAGGATTTTTTCCAGGGAGGGGCAAGGAAGGTATTTTTTTCCAGGGGGGGCAAACGAAGGCAAATTTTCCCCAAAAATTGTGTTGTTCCCTAAAAAACATTGCTTTTATTTGAATTTATGGTGTTCATACAATAATTAACACATATTATTGCGGCTAAAATGAAATTATATGTGTGAAATACATATTTTTAGTTGACTTTCATTTTCCAGGGGGGGCCACGGCCCCCCGCCCCCCCTTCCGGACGCCCATGGGCAATTGTGGTTCCGATCCCACTTTAAACTGTAGGTTCAATCCCGATTACCCTTTCTAGGCATAAAGTGTACTTAAAAACAATCTTACATTGAACTTGATTGAAATTACATTTTTGCTTGCAAGTTTGAATATGTATATTAATATTAATAATATTAACAATAATTACTTTAATTAATAGAGTACGTAATGAAGTACGAAAACATTGAGATCTGATCAAATTGTCCTTTGCTTATAGAGATGTTACTGACGCAAGTATTGATGGAATGAACTGCAATGAGTTATTTGCTACCCTTGAAAAAAAAACGAACCAAACGAAAGCGCCGCCCGCCTCCCTCTCCCTGTCCTGTTTAAGGGGAGAGAGTGGTCAGACGTTCAGACCAGACGCTTGGCAACTCTGAACTACCCTTTCTTTGTCAGTGCCGGGGATGGGGGTGCGAAGAAGTTTGCGCACCTTTTAATTTTCTTCCGCACACATTTTTCAACCAATAACACCAACTCTTAAGAGTGCCATCTCCGGTGGAGGCACACTTTAAACTGTAGCTCCAGTCCCGATTAGCGTTACTGTGCATAAAGTGGACTCAAAATACCAACTCAACAAGAACAACTCTTAGAGTGCCATGCTATCTCATGTCATATTCACCGCCGAATGTTACGTTCTAAAGTGAGACCGCTGTTATTGTTTACAACAGGTAAACACCGATCGCCGATTTCTTTCCTGTACTGTCGGCAGTTTATAAAGGCAAGCCGCCATTTTCTTTCTTTTGTCAGCATTGTTGTTAAGAATTGTTTCTTCTTATGTTTCACGTAGTCTGTGTTTGTCGATAAGTGCCTATAGCTCAGTGTCAGGTGCTTTGTGTTATCCTTTGCGTTGTTGATACACCGTTTTTGTTGTCTGCCTACTGTCGGATCAAAAATTATGTATACTCGAGTTTTGGACTCCAATTAAAAATTAATCAGTAGACCTACATAAAAACGAGTTACATCAAAATTTGACTGTTTCAATTCTGTATTAAGCTATAGTAACCAATTCTTTTTCGAGTATGATTCGATTTTTAGTCGTCTTGAGAATAAAAAAAAGTGCCGTTTTTTGCGTTTTCCAAACAAGAAATCCAAAAAATTTAAAAAATCGTCCGATCGTGATCGAATTTAAATATGCAGGTAGAAAGGTTGTAAATAGAATTCTTAATTTTCAATTTTTTTTATTGGGTAAAAAGTCAAATGTGTCTTATCAATTTTCTGAAACATATTCCCTCCCATCCCGTGGGAAAATACCTTGCTTGCATTTCCTTGGAAAAAATCTTCCAATTTTTCATGTATGTCATTGGCCTCCCTTCAACAAGCTGTTCTTTTCAAATTTTTGGCCTCTCCGATGGCGCAGTGGTAGCATCGTCGCCTTGTAATGAAGGGGTTCCGGATTCGATTCCCGGTGGAGGCATATAGTGGTTTGAATCCCCTTTAAACTGTAGATTCAGTCCCGATTAGCCTCACTGTGCACAAAGTGTACTTAAAGACCAACTCAATCAATCAATCAAATTTCTAAACATGTCTTGTACTAAAACCGAGCAAGAGTGAAGCAGTTGGAGTTTTAAAATCCACTTTATGCACAGTAAGTCTGGACCTATAGTTTAAAGTGGGATCCGAACCACTGTGTGCCTCCATTGGGTATCGAACCCGGGACACCTTTCGCTAGTTTTATCCACTTTCATTGGCATATTATTGGAATTTCAATTAGTGGCTAAAACATGCATGCATGTTTCATGTTCTCTTTATTTTCAACACCGCGCCCCTTAAATTTCATTCCACACCCTCTCAGCACTTCTACAGAGCATTCATTCCCCGACATTCACTACGAGACTCGGCGGCTAGCGGCCCGGCGTCAGCGCTTGTCTTTCCCAGTGAACGGGTCCGCGACAGTCGCACGCTAGTCTGTTTTTTTCGCTCTCCCTGCCTTCGCTCTCTTTCCCTTTCTGTTGACGTTGCAGACTGACGCCAGTATAATCCTCCCTCGGAAGTTGTGTTGTGTCGTGTCCGTGTGTTGAAGATTGTGGCTTAATATGCACAACAAAAGTTTACATTGCAACAAAGAATTTACGTTGTCGAGTATTACTTCGGAAAGAGGAATTGTGGAGAAGTGCGACGACGTTTTGCAACGAAATTTCCTGGTGTTCCCGTTCCACATAGAACCACTATATTAAACCTCGTAAAAAAGTTTAGAGTAACAGGGTCAGTTCTGAATAAAAGTGGAAAGAAAAATGGGGAAATCTAAAAAATAAAGTATACAAAGACAATCCGCACACCATCAGTGAGTTAAAAGAGAATGTTGTACGAGAAATCGGGACAATTACAGTAGACGAACTTGCACGTGTAAATGCCAATTACCTTCGGAGATGCCAGGAATGTGTTGCAGCAGAGGGACATCATTTTCAACACCTTCTGTAGTCAAGGTTAGTACACAATATGAAAACTGTAATTTTAATAGCCGACTCTAGCGACTGTCGCGGACCCCGTTCACAGGGAAAGACGAGCGCTGCTACCGGGCCGCTTGCCGCCGAGTCTCGTAGCGAATGTAAGGAATGCTCTGTATATAATTAATTCTGGCAACGCACCAAGATTTACGGTTGTGGTTTTCTCTCCGTTGGGGACAACGAGGACGTTTATGTAAGCAAATAAATAAAATAATAATAATAAACAGTTGTGTCTATATACGTACGTATACGTATATAATTTGTATCCCCTCCTCCACATTCACCTGAAAGTGGCAACAGTTGTGATTCGTGGGACCGTCTGCTCAGTTGATATCTATGTTTTGGCTTTTTGAGTGTGTGCAGTATTCCCCAAGGCCCTCTTCTCTTGTTGTTGCTGTGCAGAAACACAATAATCCTGAAATCGCTTGTATAGCTAGGAATTAAGTACAATGTAAGTGACAGCGTTGAAGAGATTAGAGGGAAGAAATAGTATAGCAATGAGCGAAGTTGCCAAACGAAGAATGTGTGTATGAGAAATTACTATTGTTTTTGCATGCTTAGTTCGTCATTAATTTCTTTCCTTTTGTTGCATCATATGATTTTTACTTCGAGACTTATAATAGGTCTGTGTGGGCCTCCCTGATGGCTCAGTGGCAGCGTCGTCACCTTGTAATCGGGGGTCCATGGTTCGATACCCTGTGAAAACACATAGTTGTTCGGATTCCACTTTAAAATGTAGTTCCAGTCCCGGTTAGTCTTTCTGTGCATAAAGTCGACTTAAAACAACAATTCAATTCAATTATAATGAATGCTTTCATTATACTTTAATAATCCTAATTATTATGCATTGAAATATATATTGATACAATCAACTCCATAAAATGCTGAAAATTGATATTGGAAATATTAATAGATTGAAGAAACAGGTGTATATAACTTTACTCTTCTTGTTTAAAGTATGAAGGAAAATGTAATTCACTTCCCCTTTTGTTATTTAGTGTCTAGTGGAGTGACCTACTAATTCTGACAGCAAATTCAATGAGTCATGATATTCATCCTGGTCAGGCAGGGTGTGGCTGCCTTTAGATTGTGTTTCATTTATCACATATTTAATAGTTCATCCTCATGCCGCAATTAACCTGGATACATATAATTTTGACCATAAATAGCAAAATGCAAGTAAAAACTTCTTGAAATTTACGATTTTCTTCGCATCAAAATTGTGGACATACGCCTAGTAGGCTCCTGTTGTCTGCAAGAAAAAATCTGGAATTTTATGAAATTTCTTGCCGCGTCTCATCGGGCTTGAAATGTATTACTTCACAAGAAAATTTTGAACAACTGTACTATCTTGCATTACGAGTTATAAAAGTAAGTAAATTCATCAAAAACTTTCACAAATCGTGTTTTAATACTGTCATAAACAGAATAGTGAATTGAAAGTGTCTGGGTATGGTTTGTGGAGGAGGTTTGTGTCTTTTTAAAGGTATCATTATCGTAAAATCTGATAATACTCATTTAAATGTTTTTAGTGAAAGAATAGCCTCACAGTTTCCATACGTCTGAATTACTGGCTCTACAATGGCTTTTGTGATAGTTCAACGGTTTGAGAGCTTTGATAAGTATTGATTGTGCCAAGCTCGCACTGCCGTACCCATGTAGTTGATGGGGAGTTATGGCCCCGTATTTGACCCAGGTTAAAACAAAATAGAAGTCGAATAAATGAGAAGATGGCAAAATTTTAGACTGTGTGCTAAGAAGAATAAGCCATAACCAGTGGCGTAAATAACACCCCCGCAACCCCATCGTGCGGGGGAAGGGGGCCGAGCTTCGGGGGTGCATTAATTTTTGTTGATTTGGAGTTTTTTTAAGTCCACTTTATGCACAGTAAGGCTAATCGGGACTGGACCTACAGTTTAAAGTGGAATCCGAACCACTATGTGCCTCCACCGGGTATCGAACCCCGAACCCCTTGATTACAAGGCGACGACGCTACCACTGCGCCATCGGGGAGGCCCTGGGGGCGCATTACGAATGACTGATAGTTCACAAGTTTTCTTTTTGGCGTTAAAATATATTTTCAACCAAACATGTAATTTTATGCACCTGCAACTGCAAACATAAAATGTTAATCACTAGAAAAGTAGAAAGCGAATTACCAGATTAGAAGAAAACCCTTCATTAGCTGTATATTTCAACCTCCGATTATTATACTCTAGTACTTAAACCGGACAGAAACGTCGTCGCCTTGTAATCAAGGGGTTCCGGGTTCGATACCCGGTGGAGGCACATAGTGGTTCGGATCCCACTTTAAACTGTAGGTCCAATCCCGATTAGCCTTACTGTGCATAAAGTGGACTTAACACACCAAATCAATGAATTAAACCGGACAGAAAAGAGAGATTTTGGTTATGCTACTCCTCTATTTTAGACGCTGTTTATTGTGTTGGTTGGTTTCTTGTGTTTATTAGTTGTTTGCCAATAGGTTCGATAAACACTTTAATGGTGCATGGTGTAAAGGTAAAATTAATGATTGGATAGGTTTAAGTAAAAAAAGAAATCAAAGAACACCAAACCGATATCACATGATATATTTGATGTTGCGATATTTTTGCAACTATTAGTTACAAGTACGAAATTTGGTGATTTGAATTAACTGTGAATTATCAAGTTGATACAATATGATATGCCTATTCTAGATCAGCCTGTCTGTTTGCCTGTTTTACTCGGCCCAACAATCGAACCCAATCTGAACGTAGCTGTCACGATCTACGTAACTCAGTTCTGCGTAATTCGGTTTTATACGTAAATTACTGTAGGTCTCGGGAAAATATAATTTTAAAACGTGTTAATTAACCTTTACTTGTACGTAATGCATTTATAGGTAATTCTGTGTTATACCTATAACATCCACTTTAAACTGTAGGTCCAGTCCCGATTAGCCTTACTGTGCATAAAGTGGACTTTAAACAACAAATCAGTCAATCAATCAACCTATAACATAAAATACAGTTGATTTGTACGTAACCAAGCTACAACAATGTCACACAAAAACACAAATACGCAACAGGATAGGTGGATATGGCGGCGGTCGGTCTGGAATTGCGAGAAAGGGTAGTGCGGCGCGGCGGTGTCACAGAGAAGACAACAAACAGAGGCGGCACGCGGCATGAAATCAGAGGAGATTTGACGCAGTTGTTGAGAACAAGATACGAATTTTATTTTGTACGTACACTAGGTTGGCCACGTTTTCTTAACAGAAAATTAGGACATTCATGGATGCTAACAGGGGGGGGGAGTGTTGTAGCTATAACTAAAAGAGCACAGGGTCCAGTACACCCCGCCCCCCTCTTTGGCAAAGAAAAAGTCATGCTGCTTATGTGTTTCCTGAAACATTACATAATTCTCTTTAATCTATTTTCCTCTTGATTTTATTTGATTTTTGTTATTTAACACCGTCTTATTGTCACTTTTGGCTAATTGCAACAATGAATATGAGTTTCAATTCATGAGAGAGGAAAAGTTACCTACTTGGTCAGAAAGTAAATTGTATACGGGAAGTCAACGCTAATCCACATAAAACTATTCAAGTGACAAATGTAATGCACTTAAGAATTAAACTTTTAACTTGTAAATTCGTTAATTTAGCACTTTATTACAGAAATGACCTGTATTATACTGTATGTTGTAACTCAAAATAGATGCAGTTATTTTAATAATGGCGTGTTATGTAAATCTGATTTCTAAGTAATTCTCAGTTATACGTATTATTTTCTCTTCACCTTGACATACGTATAACTCAGGTTCAACTGCATAGCCATTGTGTTTTTCAACTCCCGTCAATAGTAGCATCATGTATCTGTTGGGATCAGATTCAATGGTAAACCATATTGCTCGAGGAGTGATGCCCAAAATAATCAATACCACCCTCTGTGAGGCAAAGGGTCATAAGATGGAGGGGGGCGCTAGTTGTCGTGGTGGATTCATTCTTGTGTAATATTCGCTTATTTCCAATTTCCAAAAAGTAACCTCAAGAAAGGTACCAAACTGGAATGTGTGATCTCACGTTTGGAAAGATGGCATTTCTTGCTTACAATTTAACTGTTCATTTTATTATAATTTTTACACTATAAGGCAGAAGTGTTTGAAATTTGCAACGGGAAGGTGAAGATTAGACTATGTACTTAAGTAAATAGTGGAGATGGGTCAGTGCTTCGAAGTAATTCGTTACTTATAATGCCGCCGTTTGCAACTAATACTTAAATTCATCGAGTACCTAACAGTAACGCAGTTACCTTCCAAAGGGAATAACTGCAACTCTGTTACTTTTTAGGTAAATGTAACAGGTTTTTTTAGTTACTTCTAAAGTTACTTTTCCCGGTAATTATATGCTAACTTTGCGAACAATAGGACGAAAGATAAAACATGACAACTCTCTTTATGATTGCTTGTGTCTCCGGGAATCTGGAGTAACCAGATATCGACGAAAATACGATACAGTCAGTACCTTTTCATTTCTGTGCTCAATTTAGAAGCATGACGTACGAGTATCGTAAGTAGTAATGTAGTATAAAGATAATACAACAAAAATTGTGACATGCTAAATTATCTACATCTGAATCTAGAACTGTAGATTCGGATCTTGTATGAAAATAAAAATCGGGTATCCGGAACCGAAAATCAGAACCGGATATCAGGATCCAGTATCACCCGAGTTCCAGATCTAGCCATCCCAAACGCTAGTTCCTTTCCTTGAAATAGATCCGGCCTCAGGGTTGGCTGCGCCCTGTTCGAGGAAACAAGCTGGCGCCCACCTCTTCATTTTCAAGGATTATCTTGTGAATTACATATGGGAGTACATTTTCGCTAAATTCATTCCTCTGATTCAATGTCACGAAATCTGTTTTTGTGTCTTGAGAATATAAAGAAAAATGCATGTCTCATTTCAAAAACATGTAAGTTCATTTTGTAGGAATATTCATTCCTTTTTGAGGAAACCTAAACTTGAAGGAAAGTCTTAGCTAAATATCTCTACATCCCGGCAGGGATGCCCATTCCCCAAGGCCTTTGACGCACTCCTTCCCCCATAAAGATATAATATTTCCCCCACCCCCACCTTTATGCCGAATTATTTACTGAAATTATTTTGGTCACAAAAAATTTGCGGAACAATACAATATAAACAAACGTAAGCACTACATGTTTACTTTAGGTATTGTTTTCAATATATACATTTATATGTTTATTATATGTTACTTTGACATTGATTGGGGTTCCCGGGTTCGAATCCTGGCCTGGGAATGGATGTTTGTTAGTGTTCATTCATCAATTTCATCATGATCCCATCTTCACAAATTAGCCAAAAGTGGCACAAAATGCGAAGTAAGATAAAGCAAATCAATCAATCTATTTGACGTTGAGTGAAATAACAATTAGATAAATTATAATAACTTCTGACGTTACAAAGTTGTTGCAGCAAAACTATAGATAATTTCCTCATTTTGTACCACTTTGAAATATCGGACACACAGGATGGAATTATGGTAGACTTTAACCACTCATCAGCAATTCACGAACGTAGTCTGCTTTTAATGATTCTTATGACACTCCTTGTGCATTTTGCAGAGTAACTTGTCACTGGTATGGTGATCAGAATTTTATACAATACCTGCACATTTGGAAAGGTCGAAAACTGGACAACAACAACGTATGGTCTTAAAAAGCGATTCTTAAGGGTTAATGCATTTCTGCTGATCGTACATAATCTTCAGAACCCTTCATGTCGCCTGTGCCTGAACTGAACTTTCACTCTCTTTTAAGGAGTTGTGCATAGAGACAATGTTTGCCACTGGTCGAGATGCCAGCAATCGAAAGGCGCATGGCATTCGAAACCTTTCATTGCAGTTGAAATTAAAAGACACAAGATAGAAAAGGCACGGCTCACTTTCATGTTTGCTAACATAAAACGTACAAAACTGCTGAGTCTCACTGCCATTGTTAGTGTACTGAACCTTATTATTATCAGTTTGTTTGCTTGACTAACCTTGTATTAATGAGAACAGCATGTCCCCCACCCATCCAAACCGATTCTAAAGGCATGAGAGGGGGTGTTTCATTTCTATCCCATCGCCGTGATCAACCACAGGTAGGTAGATAAACTGTACATAATAACAATCATAACTAAAAATCAATAACAAGTGAATCAAACGAAACGATCCCCACATTTTTGTGTGAAGATATGTATAATTGGTAGCTAAACTATAAACTGTTGTCCCCCCTAAATATTCCCATGACTCAGGCACGCCATGAATCCCCCTTGTGAGCACTCCTGGGTCCCGATCAAGAAAAGAATTCGGCGCCACACATCAATTTTAGGAAGAAAAATCTTTTAGTTCTGTCGGAATTAGTTTTAAGAGAAGAAACATTTGATTGATTTATTGAGTTGGTGTTTTAAGTCCACTTTATGCCAATATGGCTAATCGGGACTGGACCTACAGCTTAAAGTGGGATTCGGGCCATTTTGCGCCTCCACCGCGTATCAAACACGAGACCCAAGGCAGAAACATTTGATGATGCCTAAAATGTTTTAGAGTGCGAGCAAGATTTTTTTTGGCAAATATGTTTATTTGCAAACCAAAAACAACATTAGTTTGATAATGCACCAATATTTTTAAAGTAATAGGCCTAAGTATAAACTTGGTATGACCCTTTTCAAAACATTTGTATTGCGAGTGTAGTGAGCAAAAAAAAAAAAAATGATCTCTCAAACATTTCCCACATTTTTATTTTTCGTTCATGGATTTGGGGATGCTGTAATCCCATCAGCCCCTTGCATCTGTCTCTTACAAATATGACATGCGAAATTAGGAAGTATTCCGTCATATGGCGAAATATATCAGAAAGGGTGGTTTTAGTGCAGAGGCAATCAAATTAATCTTAACTGACGCGCCACCACAGCTATAGCGCCTTGATGCGGTGGCACCGTTTGCATCGCCCTAAAGCCGGCCCTGCCTTGCGATCTAGCTCAAATCGTATATCATAAGGAGAAAAAGTGTGCAAAGTTCAGCAGTCTGCCAGTGACGTAACCGATAATATGGCCCATTGATTTAGTTCGTTAGTTAGCAGGATCTTAGAAACTGCCTGGATAAATTTAACCCAACGCGTGCTCACACGTTTCAGTTTGGCGTTTCAACATGTTATTTTTTTCTCGTTTTTATCAATTGTGTGATTCCATTCAAATGATCAAAATTAATAAAATTAAATTAATCAATAAAGGTATTACTAAGTACAAGCTTTAAAATTACACAGCGTGCGTCCTGCCGGGTTAACAATTGCAAGAAAACAACTTGCAAGCAGAACAAATACGTCTCGATTCTCCATAGAGGCACACAGTGATTGGGATAGCACTTTAAACTGTAACCCCATCTCGAATAACCTATTTGAGCATATAGCGGACTCAAATATTGACGTGGAGATCGCCCACCTTGCAAATCAAATCCGTGTTCGCCGCGTGGCAGCGTAACACACTCCCGATAGATCCACCACGGGTACATAAGATTAAGCTATGATTTAAATACGCAATCATTATTTTTCCATAATTCACTCGTTTCATAACATGCAAATCGCATATAAATGGTACTGCGAATTTATTTTTATGAAGACACGTCAACTTTTCCAATAGTAGATTTACCGCTTCTGGTGGAGAAGTATTTTCAGTAATCAACTCACGACCTATTACACAGGAGTCTAGTACTAATTCCGGCATGCCTCATCATAAATTCCATCCAATCATCGCTATTTTAGGGAAAACAGCAACTCAGAAGAATACAAATTACAACAATCAAGCATAAACCACCCAGCAATATACGTGTTTCTGTCTGAATATAAATAACTTCACTTTGGAATCGGATGTACATGTATCTCGATAACCCCCCCCCCCCCAATTTTCTTTAAAGCAATTCACGGGTTTGCTTGTCCAAATTTTTCTGTACCCCATACAGTGGTATGTCAAGGATTTTCATAAGGGAGGCTGATGCCTTCACTTTAAAGGAATGCTGTGGCAAAGGGATGAGGGGTATGGCCCAACCAACACCTGCTTTGGCACTCTACTGACACTAGAAGATTAAAAGCATGCTTTCTTGTAGATGGGATTGGAAATAATATGTAAATGAGAAGATGAAGAGCATTGATCCGTGCAGTGCTTTTGTAAGGGGTCTGTGAGAGAAGCTACCTCTGGATAGGTGACCCCAGTGTCTTTGAAGTAACTACCCGTTAAATATGATATGAAATGATAGATGAAAAAAAAAGTTTTTATATTTTCCAGGACTTTTTACTACATTACCATGAATTTTGAGTAGCTGATTTTATTTCCTTTGAACGTACGTGTATGAAAAATTCGTTTTGTACTGGAGTGTTCCACGTACATAAGAACATGAAATAGGTGAAAAATCTTCAACGGAATTGCCCAGGTACGATTTATCTCAGTGGCGCCAACTGTGGAGCTCAAGACCATTCAGCAATTTGTCTCTTATTGTTATTATATTTTAGAAATAAAGTCCCAGCATTTAACAAAACAAAAATTTTCATAATTACAGCATACCCTTAAAGAATTCTCACAACTTAATTACTGCTCATAATCATCCGTTAGATTTTCAGTTTGATACTTGTCAGTGTTCTATATTATTAACACTGTTCGTGGTCATATCGTCATCATGCAAATAAGGGAGAACAAGAGCTTAGGGCATGTATTATGTGTAGGGCCCAGGACTTTATGTCCTATAAAACTGTAAAATATGTGTGTTATTATGTCATAAAAGTTGAAAAATATGTCACACGAAATTAGAAATATGTCATAAAAAATGTAAAATGTCAGAAAACAGAAATATTCCCTGTAAAACTAAATATATGCACAACAGTACTTTCAAATTTCTCATTATTCGGGGAAGATGGATTAAGGTGGGGTATTAAATAAAGACAGAATTCCTTTAACCGAAGAATGTGGTGGGAAAATATAGGAAATGTCTTGAGGTTCACTGCAATTATTCTAAGGAGGGACAGAGTATACACACTGGCTCCAACGACAAGATATCTTGAAACTCCTGTACTCGATTGCCGATAGAGTAGGGGCTGTAATGTACAGAATGCTATTTTTGCTTTTGACTGATTATTGTGAGAAGCGAAAAAGGTAAAGAAACGAGAACAGTTGACACTTGTTTACTGTGAGTCTTGTGCATGCACAACAATGACAGAGTACATTCTTTCCTCAATAATGTTCGCACAGCTATCAACTGTCGCGGGATAAAAAAAAATCGGGGGGATATTATTGTTCTGCATTAGTTGGTAAGAAAAGACGGCATCTTCTTTTAATTTCTTTGTCCTTAATTTAATTATACTGCCATCGATAATATAAACTATCCGTTGCGTTAAAGGTACGAAGAATAAATTATAAAATAGTGATGGGTCGTTCGTGAACGAACCGTTCCTTGTTCCAGGAGTCGTGAGCTTTGCGTGTATGTTCTCTGGTTTTCTTGTGGGAAGTCGAGTTAGTAGTAAGCGCAGTTCCCTCTCCCCTAATCCTTTTCACTCAAGCTAACTCCAGAAAGTCCTCCCCCACCCCCTTCACTTCAGCTGCACGAAACCAACATCGGGAGGAGTTGGTCCTTCGTTCCTTTGAATGGCTGCTTGAGTGAGCGAGCTCCGGTGAAGTACTTCCCGAAAAGGAACTGCCATGACCCGTGGTAGTTCCTCAGAAGTCGTGAGCTTTGCTTGTATGTTGCCAACGCTCCTATTGGATGACTCACTCCTACGAACCTGAGAGAGAGAGAGAGAGCGAGGTCCATTCTTTTGTTGCTGATTGTTGATAGTGGCGGTTTTCCGCGTAGCTATGCGTTCAACTCTGTTTACAGTAATGCTGCAGAAGCTCAACAATGAGGAAGGGATGGGCAACTAATTCACCTTTAATCCTTTTTGTGGCATGTTTTCGCAAGTCGCATTGCAAGGAACTTGATAGATATAAGATCATCATATCAAATGTTCCGTTTCCGTGCTCTTCCATTTTCTCAAAGTAAAAGTGGGGCCGGGAGGCGGAGAGAGCTTGAAAAATACGAATGCATTCTTCGTAGTCAAAGATATAGCGTCCTCTCTTCCATTCTCTTACGGGTGTTTGTTTGACCGTGTATTCATTTAATTGCATGAAAGTCTGAAATGGTGGGGAGGGGCGACGGCCACCCTAGAAAATAAATTTCAACCTACAATTTGTACATTTTACACATACGTATAATTTCATTTCAATCTCAATGTTAATTATTAGAAGGGCGTTACAGGTTCATGCTAACTTCAAACTGAACTCTTTTTTTAGGAGATTATACTATTTTGGAAGAAAATATGCCTCGTTTGACACCTTGGAAAAATACATTGTTTGCCCTTCCCTGGAGAAAATACAGCGGACGTCCATGTTTAAAATATTTACAATTATTTTTCCTAATCTATCACCAGGCGCTGTAATGCACTGCGACAACAAGGGGTAGGAATTCATTTTTGGAAAGGAAGAGAACTTGTCCAACTTTTCCTTTCCGATGAGGACTTTTTGTCTGCTAAAGTTCAATTATCCATTAAAATGTATTTTCATTCACCCCCACCCTGAAAGCAGCTCCCGAACCTCGGTCGGTCAGTCGATACATTGTTTCCTATAGCTGTTTAATATGTGCACGAAGACGGATTCCTCCCCTCTAATTCTTTTCACCCACTCCAGAAGCAGTCTCCCACATCCCCTCCTCCGCCCACGAAATCAACTTCGAGCTGTGTTGGTATGGCTGTGAACGACTCCTTCAACGAGCAAGTTCCAGTGAACTGCCTATCTAAAAGGAACTGCCTCGTCCGAGAGCATGCTCCGTGGCTTCGTAGTTCCTTTGAATGACTTCCGGTGAACGCTTCCTTTCGGTGAGCGAGCTCCGGTGAACTGCTTCCCGAAATGGAACTGCCATGACCCATCACTATTATAAAATAACCGATTATGTGCAAGACAATTACGAAATTATACAGAAATATGTCTTATTATGAGAACATTGAAGAAATACGTTGTATAGACGCGAAATTGGTAAAATATGTTAAAATATGCCTTGTCAAGTTTGTCTATTTCGGCTGATTTTCATCAGTTAAGTGTAGATAAGTATTCGATTCGATGCCAAATGAAAAATATGTTATAACAATAAAGGCCCTGGCCGTAGTTACGTGTTGTATAAATTTGTAAAACAAATCTCAAGAGTACAGCCCACCATAGGCGTGGGCAAGGGGGGCAGTTGTCCCTTAATACTGCCGATTAGAAATTTAGTGTAGAGGAATATTATCGACAATATTATACTACTAAAGAAAAATGAAATATCTTCATGTCAATGAGAGTTCCAAGCAATTACGTAGGGGATACATTATTTACTATGTAATTGGACTTTCCCACTTTATACTCTAACAAATTTATTGTCATTAACATTCCAGAAAATTTCTTGTTTTTAGCACTCCCTCATACTTAGGTGGTTGAATGATTCTGATACTACGTCAAATGCGACATGTACATTTTTTCTAAAATTCTGTCCACCTTAAAATATATGTATTTCACACACTTTCATTCAGACACACTAATTTTTGTTAATTATTATTAGGGCATTGAAGGAACATGATAATTTCAGACCAGGGGCGCCGACTTGTCAAAATTATTGGAGGGGGCTCTGATCACTGAAATAAATTAATGAATGACTCGCTCTCCCTTTTTTAAGTTTTGGCTTCATTGTTCGGAATCTCATAAAAGCCCATGAATTCCTAATAAATGTCAAAATTTTTATTCACAGTTCGAATGCAGAATATTAATTGTCCACGGATGTATATGGCACAAGTTTCGTCAACCATAATAGCAAAATATTCCCGACTTTTAATATCTGCTACCACGGAGCGCAAAACAGATCTCTCTAATATATCAATGATCTCGTTCTGAATGTCATGTGAGAGCCATTTGTAGCCCGAACTACCCTAGTTCATGCATATCATCTTTTGAAACTCTCTTTAGTAAAAATATTTAACAATACTCATAATTACATACTTAGTATATAGTAATAAGTCATGTGTTTTGCTGTCTCTGGTCATAGCCCCCTCAAAGTTGATGATTTTGCGGTCTCAGCCCCCCCCCCCCAAGTTGATGGTCTATAACATTACAAATGTGTATTTAAAGTTCAGTTCATGTGGCACAATTCAGAGTAAACTTTACAAGAGAAGCAAAATAATACATTAGATCCTCTTAAGCAAAATTATTTGGAGGGCTCTGCCCCACATCTTTAACATTGGGGGGCTCGAGCCCCCCCAAGCCCCATGGAGTCGGCGCCTATGTTTCAGACTGAAACAGTGTTTTTGAGGGGTATCACTATTTTGGGGAAATATATGCCTCCTTTGCCCCCCCCCCGCTGGAAAAATTACCTTGCTCCTCCCTGCGGACGTCCATGACCGCCACTGCTGAAGATACTTTGTTTTTCCTGTGACAAAGTTGTTCGTGTGAATGGGTGTTCTCTAAGATGGTGCAATATCAGATACTCGTTTAAACAGCTTAAATTATCTGTTGTTGCCTTATGTTAAGCAACATTTTGTCGCACAGGACTGTGTCAGTGACATTGGAGGCGTTTGAAACTTCTACCAACTGTAAGAAGACTAACGTTGTAGTATAAGATATTCTCCTAAGACGGCAAAAGTTCATTCTAATCTTGGACAATCAGTGTTTACGTTATCCAATATTTGTAAATATATATGTAAAAATATGAGCCTTTAATTTGCAAACGTGTGCGTAGTGAAAGGTTTAGTTAAAGAAGGGTCGGGAATTTTGTTCAGATTCGGCCAGTCGTCTCCATCAGTGTCCCGACTTTCATTTTAACTGCAATGGTGCTGCGAAAATGCAAAAATGTTCTATTGGTTAACTCAGAAATAGACATTTTTTACTAGAAGAATCATTGCTAATGCGCATCATTTAATTTATAAATATATTATTATCTAAACCTAGAATTATCATGGTTGTTCAATGGTGCTGGTGTAAGAAAATTAATGGAAAATTGAAAACACAATTTGCGGAGGAAAGTACTATTAGAATACTTCTGAGAATTGAGTGCAAAAATAATCACTCAGTTGTACGCTGTGTGACAGACTTTGTATGTGAGCGACTGTGCTGTTTATTGCCAGGTTTATTGTTTATTTTTCTCGTTACTTTGGACCATAATTTCAACTCTACAATTATATATCTCCTTGCAATACCACCATAGCATTGATGGTGACATCTAATACTCCAACAGCATTTCGCCTACAACCGTGGCAGAGTGGCTAGCGTATCACGCTCTGACGCCAGGTTGGAATCTCGGTCTGGACATGGGTGTTCTTTGTAAGTGTTTTTCATCAATTTCATCATATCATCACTCATCCGCATCGTCACGATTAGCCAAAAGTGGCAGAAAAGTGACGTAAAGTAATTTAACTCAACTAATCCAACTGCATTTTCGGCCCTTCTCTTTGTTCCACATTTTAGGATCTCCCCCGCCCTAAAAAAATCTGGGTATGGGCCTTTGATATGGAATGAGGTTTTAATTTCCCGACTGGATTTTCATCAAGGCTTTTGCCCCCTCCCCCTAATCAGAGTGTCTGCGCACTCCTATGCAGCCCACAGACGAAGTACTCGTAACGAAAAACAAACACAGCTTCAAATGCCCTGGCTGTAGCTTGAGCAGATAAAAGAAGGGAGGGAGACTTTCAGGCGGCAAGGCTTTGATGAAAGGTGAGAAGCCGCGATGGAAACAACCAGCCAAACTCTCCAATAACACTAAAGGTGGGAGGTTATGTTACGATTGTTGTGTGGCAGCTAATGTCTCCGAGAAATTTAGTTACAAAGGAAGCCTGCCGATATACTTTGTCAGTAATCCATAAATCATTGTCACTGTAGTGCGGTGCATATGTTTGCGTCTTTCATTTCATTCAATATCTCAAAATCCAGAGTATTTGAGTAGTGCAAAAGGTGTGACGAAGTTTAGCATTAATATGGCGGTTAATTAATTAACGAGAGGACGTGTCACGTAAAAAGGCCTTGCGACGCCAAGGAGTTCACATTTAAGCTGATTTTATTCATCTGTTGGGAAGGGGGGGGGGGCTACTGCTGCATTCATAACTCTTACGAGTTTCACTCCATGAGTACATATAATTTGTTCACTTAATTTTCCTTCGATATTGTTTCTTTGTTTAAGTTTGATTTTAAGCCCACTTTATACACCGAAGTCCAGTAAAAACTATTGAATTATCAAGAAATTGATGTATCTTCACCAAAAGTGATTCTGATATTCACAAATTACTTATGTGCATTATTGTATATTTATTTTATTTTAAAAGAACACTGATTTTTGTCAATCACACAATTTAAATCAAACTGATTTAAACAACCTCGAAATTTTGTAAGCATATCATGCAATTTGTCATGTAAAGGCTTGCTCAAAATTGTAAATGACTATTTACGTTAATGGTTTTTATATTTTTCTTCACGAGTAGCTTGGAGAGAGAAAATGAAACATTGGGAACTTCTCTGTACTTACATTTAAATTTCGCACATAGGCATGAACATGAAAACTTGAAAGAGAGAATGTTTTCTTTACCAAGGAATCTTTCGATTTTTAAGCCAAGACCTCTCCCCGATGGCGCAGTGGTAATGGCATCGCCTTGTAATCAAGGGGTTCTGAGTTCGATACATGCTGTTTCGGATACCACTTTAAACTGTAAGACTAGACCTGATTAGACTTTCTGTGCATAAAGTGGACTCAAAACAAAAACTCAAACTCATTTTCAGCTGATAACCGCGATAATGGGAACACGAGCACTCAGATTTCATTGTTCCATTATTAATCACGGAACTCCGTAAATTGTTACTTAGAAAACAAACAACTGTTGCAAAAAGTGGAAAGTATAATTTTCCTTTGCATTATGAAAAATTTCCATTAATCCAAGGAAAAACTAAAACACGATCACAAAACTTTATCAAGAAAATACGGTTTTCCCAAGTAAGAAGTTTGAAATATGTAATTATGAAAAACTGATAATTCATGCCTCCATCCAGCTTGATTTTAATATGCAACGACTGTATCTTCAAATATCTCTGCAGTTTCGATCTCTTTTCACCAACAGCGGCGCCAGAATTATTCATCTACGGGTGCTGAGGGGTTGCGGAAAGAAAGTTAGGGGGTGCGATATGTATTACAAGAAAGTGGTCATTCCATGCAGTGTAAACATTCAGATACACGTTGCAGTCTTATTGAACTATGTAGTGAAATACAAAATAAAACCATCCTGCCCTTAAAAAGACAATTTTTGAACCTTCTCAATGTAACCAATGAAGGCACCGTCTGCCACAAGACAAAACGCGAAGAGTACAGGAACTGTGTCATCTTTAAAATCCCTTCTGCCGCACTATCCCCAACAACGAACTGTAAAATTTCTTCGTGAACATTGGGCATCTTCCTAACAGTCTTGGAAAAGTTTGAAATGGTACGTTTACTGGACATTAAACGTGGAACAAATATATAGAACGTATTAAGAAGAACAGTACCCTTCATGTTACAACTCGCATTAAATAATTTCCAGAGCACGACCTGATGAGGTGATACCTTAAAAGTACCTGAATTTTTTGCTCCAGTGTAAGGAAGAACAAGTAGACGGAAAACAAACCGTTTATGAACAATGCAAGAAAGAAAAAAACATAACTCACATTAATCTATAGCCAATTATCAAAAACCACGAACAGACCACTTGAAGAAACAAAAGAAGAAAAAATTGATAACGACAATGCTGACGAAAGAAGAAAAACGGCCGCTGATCTTTACAGAGGCTGCCGCAAGTACAGAAAAGTATTGGTACCTCTTTCAGTGCTTGCCTGTTGCATACAATAATAACCTATCATTCGGCCCTCAATATGACATGACATAATATTACATATTAATGTTTTCAGTTGAACGTAGGGTGTGCTGAAGGGATGCGGAAGAAAATTAAAGGGCGCGCAAGCACTCACTCAACCACCCCTGGCGCCGCCACTGCTTTTCGCCTAAAATTTTGTCTCAATTCTCCTGCCCTGAGGGAAGTTTACCTTCGCATAGCAACACTAAACTGCAACCATGATTTATACCAGTAGGATGGGTGAAAAAAAACGAACATTGCTTGCCTGCTCATCTCTTTCCTGGCGACAGGAACGTACGTTTAAACGTGAAAGCTTAAACCCCCTCGCCGCACTGTAATGGACGAATCCTGAAAGGCTGGCCTTCGTGGTGGATGGTTAGCACAGCACGCTACGTCGCCAGGGGTCTCGGCGTTCGAATCCCGCGGCCTCGTCATGGGTGTGTGAGGAGTGTTCCTTCATCAATTTCATTGTATCGCCACTCATCCTCATCTTCGCGATTAGCCAAAAGTGGCACAAGAGCGAAGGGAAATAAACAATATCACGAATCCTGAAAGTTCGAATTGCTTTGTAATTTTTGTGTGCATACTTCTTTCCAACGGTAAGGGACTCAGGGTATAAAATATATAGGATCACAGTTAATCCAGTGGCTAGTGAGAAAACTCTAGGAAGGAATCTCTTCACGACGACAACAGCAGTTCCAGCATATCATGACAGGTCGGACAACCCTAAGCCTGCGTTCGATTGGTTTTATATTTACAAAACAAGTGTTTTCAATGTGCAATGCATATTTTACAAGTATGTAAAAAAAACAATTTAATCAGCGATCAGCAAAAACAAGGTAATGCACACAATTAACAGTATTGGTCTTTTTAGGTTGCACCGCGTCCTCAACGATTGTATAGGTCGAAACTTCTCGACACTCACTCTCTTTTTCTTCAGTTATTTTCGTTGTTTTTTATCTCTTGCGGTGACGATGAGAATGCATTTACGAGTGTACAATGGGACAAACACAACTATACACTCTCATGTCTCGCACAAAATAAAAAATAAAATTAAAAGGGATTCTTCTTTCGCGCCTTGATAGCTTTGTAACGACTGGGGCAGCCAAAGAGACTAACTTTCCATTTAAACTTACAGACCGTCAATTTAGGTTTTAATCTTGCAAAAATTGTGTGAATCTGAAAATTTGCACATCTGTTCTATTTGATGTCAAAACAACATATCAACAGCCCTTTTCGCATCCTGAAATTCCAGGCGGTGGTAAACTTTGAATGCTGAATGCTGGACAAGTGCAAGTTATCACTGGAATGAATGTTACGTGCAAGCAGCTAAACCCACGGATTTGAAATAGGGCTCCACCGAAAGAGGAATAAGCGGGCTTTAACTATGACTACACATATTGTCTTCCAGGACCGCACAAAAGGAACAAAAACTACCAAAGTCGATTTTTTTTCTATTTATCATTCTTGACGCTTTCTTTAAACTTTCCGTTGACATCTTTGTAGACCATGTGCAGAACTGTTACGCCACGGAATTTATTAAGCTCGTGTATTATTCTGAAAAAAAAAAAAAATCATGAGGCTTCTTCTCTGATATAGCCTATGCAGCAACAAAGCTAGTGAAATAAAAATCAAGTGCAGAGAAACAAGAGGGAATATTCTTTTCTGGATATTACGTCGCATTAAAACAGTGAAATTCATTTAATTAACATTTTTGTCGTGCCGATTTATGGCGAAGAGTTTTTGACAGCAGGGGATCTAAATTGTGAACACTTTTCATGCAAAATACAAATGGATTGTCAATAATTCAGACATTTATATACATCGATAATACAGCCTGTAAGTGTAATTCTTGTTTACAAAGAAAGTTACTTCATCATTCTTTGAACAATTAATTTTTAAGGTATTCATGAATTCTAAATTAATGATATTACACTTTACTAAAGCTGACGCCAAGCAGTGTTTTCAACTCTAGCGAGAAGTCGCTAAATCTGGCGGATCTGGCTAGCTGGCGACAAAAGACGTGAAAAAGTGACGAGCGACTTTTCTGGCTACTTCGTGTGCTCTTTAGCGACTAATTTGGAGAATTCACAAAATATCTGCGTAGGTACGTCTAAATGCTTAAAAATGTCCGTTTTATAGTTATTAAATAAGGAAATACCCTCGTAATTCACTTCTGATGCACAAAGAGAAACTGAAGCAAAGCGTACCCCCTTTTCCAGTATGGTTTGTGATGTTTGTAAACATCACTGTTCACAGCTCATTGTTATCAGACACTCCTCCTGGCGCCATTGCGGCTGCCTTATTATAAAACGGAACGTTTGACTTCGCGGTCGCGTCGTGCGTGTGTTCAGATTGGAGTTTTTTGGGTATTGTGTGGTGACAAAGGAAGTGCTAGTGTAAATTATAAAGTTCGTGTGTGTTTGTGCGCAGGTCAGCCCAGGGCAGGGCAGTGTCCAGTGTGGGGAAAACCGCAATACAAGAAACATTATCGGAAGGAGTGGGAAAACTACAAATGGTTAACCCCTGTCGATAGTGACACGGCGAAAGCGTATTGTAAGTACTGCAAAGTAGAACTATCTGTATGCCCAAACTACTGATCTGAAAAAAACTTTCGAAACACAGAAACATAAAGTCAGATCTGGTTACTTCTGTTCTGCAAAACAGAAGAAAAACAGTTCAAACCGGAAAATTTAAATACTTCTAGTGCTGAAGCTATTTTAGCTTTATTCATTGCCGAACACTGTTCTTTGCTAACCGTGAATCACTTGTCCGAATTATGTATGAAAAGGTTTGGTGACTGACAGCTGCAGTGTACCATGCATTCGCCTGCATAAAACCAAGTGCACAGAAATAATAAACAACGTTCTTGCAGTGCATTTTCTCGATGATTTAGTATCTGACATCGGTAATCAGTGTGAAGTGCAGTGTTCAGAGGAAGAGGAAAGTAACGAGGAAATGTTGCTTTTATAGGCAAGTACTCGATTTTCTCCACCTTTTTGCTATTTTTTAGAAGTACATTTCATTTTGCGACTTTTTCTAGAGCCTTTACATTTCATTTAGCGACATTCTAGCGGATTTTCTAAGGACTTTTCACGACTTTTACGTTCAAGTTATTGGCAATACTGACGCCAAGTATACTCCAGTCAAGGTCACTCGCTTTCGGAGTTTCCCCTTGCCTCCTCCACACCCCTGGACCTCTAGGGTTGCCTCGCTTGTTCTAAGCTGTTAAGTTGACACTTTGCACGTTGTGCAGTCAGGGACACTTCTGGATTATAACAATACCATTGACTTTCAATTAAATCATTACAACCGACAAGTGTCCGCGACCGTACGTTTGCGGTTGATTTAGTTTTCGATGTTGTTTTGTGAAAGGGCTATTTGGTTACGATTAGGAAGGAGGCGAGGGGGGGCATTTGCCTCCACTTCTCGCCACTTTTGCCCTCACACTATGCTAAATCTTATCTACAAAGGGAAATATACTGTCTTTGCCCCCCCCCCCACCCAGATTTGGTACCTTGACCCCTAGTTTTGGAACCCAATCGCCACCACTGAGTATTGAGGATTGAGGAGCAGCGTCCTACGTGTGGAACATTTGCCGGTGAAAGTGAAGCGAGTGCCTCCCGAAAGGACACTAGAAAGCAAAATTTATTTTACTTCGCTTCTTGTGCCACTTTTGGCTAATTTGCGAAGATGGGGATGAGTGATGATATGACGAAATTGATGAATAGACATCACAAACGTTCATGCCCAAGCCAGGATTCGAACCCGGGACCCCTGGCGTTGCAGCGCGATGTGCTAACCACTCCGCAACGGGGGCCGACCATCTTCTAGGTCAACGTGACGGTACACATATTTTATGTTAAATAAATAAATATAAGTAAATATTAACATGACTTAACGGCGTTCTAATGGAAGTTAAGAAAAAACAGTTTTATCTAGACATCCCAACTGACAATACTAACAGCGATCAGCCTCCAACGCATCACAATATCCATCGAAATAATATTATCTGATGCCATGCAATGGTGGTGGTAGATGCACATTGCACGGTGGTTTGGTTTCCACTTTAAACTGTAGGTCCAGTCCCGATTAGCTTTTCTGTGCATAAAGCGGTGTTAAGAACTAACCCAATCAAGTAACAATTCCATGTGATGAAAATTCAAATATATTCTTTTTATAAGAATAATTTTTCATTCTACCACAATTTAGTCTATCTCCCCATTTATGTCCTTTCACCTTACGTCGACTAATTGCGCGAGGTAGAAAATGGCCACCGTACGTACGTTCCTCGCCTGTCGTACCGCTTGCACCGTTACTAAGCCATCCGAAACCAGCTTGTTCCACCCCTTTTGGCGCGGAGACGCTCTCGCACATTGTTGCAACATTTATTCCCATATGATTTGGTATGGAGGGCGGTGCTTGGGTTGCCGCGTGATCGACGGCAGATTGCTGACAGGTAGCGCAGCCAATGGGGGCCGAGTTAGGAACGTCAAACACCAGCGCGCGCTTCGAATCACCCGTCACTCATCATAACGTGACACGCAGTTCCTCTCTATTCACGTTTTACGGACACTATTGTGTTTAGTTGGTTCCTCGCTTCGGGGTTTGGTGCTTGTGGCTTCCTCTTACATAACGTTTCGTCAACGCAGTGTGTGACCTAAGAAATAACAAATGAATAACGATTCCTCGCAATACTCTTAAGTTTGCACCTTCCTCTCTTGGGGGTGCTGTGCTTGTCCGCCCATTCATTGTCAATATCTCAACTTCCATGGAGTGTATAGCAGCCACACCCAGATTCCCGCTATCCTCGGGAGTACCTCTATTACGTATAAAAATCTCAGTCCAATCAGAGCACTTTTAAAACTTCCTCGCTTTGGCGTGAAAAGTCCAGCTTCCTCTTAATGGAGGGTGGGAAAACAGGGGTGTGTGTGTGTGTGTGTGTGTGTGTGTGTGTGTGCACAGGGGTAGAAAATACAGGTCGTCCGGTCACAATAGCGCCTGAATTTTCAAATTCAGTGATAAAAAATGTATATTGAAAAATATTTCGAGTTCGCTTATGGAAATGTCCATTCACTTTCTGTAAAATAACGAGTACACTGTTTTTTTTGTATCGCTTCTATCATTAACTCAAAATAATAAACATGCCATTATAAATTATTTTCACTGTTGCTAGCCGAATTTATAAATCTGTGGCAATATGGTAGAGGAGCTGGCCATATATTAGAATGTAATGAACGTTACCAGTTGAGTCTTCTTCAGAAACGCCACTCTGGCACAAGAATTAAATACTTTTAATCCAAACTTGAAATAATTGATACATTAAATGTTTTAAGATCACATTTCAAAATGTTCAGTTTTATCTTAGTTAAAATTATGGCTTTCTTAGATCATATTTGCAAGAAAATAAATAAATAAATAAAATAAGAAATAAATAACAAAAAACCTGCGGAAAAAGGTCAGGCGCCGGAATAAGTATCTATTAGTTTTTCTACCCCTGTATATATATATCTCTGTGTGTGTGTGTCACACACATAATGTAACAAAAGATGTAATAAAAAATTAATCTTACCTTTTTTCTTCAACGTATCTCTTCAATCCAGCGGATAGCTTCCTCTTTCTTCTTTCCACTGATAATCTCAACTCATTTTTCGGATTTCCCTTCTTGTGTCTCGATGACAATGGGGCCATTGCGTGAATGAACAAGAGATGAATAATCTCACTCCCAAGTGAAATATGATTACACACTAATTCTTCCCGTAGAACAAGAATATTCAGAATTGTTCATATATTTCCAAAAATTTTAAACACGCATGTGCGTGAAGTGAAAATAGTAAACTATACGGTAATGATAATTGGTTTGCACCTTATTCCAAGACCAAAGAAATAGACCTGTTTCCAACTTATCTGACTTGAAAATGACTCCCTTTCTTTGTCTGAGAAAGGCTGAAGCTAATGATGGAGGGGTGACAAGGGTCGGACACTGGCCATGGGTTTCCTGCTGAGAGTTCAAAGGCCAGAGAGCGGAAGGGGAGTAAATGCCTGAGGCAAGATCCTCAAACTGGAAACGAAACATCTCCAGGGAAAGTACTGCATTTTCCCCACAAATCAATTGGCTTTGCAGCACCATTTGTGCACAATTCTATATATACATATAATTATTTGTATTCTGTAAGACCTCTTATATATATGTTATACATACATATAAAACCAGACAAGATATGTTACATTCGAGGAACTGAGGCCAGATTGGACCTCGATATATTATTATTATAAATTCTTTATTAACTGGCAAAGTTCAGCCTGCGGCAGCTCATTATATATATGATAGGCTATATGATTATAAATTTCCGATCCATTTTTGTGAAACAGTAGAACAAAACTTTACCATTCTGTTTTGAATGCTGCAATGCTCTAGGCATATTCTGCAGTGTAGATGGAGCAATCATTGCAGAGGCATCACTAACACTGTTTTCGTAGTGAGAATAACACTTATAATAGTTCGTGCTAAGGAAAGAAATGTAGATACATATTTACAAATGAACTATCATGAGTGAATATATTTTACAGTATATTTCAATAGCTGTTAACTCGACATAAATCTTCTTTACTGATTTGAGTTGATTTTTGTTATTTAGCGTCGCTTTCCCGTCACTTTTGGCTAATAGCGACGATTTTAAAATCCTTTTTACACCACAGTAAACTATCTTATGAACATGGACGTCCGCAGGACCTTTTCCAGGGCGGGGGTGGGGCAAAGAAGGCAGATTTTCCCCATGATAATGATGCCCGCTCAAAAAACATTATTTCAGTCTGAAATTATCACGCTCCTTAAACACAATTATAATGAGTAACAAAAATTACTGTGATGGAAATTAAATTATCTGTGAAATATATATATATAATTATTATGTGGACATTCATTCTCCCGTAGGGGGGACATGGCCCCTCTTGCCCTCCCTTCCGGACTCCCATGCTTATGAAGGTATGGGAACTTTTTTCCTAAAGAGAAAATAAACTGAATAAATAACAAGCAATAGCTCTGTCGTTGACAGCTAGCACTAAGTTCCTCTGCTTGAATGAGAAATGGATATTTCTTGCATGCTTTAGTGTATTAAATTTTATATGTATGTAAAGCAGAGGAAATATACCATGTTGCGTGAATAATATATTGTTAATTTCATACAGTGTTTATCCTCTGCATATGTTTCTAATTATACATTTTCGTAGTTGAAAATTACACGTTTGACACGTCTGTATTTGTATTTTATTTTCTGCTTCTGTCACATTTGACAATTAGCGACGAGGAAGATGAATGAAGACACGCACGCACGCACGCACGCACTCACTCACTCACTCACTCACTCTCTATCTCTCTCTCTCTCTTTTACACTCTAACACTCATGTCCAGGCTGATGCCACGGCTGGAACGTGGAACCTTCCATGGTCAGACCATCGGGCAACTGCTGAGCGCGCTCGGCCACAGTTTCCTTTCTTATAATCTTCCAAGTCCCTTCGTGCAGTTCTCATCGTTGAGTTCACAGCAGATATACTGGGCCAAGGTTGATCTGTTTGGTCTATTTTACTTCGCCTTTCTGCCACTTCTTACTATTCGCGAAGATGGGAGGGAATGAGTGATGATATGAAATTGATGAAAGAACACCCCCCCCCCCCATGCCCAGGCTTGGATTCGATTGATTGGTTTCAAACTGAAATTTCAGTCCAACTAACAATAGTATGATCTTCGAGATGAGCACTATACGTGTTACAAAGCACTCTTAAAAAATCCCCAGTGAATTGGTCAAAATAAATTGACAGAATTTCGAGGAGAGGTCGAGCCGCTGTGAGCCCACACCTTACGCCAATATATGTAAGTAAACCCGTGGCGCAACAGCCCGTGAAGGCAAGGGCCTACTCACTCACTCACTCACAAGGGCCGGCCTCACTAATACACCAACCAGTTACAGGGTGAAGTGTGGTCAGCACGACGAACCCCCCAGCCGTTTTTGAGGGTTACCCCAATCTCCTCAACAGGTCCTAAAGACCAGCCATGTCAAACTCAATTCGTGAGTAGGGCCGCATAACGATAATGTCAAAACTATCCGGGTCACACATCTAGAACCCCAACACCTTGAAGTCCAGAACTAAGTGGTTCGACCCAACGGTGCCGGATTCCAGTGATTGTTATTGCAGCATCGATATGTAAATTATATATAGACCTCCCCCCATATTTTTTCATGGTTATAGTATTTTACATGTTACTTTCGAGTATAAATTGGTTACAATTGTGAAAAACTTTTTGCAAGAAACTGTTTGTGTGCAATTATAGTTTCGTTTCGCACAGATTTGACAGTTTTTTTTAACAAGCTTCTCAAAAGTCTGCAATAAGTTTTTTTGTGAGCATGAAACTCTTAATGCAGACAACAAATATTTTGTCAGTCATTCTTGATCATTCGGATGTTTCATTAATCTTCCATTATGGAAAACAACTTTTCACCAAGGCAAGTAAAACCAAAATTAATAAAATTTCTTCAGCAAAATAGCTTATTCGAGGATACTCCTATGGGAGATATGAGAAAAATCAAGGATAGCCCACCTCGCGACATTTATTTTTCAATACGAGTTGCACTGCAATTCAATAAGTTCCATTCGAAGGCAGGACTTGCACACGCATCATCAAAAGAAAAGGGAGCAGAGCAGAACAAGAATATTGCCCTTCGCACCCTCTGAAGTCTTGAAACCTGTTTCCAAATTCATCACGTAGTATTTTTACTGTGGACAAATATTCCTGCCATTCATGGTATTCCTGAGAAGTTGAGAAGGACAAATTATAACTTTATTAAAAAAGTTTTAATATAACGGAAGACTGTAACTTTGCAAAATGACCTCCACTTCCTTCAAAATATCATCCCTTGTGTCACGGGGAGGAATCATTCAAGTAGTTTTACTGTCATATCGAGATGAGAATCGCATCCACGAATGAAGGGAGCTAACCCAGCTAGCTCGCAGACGTTGGTAATTTCACATATTGTGAGCGAAAAGGCAACAATACGAACAATTTCTGCTTTCAATTGTTCGTTGACTAAGTTATCAATCCTCTCCTCAACTGTATTTCTGATTTTTTAATATTTTTTTTTATTAGCGTTGCTTTTCTGCCACGTTTGGCTAATGGCGACGATGAGGATGAGTAATTGTATGATGAAATTGATGAAGAGACACATACAAAGAACACCCATGCTCAGGCCAGGATTCGAACCCGCAACCTCTGGTGTCGCAACGGGCTATGCTAACCACTCCTCCACAGAGGTTGGCAAATTTATTTCGTGATATAGAAATACTTCTGAATGAATAAACTTTATCAGGGTACAAATTTTCTACGCTTTTCACTATTCACTTCACAACAAAAGTAAGCATTTCACTTGAAAAATCTACATTCCTCGTCTATAGTCCTTTTCTTACTCCCACGAAGTTTGGGCAGCCATATGGTTCCCTGAAACTTTTACAGAAACTGACTTTTCTTCCAGGTAAATCCTTGAAAATCAAGAAACAGACTCATAGGCGACAGAAAGTATGCACGCTGCCCTCCCCCAGCTGGCAAGATATTTTCGTACTTCAGAAGTAACATGTCCATCAGCTTGCTTAGTTGACACAACACCTACTCTATAATGGAGTGTATACCTGTGTGGGGAAAATTGGTCAATGTGTTCAAGTTTGGATGAGTCTGGTCTTGTATCACGAGAAAAGAGAAAACGCGATAACTACAAATGTATAGATAATTTCAAGCATGAAGTGTTAAGTGGGGCCAAGGCGGGCCGCATTAACAGATGCTGGGGCCTACATGCGGCTCGCGGGCCGCGAGTTTGACTGGCCGAAATATCAGGAGAAAAGTTGTTACGCTTCTTCCAGGAGACTCGAACCTGCGCGCGTCCCGTAGCTGGAGAGCCCAAAGCATGACGCCTTGGACCGGACGGTCACGATGCAGGACAGCAGGCCCGTAGGCAGAATTTTATTTTTTGGGGGGGGGGGGATGCTCATCCCTTATCAGCAGCTGCCATCTAAGGGCGAAAAAGTGAGGGAACCTCTGAAGATGAGTTTTTGTTTCATAATTTTAATTTGGCAAAGGGGAGCTCTCTCACTGTACCAAGCGCCGTCAACCCTATGCCGGTCGTTTGAGTATCTTGAGTTTGAGTTTCTGTAAGTCTTCTTTATGTATAGATAGGCTAATCGGGACTGGACCTACATTTATAGTGGGATTGAACTATTGGGCGTCAACCAGGTACCAAACTCGGGACCTTTTGACATAACGAGGGTCATCTTTACCATTACGCTATAGGGGAGGCAAAAATATCTGAAACTAAGAAGACATTTTGAATGGACATGTAGAATGTAGGAGGCAGGGTTCGCGCTGAAGAGGAAGAAGACGGAATTCTCCCTCCCCTTTCCTAACCTGTACATCTCTAATGTAATTCTCAATCAAGCCAGGAGTCTTGTCCTTCTACATTTTATGTCACTTTTGTTATTGTTAATGAAGAATTCAAATTAATAATTTGTCTTTAAATCTCAAGTTAGCAAGTCAGCCAAAATTATGTTTTTATACTAAATTTTAGATTAATTGAAGATTTGCAAAGAAACAGTAGACCTTTTCATGATCCTTCCACTCCAAAAACAAATGTTTTGTAAGAGTCACATCAAGTTTATGTTTGGAAATAGTGAAGTTCTAGGAACCACACACACACACACATATGTAAGCAACAACGATAGTAGGCTATTGTAATTTGGAGAGGATGTGATTTGTGAGCGGAACAAGCATGGGAATTTAACGAAGTTGCTTTGCGAATCATCAATTATGTGTGTGTGTGTGTGTGTGTACACGTATTTCCTACCTGCATCGTTGACTCACAAAGTACTACATGTGAGGTAAAACTATCGAAATGTAAAAAGAGGGAGCGCTACCACCCTCCCCGCCTTTTCTACATTTCATTCAAATCGAAGACCAGGCACGTATCGAGATATATATTTCGGAGGGGCGTCCTAACGTAATGTCTCAAAATAATAATATTAATAATGTTAAATTAAAATAAGTATAATTATATTAAAATAATTATCTATTTTTATTACATTAATAGATAAGAAGGCGATATAACAACAGTGATACAGTATAACATCACGTATTCATTATCTAGCTTACGTGTAGTTAAGGTCGGCAAAATTTGTAAATAAATAGAAACTGCCCTGGCAAGGAAATTAATGTCAAATAGATAAAGAATATAATATTTATTGAGTATGAAAAAATGATGTTAGATCCAGTTGACGAAAGTAAAATGCCTGGTAATATTTTGCATGTTATTATAAGTAGTAATAATTCTTGCATAAATCTTCTTTGGTACTGTCATTCAAAGTCGAATTGCTTTCCAATATTTTTGCGGAAATAAACAAATTGCGACTAAACAACAACCTTATTTTCATTACTTAATTGAAGTTATTTTATGATCTCATTATTTAATTTTTGTACTTGGTAAGTCTTTCGCGGGGAGGTTGGGACTCCTGGACCCCCCCTGAATACGTTCTTCGCGGTAGGAATCGAGATAAAGTTACTGTGTCACTGGTTCCAATTCACGGTAAATATGCTCTGCTTCTCTACACTCAAACATACACAAACTCATGGCCTTCCTGCTTTCTTGGTTTCTTGCCTGGGAAAGAGGCAATAAATCAAGCTGTGACAGCTACGGGACCTTCTGACGAGGGGACGGAACCCAGCTGTGCAGAGGATTCAAACACCCGCGCGAAACAGCCCTCCCTTCAGCCTGGGGCAATTTTCGAACAGAGACATCTAGTGGCCAAGTGGCGAACTATGATGAATGAAATTCGGCTGAAGCGGCCGTATCTTTCGCCGTCGATAATACATGACATTTTTAAACAATCATTTTGGGCTGTGCAAGTGACTTTTGAAAAAAAAGCCCTCCCTGGCTTAGTCATAAAAGGATTGAGCATTACGTTAGTATGCATCATAATGGCCATTTTCGTTGGTGCTACCCACAAATCCTAAAACCATTCTGTGCTTATTTACGTATTTCCTTATGGGAAATTGAAAAAAAAATAATGGAATTTGTGCACATTTAACGAACTGAAATTGCATAAATGTGTCATGTACTCAAAGTTTCATAAACTAAGTTCACATCCACTGCGTGTTTTCCGGCAAATTTTTGTCCTAAAACGTTATATTCAACAAAATGCAAAAAAGCCCATGTTAAATTGAAGCGCTTTCCACGGCGCCCTTCGCCAAACTCCACCTCCCTCTTAAGGTAAAATAATGATTTGGATGTAATAACAGTTTTCATTAATTAATTTACAGCTGAATTTTCATACAGAGGCCTGTAAAGCTTGTGCAATCTTTAATTTGATCATTGTGATCCCAAATTTCGTTTTTATGGAACAACTCATGATTTTCAACTTTTTCACAAAATTTCTCACTTTTCCTAGTTTTGTAACCAAGTTAAATTTATCATTCATTTTTAAGTTTTCTGCATAATTAAGCTCTCGAAACGCATATAATTTGATTTTTCGACAATAGGATAAAAAAATCAAATCGATTTTTCATGGAAGCAGGCGTACAATGCTAAGATATATATATATATATATATATATATATGGGGGGGAGTGTATAATCCTGTTTGTAACTGATTAGTGGTGGTTAATTACTTTCAACCACCGGTATTTCAGAGACTCGTTCTGTTTCCGTATTCAGGATAGTCTATTACGTTATACGGTCATGTGGAGATCCCCAAATACAGCATGTGTTTAGAGATGGACAGTCAGTTCGAGCGGTGTGGCCTTCCCGATGGCGCAGTGGTAGCGTCGTCGCCTTGTAATTCGAGGGGTCCCTGGTTCGATACCTGGTGGAGGTACATGGCACAGTGGTTCGGATCCCACTTTAAACTGTAGGTCCAGTCCCGATTAGCCTTACTGTGCATAAAGTGGACTTAAAACAGCAACTGAATCAATCAATCAAAGCGGTGTGCCCAGGGGGTTACGTAGCGTTGGCCGAGGCTCCACCCTGGCCATTCAGGGTAGGATTCTTGATTTGAATTTGCTCTCCCGTCTACAGCGTTGTAAGAAATGAGGGGGCGAGCAGTGAGAAACCTCTCGTTGAGTGGTCCGCGAGTAACAGCGCAACATGGTCTTGTAATCATGCAGAAGAAACAGGGGATGTTTCCTTCTCCTGTACCTCCCACGTTCCTGCTCTGCCGCTTATTTGCCTTAAGGTGCCGTGTGCAGGCGAGACGTTCGCACCGCACGGACGCTCGCTGCCCAAACGTCTTTCAGTTAGTCGTGTTGCCAATTTCCCACATTTTCAAAACTTTATCTAGGCTGCACATCCCAAGCTATAACAATTAGACTCGCAGCTGCTTTGCTTTATGGCATCTCGTTTCTCTCTCTGTGTCTGTGAGTGTATACAGGGTGTCGCAAAACTCTATCTGACGTGTTCCTTGCAATTGTTGATATTGCATGATACACGAAACACTCCGTGGTTAGCACAGCTCGCCACGGCTCCAGGTGTCTCGGGTTTAAATCCTGGTCTAGACATTGGTGTCATTTGTTATTTCATCATATCACCCTCATCTTCGCGACTAGCCAAAGGTGGCAGAAAAGCGAATTAAAATAAACCAAATCAATCAATCAATTATGGAGATATTTTAGAATGAGTAATCTTGAATTTCAGTCTGCCCATTATTTGTCTTGGTCAGTTTATAAATACTGTCAACGCTTCTTACAACACCGCAAGTATTATTAATGTTTTGGATTTTGCTCAGGGAAGACTACCAAGATGTTGTTTTCAAGTCGTCTCTCTTAACGAGGAACGCTAGTGGCAACCCTGCCACGCGCCCCTGCTAGCTATGTCAGAGCAACCGTTTGCTGTGTTGGGTTGCGTACGTACAGGATAGACTTTAAGCGCTTATAGCGCAGAAACTAAGCGCTTTCGAGGTAAACTTTATAGAGAAAAGTTACTTGTTTTTGTGATATCTACCAGCTCCCAAGCGTTGTTGAAAGAGTTTTGCGACACCCTGTATGTGTGTGTGCTCCGTAAAACACTGACAAACTTCCAGGGCGCGCAGAGGGCACGAATGCAAACAACTTGGTAACAATTTGCTCAATGAAGCTTCCTTTCGATGCTTCGATACATTGAAAAACCGCATTGTTTTATCCTGTACGCAAATTGACTTTTTGCACTGACTTTTTCTTGTCTGTCGGAAGCGACTAAATTTTTAGTACGGTGTGGCGAGACAAAAATTACTAATCTACTGTGTGAACAGTAAAAAATACTTAATTTGAGAAGTAAAGGGAAGCGACTTGAGCCTGACAGGGGCTCTGTTGGCATCATATTGTTTGGGTAGCTTACTACTTCAGCATCTTATTCAACAGAAAACTAAATTCGAGTGGTATTTATTTATTTATTTATTTATTAACGCCTTGTTTTAAATGGCAGAGTTAAGGCCGTACAAAGCCTTTTCTTCCACTCAACCATACACATAAAATTATACATTAGCTATTATATTATACACAAAGTGCATTAAGTCATTTCACATAAGTCCACACACACACATTATACTCATACACACAAGTCTTAACGCCCTGACCATCAATGTGAACCTCGTGGTTGTATACGTTCGTCAGGTGTCCTGACATCGATGCGAGCAAAACAATTCGTATAGGTATACTCCAAAACAATTTGCTTTGCTTTGCTATACAGGCAAAAGAATCTTTGGAATGTTGTGCATGGTCTGGGTGTGTGAGAGACGAACGAGAGCATTGACACCAATCTTGTCCCCCATGGCAAATGCCGGAAAATTAAAGCTTTTGAATTTGAATTTAAAATTTTGTGTGCGTCAGCACTTAAAGGTTATTTTACACCCGTTACGTTATACGGGGTCCAGCCCCTTACCATAATTAAAATAACTGTAATGTCTAAAATGTTAAATCATTCTGACTTCGGTTAGAAGCTGAGGCTGTCAGGGATCTCACCACATATAAGGATAAATCAGAGGACAACACACACACATAGCCCTACAGAGGATTATACTGGCTGTAGGTCTTGGCGCCAGATCCTCGTTAGTCTGCAAAATGCAGTGCAGGGTGCACTTCGTGGAAGGTTCACACCTTATCAGTACAGTAGAGCTTTTGAGCTGAAGATTTTGTAGCAATTAGAAACCTTTGGGGGTTGGTCAGAAGCTGGATGCATTTAAATCAAGATGGCAGACTAACAAGCAATTCAATTTTGACAAGTATGTGTGTGATTTTAAGAGGATAAAATTATAACATTTTGCACCAATATATTAATAGATTATTCCATGTGAAAAGTTTAGTTTGAATCACCGAGATCTAGGATTTTTAAAATTAATCTGAACAATTTTCGTTATATGCCCCCGCGCATGCTATGTGCCCTAGGCAGCCACCTAGGGCCGACCCTACCTACAAGGGCCGAAACTTCACAACCAGAGAGAGGGAATCCCCCTTATGCTCCACTTCAAGTCCCACCCTGACTTCCATAACAAAACCTTGGAGAAACTTTAAGATTGTGCCAATGGACGTCGCAGGTTCGAGCCCTGCAGTAGGTGTTTCTTTGTCGGTGTCCTTTCATTAATTTCATCTAATCATCATTTATCCATCCATCGAAAGTCGTGCTGGGCCACCAAACTAGCTACTGTGAAAACTTGAATGATTTGCTTTATTTTAGTTCACTTTCCTCCAACTTTCGAAGATGAGGATGAAAGATGATGATAACATGTAATTGATGGAAGGACGGTCACAAAACACACATGGACAGAACGCAACACAGGTCCCACAACCGTACCGTGAAAACTAAATCATAATACTTTTTGTTAATGAGTGCGTGTGCCGGAAGTGTTTTTCAAGAATGCTGCTTTTGAAAAATGAACCCTTCATTCCAATTACTTTGAATGAATGATGTAATCACACTTTTCTCATTTTCTCAACGATGCTGTTTTCGCATCGATCGCAAACACTCAAGACGAACTAAATGCTGCGTAAAGGAATCTCGTTGACCGAAATATGTTACACTTTTGAACCAAATAGCTTCCTTGTTTCCTTCGCTGCACGTGGACATTCTCTCCAGATATGCAGAGCTTTGCAGTTGCACGGGAGACACTTCTCTGTTGGCCAACGAGCGGAGAATGGCTGACGACGTAGGAAACGTTTAGAAGCAGACAAACTTTTTTCCGCTTTGAGTATGAAGACCGTGCTAATCCTTTTTGCTATTATTCCACAGGTAAGTTTCCATTGTTTTATTCATTTTAATGTGCCTGTTTTATTGTTATGTCCTAATAATTTTGCTGTGTTTCTTCCGAACCTCACGTTACGTCAGTGGCGGCTGGTCCTGTGTTTTGGGTTGTCCTGTCCTCTTCCGAGACAAATGCGACGAGAAAATGGTTCACAATGAAAATGACAAACTTTTGAGTTTTATATCGATACTCAAACGTTAATGCAATACTTACCTTATTTAAGAACATTTCAAGGGCTCAGGTGTAAAACATGCTAAGTGACATTTTGGTAATTTTTGAGTTACAAAGTAAAATGTACCGTCCTTCAATTTTCGAGTGAAATTGTCATGTCATACAATTTGCATTGGGCTCGCTGAAGCCTTCTCAAATTGGTAAACCCTAGTGTTGGGTGATATATGGTCCAGACGATATATCGCGATATTGAAAAAAATATCGTCCTGGGGATATCAACTAGACGATATATCGTCACGATATTTTGGCGATATATATCCTGTCCGCGATATATCTTCACGATATTTTGGCGATATATATCCTGTCCGCGATATATCTTCACGATATTTTGGCGATATATATCGTGTTTGAGATATATCTTCACAGTATTTGGCGATATATATCGTGTTGGCCACATATCGTAAACGATATTTTAGCGATATATATCGTGTCAGCGATATATTGACACGATATTTGGCGATACATAACGTAGTGACGATATATCACCGATATCACGATACGGCAAAAATATAATGACGATATTTTCTTGACGATATATCAAAAAGGTAAAAAAAAAGTAAAGTGTTACCCTGTGCATAGCACCACGCCATGAAGGCGTACAGGGGGTGTGGGGGTAACGCCCCACACTTTCTTGATCCGGTCGTGAGTTGGGGTGATGTGATCAGCATCACGCCCCTGACCGCCTTTACCCCCCAGAGTTTCCCCCAGGTACCCATGTTATTCGACGCTGGGTGGGCGTCGGGGCCGCTTCCACCGTTAGAAAAGTTCCCGGATTTGAACCGGCCGGGGATCGAACCCGGGACCTTGAGCATGGTAGTCAGACGCGTTACCGACTGAGCCACCGCGGCCACGATATATCGCGATATCAAATTTCCGATATCGTCCATCCCTAGCAAACGTAACACGAAAACAATTTATCTGTAGTGTAGCTTCTAATAATATTTCCCTTAATGAATTCAGAAATTACGAAAATGTCACTTACCATGGTTTACACCCGACCCCTTCATTTAGCCTGCGTGAGCAAAGTTGTTTCCGAAACGATTCTATGGTTTCCCAAATTCCGAAAATCAACATCCTTTTAGAATTCCGTAACTCCATCATTAAGCCTCTTGCTTTCGCTTTTGCCTACATATCTGCGATAGAAAAATAGGCTTTCAATGCCACAAAACTATCGCAGAGAACTAGAAGCAGCGAAAGAAAGGAGCAAGACATTCTTTTGAATGCTTTAGAATGCATCTAAATGGATCTAATTTTTCAGAACTTAGAATTTGAAGGTAGTTTTTCGGAAGGTGAGGAACTTTCGAAAACGACTTCACTGGAGCAGGTGGATGGTCCAGTGCGCCTATGGAGGATGGTCCAGCATCCTCTATTTCGACGACGTGTCTTTCAAATGTGCTTCTCAATTGTCTCCCCTGTCGCAACATTCTGAAGAAATTTTACATTTGGACTCCTAAGTTCCTCATAAGTGTCTGTTCATCAGGAAGTTAAGAAAATCTGTCAGTGAACTCCTTCGAGTATCCATCCTCTTAGCGCACACCGATTAAATATGTTCCCCATGATTCAAAATATTGCAAAATGCGACTCTATATAGGGCAGTTGGAAGTGAAACGTTCTATCGCAAAACCGAAAGTAAAAACAAAAGCAACGAACGATGACCAAGGGCGTTCTTGTTCCTACCTTCTTTCTCCTTAGTGACCGGGCGTCCCTACAGGTCCCTCCGTCCCGAGAAGTACCTTCGGGACGATTAATTATCCCGACTTTGAACTCGGAGGAAAATACATAATATAACCTGAGTAATTTGATTTTATCATCGTGTAAGAGTAGCAATGTAGACTATTTTCGGTGCATTTACCATTGTGCATGAATGCAGCGATGACGTAGGGGATTTAACTATCGCAAATATAAATTCAAAATGGGGTATAACATTTGTAAAGTCTTTATTACTTCATTGGATTTTTGCACTTGGTACTGTTTTGCAACCGTTGCAAAGTGTCCAGTTTTTTTGACTGGAGAATCGTGTCAGCCTAATCTTCTTAGATTAATTGGCTGGTTGAGTTCTTTTTTTAAAACCACTTTATGATTTAATCGAGAGGACCTAATAGTTAAAGCTGAGATCCAAAACATTGTGCAATGTGCGTCCACCGCGTATCAACCCGGGACCCTTCTCCCTAGATCCAACGGTGCTGAAGACAACAGGGCTTCGAATCTCTAGCACTCACTGATGTACCCAGCAGCGAAATTAACCAGGAACAGGGAATGTGTGAAGGGACTCTCAAAATTGTGTGCTAGAGAGTCCGTTCTAATGTGTTATTAATTAGGGTGGAGGTTCGGCATTGTGTCTCGTTCATTCACTCATTGTTTTCTTCCCAGGGCCAGGTCTTACCTTGCAACCTCCATTCAGCTCTTCGCTTTGTAGCAGAGTAGGACCATTTATTTTGACGTCGTCTCATTTGGAATCTTCCCCGGATTTTCTTTCCCTTGACCATTCCTTCAATAGCATCCATTAGGATACAGTTTCTTCTCGTCCAGTGACCTGGCCCCGGGTTCGATACCCGGTGGAGGCACAAGTGGTTCGGATCCCACTTTAAACTGTAGGTCCAATCCCAATTAACATCACTGTGCATAAAGTGGACTTAAAACACAAAATCAATCACTCAATCATCCAGTGACCCAACCATTTTACGGTTGTGTGTCTAATGCATCAACATCTTATTTATACATAATACAAATTTTGGATTATTTAGAGGAAAGCGTTCCCCGCTAAGTGTAGCACCTGGCTCCAGAAATACTGAGCTAAAAACTTCTAATTCTGGAATGCAATGAATGTTTATCGGATTCAGGAAGTGTAATGATTGAATGTTTCTCTCCAGTGCTGGGTGACCGCGGAGGCACAGGCAGGAGTCATGCGAGAGGACGCTCTTGCCACTCAAATCTTCCGCCACGGGTTCGGAACCTTTAATCAGGGCAGCTTCCGCGAGATCCACGGCCTTCCCATCCCTCCCGACGAAGGACCCCTTCCAGCCCGGACGCCGCCGCACTTCAATCCGGCCCCGCACCACGGTCCCAACATCCCCAAAGCTCTCATTAAGGTACGTTCGCACCATCGCCATTTGCGTCTCAACCCCTGAATTACTTTTGGACAAGCGTGGACGAACTTCTTCCCTAAATTCTCCTCAAAGTGTTTGAAATACATGCATTTGATTTGGTTTATTTTACTTCGCATATCTGCAACTTTTGGCTAATCGCGAAGATGAGGATGAGTGATGATGGGATTAAATTGATGAATGGACAGTCGCAAGCACCCAATGCCAGGCTGGGATTCGAATCTGGAACCCCTGGAAATGCAAGGAATCACAGCAAACTGTTTGTCAAGCTGCCACTTCTCGATCGACCTTCGCCCTGTGCTAGCAAAGACGAAAATTCCTCTCCTTTGAAAACGAATTGCGAAAATTTATATCTGTTTAGAATTCCAGTCAACTGAAGGATCATGCGTTTTCTTATCGCTCCTTTCCTAGACATATGTGATAGAAAATAGGTTTACGGGCCATGAAACTACTACAGACGTCTAGACAAAGCAAACCACACAAAGATTCACTTGAATGTTCTACAAAGAATTGATTGATTGATTTGCTTTATTTTACTTCGCTTTTTGCCACTTTTTGGCTAATTTGCGAAGATGGGGATGAGTGATGACATGCTGAAATTGATGAATGGACACTCACAAACATCCATGCCCAGGCCGGGATTCGAACCCGGGACCCTTGGCGTCGTAGCGCGATGTGCTAACGGCGTTCCACAAAGGACGAGGGCCTTATCTCCACATAAGCCCATGTGCATACAATGTGTATGGCCGACTTCCGTGGCGGGGACCCTGCTTTCGAATCGCGCGATGTAAAATAACCTGATTCAGTCAAGCAACCTTTTCATCTATTTGATAATCATGAATGTTAAGAATGGATATGTGATTAATTACGACATAATTCTCCCCCCTCTCTCTGCATGTGTGTGTGTGCGCGCGTGTGTGCAAACAGAATATGACTTAAATTGCCAGTGACTGGTCTAAAATTATTTTTGAGTGTGAATACAAAACGAATAAGTAAATGATACCGCCATCTAAAATGTTGGGGATGGGGTGTGAAAGGGGGTACTCTCTCAGACACAAGGGGTGTGCGAGCACCCTCTCGCACCCCAGTGGTGCTGCCTATAAATGACTGATTTACTTTCCTAGCAGTGACAGTTATTAATCTCATTCTTCATAATTTCTTGATAAAAATCTGAAAAATGTTCTCTCAGACAATACATAGAAAATTAATGAAATTTGATTGTGCAATATATAACATAATTAACTTCACTCTGGAAAAAATAATCATTAATCTCAGCATCAGATGAACAAATTATAATTTAAGGATTCAAAATTAAGTAGATTTTCTATTAAAAAGTTTATTAAGCCTAATGCTTTTTAGGGAGTCGAGTAAGATAGAATATTTTAAAAGACGCATGCATTTTAGTGCATATCCTTCTTGAAGCTATTTGTATTCACCTTTCTGCAGTAATTAATGCGTGTGCACTTGCTTATAATAGTAATAATTATCATTACAATTATTAGTGGTAGTGGTGTGTGCATAACATGTTAATATTTGCTCTCTCGCTTTCCAGTTGCTAACTCTGCCAACGAAGATTGGCTTCAACAACGGAGTGAAGAAGACGGAGTTTCAGCCAATCAGCACGCAGCACGTGGTCACCAACGTGGCGGTGGTGGTGAACGTGGAGGGCAAGGGCATGAGGATGCCCTCCCCGGACGTGGATTACGACGCCAAGGAGCTGATGGCTGCCGACTCCGCCGGAACGCCGACGTTCAACGTGAAGATCGCCAGCACGAAGCCGAAGAACGAGATGATGCAGACACAAAATGGCGTGTATCCCTACCTCCTGCAATAAATGACCACACCTCGTTTATATTTCGTTCGTTTTATTTTCATGTTTAGTATCCTTGCCCACTTCAAATAGCTTTGGGGTGCAGGATTGACACGGGAAAATCTCTTCTTCTCCAAGAGTCCATTGGCGTAACTTGACAAGTGGCATTTGCACCCATAATTTTCAGTTTTATTAAAATTTACAAGTTAAAGATATTTTCGTCAACTTCCTGCAACGTGGCGATTAAAGTAAGCAACTGAAGATTAATTTTTATTATTCCGCAACAGTTATTAGTAACAATTATTCAGCAAATTAGTTCCAGATGCTATTTTCGATTCTGCCCCTCAAAAGTTAGGCTCCTGGTTACTTCTGCTGCCGAAACGATTTTGTAAACGAAACAACGTTGAGCGAATTATTTAACTCAGTCTCAAGAGAAGTAGATTCACATTATAACCAATCACAAGTCTTCATTTTAATTGAACCAGGACGATGAAGTAGGATATAACGATGCCCAGAATCTGAAACAGAAAACTGAAACTCAATAACACGGATATACACATAAAATTGAAAGTTAAAATGTTCCATCAACCATAAACAAATATACAAATACGAACATTGTGAATAATTAAAGAAACTCTCTTAAATTTTAGACTACTGCTCCAAGGATAAAATTTCAGAAGGTTTAGTTTCAAATTACTGTGTAAAAAAATAAACAAAATACGGTTGAAGGCCCATATGCCTACATAGAGGCTATGCCTGGATTAAAGAAAAAATATGTATGTAAACTTTACATGTCATAAAATAGATCCTTGCACTAAAGCTCAACTTTTTCAAGAAAATCGGCAAATTATTTGTTACATTCTCCTGTTTTGGTGATTCTATTTCTTATTATTGAGTTATATTGAAAATATTAGAGTAAATGTGAACAGTGTAAGCAGGCTTTTAGAAAAATGCTTGACCTAATTCTTTGATTCACATCCCCTCTTTCCAAAAAAAGAAAATAAAACAATTTTTATTTTCTATAGTTGTGGTTATCATTCAAGTATTTCAAACACCATTCATACTTCATAATCGACAGATTTCTTTCTAACGTGTAAGCACAAAGACGCAGTATTAATATAAGCAAGGGCTCCGCAGGAGATTTCGGGAAATAGTTTTATTGTATTTCGAATTGTGAAATTGTAGAGATATTTTATATAAAAAAATGTTGTTTTCTGTGACTTACAGGCCCTACAGTAATTACTCCTATTATTATTTGAAGTAGGGTTATTTTTAAGCTTGCAGTCTCTTTTACAAAAAAAACAGCTTTTTGTCAGTATTCAATTATGCAAATTGTATATAGATATACAGAATATGGAAATTACATATGTATGTAATTTAAAGAAACATACTCGTAAGTAGTAGAAGTAGCAGTAATAATAATAATAACAATAATAATAATAATAAAAAAATTAATAATAAAAGTTTATATGACCCTGCTGTCCCCTGAGAATAAATCCTGCGGGCGCCTTTGGATATATATCCTCTTCATATTGTTTCGATACAAATAGCATTTTATAGCAACCAAAATCACGCGTGGGTAACACCTGAATTTTGTGGCAACGAATTGATGTGTGCATAAGTTATATTTTATATTAGGGAGCATTGCGTAGCATAAATTTAAAGGAAAAGTTCATAAAACGACCTCTGCTATTCCAAAGTTTAATCTCAAATTTTAAACGATGTGAAAATATAACTTTAAACTTTAAATGGATGAACACACACAAAAATATTTCCATATCCTTGAAGAAAGGATTATTACGACTATACTTGCAATTATTCAACATATAGACCTATGTCTTATTTGTCGATTTTGAAATACAGAAAACAGCTTTCAATGGTCCTCAAAAATAGTAGTAAAATATAAGTTAATGGGAAAATGAAAGGCAGCAAAAAATAACGGACTTATATGAAATATTGAGTCTACACTGTAGACTCCATTCTGACGACCATCTTGGATTTAGTGCTTGAATAACCAACCTACAAATTTACCAGCAGTAACGAGTTCGAATATGTTTTCAGTCCAGTCGGGACTGTTTAAAGTGGGATCCGAAACACTTCTGCCGCCACGGGGTATCGAATTCTGTATCCTCTTGATTACAAGGCAACTACGTTACCACTAAGCCATCAAGAGGCCCTGAAATAATGCAAAGAAAATTAAACTAAAAACCTAAGTTCTTGCACATTACCATCGCTTGTTATGCACAATTTCAGCCGCAGGCTGAACCTCGCCCTTTAATAAAGGAAAATTGAATTGAACCCACTTTTTAAATAGCTCGCAGTGGTCACGAGGTCAAGCTCCCAAACACCGTCAATCCGAGTCTTCAGCTTCATTAGTGAGAGTGACAGTCGCGCCCCACAGAATTTCATTTGAGTGAGTTCAATGGTTCGTTTGAACAAAATCACGTGCGGGCTGCTTCGGTGGTCAGTGCTGATAAAGTTGACTCTTTCCTTTTGTGTCTCCCTCCTTTCCACCACACTGTCTCTCTCTTTCTTTCTGTTTCCTACTGTTTTACTGCTTCTCCCGTGTTTTCTCTCGTCCGCTATTTCTCTGTTTCCTTCCGTTTTTATTTCTCTTAGCTCTCTCTCCGTGTTTTGTTTGTTCCGCATTGCCTCTGCTTCCTTCTGTCTATATCTCCTTTCATCTCTCTCCTGTTTTGTGTATTGCTTTGTTCTTCCTTCATTTCTGCCTTTTCCTGTTTCCTTTTGGCTTTCTTTCTTTCTCTGTTACCTCTGTCGCCCGCGCTTTTCCTCTTCCCCTTTATATCCCCCCTCTCTCTCTCTCCCGTACTTATTTTCCTTTTCCTTCTCTCTCTTTCCTTCTTTGTTATTCTACTACAGTCCAGCCAGAGAAGACAAAGCTACCTGGAAAGGCCTATTCCGAACGCGAGAGGGGAAGCAGGTAGAATCAACAGCCAAACTACTCTGTGATATTTCCTTGTTTCTATTTTCGTTCTGAACCCTTCCATAATTTGAAACATATCTCTACTTACTTCATTGATGTTTCCGCACCAAACCTTCCCAAAATCCCATTGCTGCCACAGACCTCCAGATACCAGACCGGAGGTGAGCCTTTTATATGGGTAAACGTTAAGCCAAAAATTTCGAAGGGGGTGATACTATCATGGCAGCGAGAATGCCTTCATATTACTACTTGTAACAACTATTTTAAAGATTGTGAGTTATTGCACCACACAAGATTGCAATTTTTAAGTTTACTAAAATATATAACTCTACATATTACACTCCACAAGTGAGTACAAATAATATCTTCACAAAAATGAAAACCTAACATGTGCATCTCCGCCATATTTCTAGCCTCAGGATTAAGCACGGCTTCAAATAAAAGCTCATCGTTTTCAGTCTGTGATTTCTGCCGTCACCCCTATTTTGATATTGAACAAGTCCAGTTGGCGCATGCGCACTTCTGTCCATGGTTTCGGCTAAGGCAGTGGCAGGTATCAATGATTCTCCGTAGACTGGACTAACGCTTTTCCTCGGTAGGCCAGAGCCCCCCGCCCCCCTTCCCATGGCCTCTGATGTTGTATGATATATTAAAAATCTGGATTAAAGCGAGTCTCTCGGACCAAGAGTCTCGATTTCAGACGACGTATACGAAGTTTCTAAGCAGTCTCGTCTCATGAGAAGCACTTACGGAGACGAAGAATTCCAAGGACAAAGTGAAGAATCCCGCTCCAGTGACGCAGAGCGGCTGCTGGAGTCTCCCGATGATTATCTGGAGAAGGGACTTCCTTTTAATGGACACATTGGTCCACGGAGATTTGTACAAATTGGTCAGAATCATGGAGCTCTGAAAAATGAAAATTCAGAAATAAAAACAAACATTAGACCAGATAATAGATGTTTCTTATTCTATAAAGTACAGTGTGGCTCTGGGCCGAAATAGCACGTGACATTGCGCAGATGCCGACATTTTCGTCTCGTAACATGGGCCTCCCCGATGGCGCAGTGGTAGCGTCGTCGTCTTGTAATCAAGGAGTCCCGGGTTCGATTCCCGGTGGAGGCAAGTAGTGGTTCGGATCCCACTTTAAACTGCAGGTTCAGTCCCGATTAACCTTACTGTGCATAAAACGGAGTTAAAACACCAAATCAATCAATCGTCCCGTAACGTCTCGCTTATTTACGCACATATCTTTAGCATGTATAACCTTGCCCTGTACTTCCTTTGTGTTTCTGTCGTTTCAGGTCAGTGCTCAGTTAATACTTTTTACGCTCTAAATCGCGTACTCGTTTTGCATATTATTTCACTGAAGTTACTCGTACAAATGTTGATGTGTGTGTGTGTTGAGAGTGGTGGTGGTGGTCCGGTCGTTAAGGCGTCTTGCAGCCTCGGGATGAAGAGCTTTGGAGTTCACCCAGTCTCCGATAAACGGCTACCTGGGGGTGAAAGAGGCCGGAGCGTGGTGCTGATAACACTACATCCGTAAATGGCCACTATTTTCAATATGTGGAATGCACATGGGGAAAAAGCTTGTGTGTCCACATACTTTCTTGATAACGGATAATTAAGAAGTATAATTCAACTTGTCTGCCTTCAACGATTGAAATGCCGTAGTTATCAAGAGCATAAAACACAGCGATTCCGGCAAAAGATTATTATGTTTATCCTTGCCAGGAATGTTTTTATTACCCTCAAACATTTTACATTGATTGATTTGGTGTTTTAAGGCCACTTTATGCACAGTAAGGATAATCGGGACTAGACCTACAGTTGAAAGTGGGATCCGAACCACTGTGCCTCCACCGGGAATCGAACCCGGGACCCCTTGATTATAAGCCGACGAAGCTAGTACTGCGCCATCGGGTAGGCCCTGTTACCCTCAAACAAAATGGAACTAATAGTATACCACTTCTTTATTAAGTAATGAGCACAATTGAAAAATCATTCGTGTCCATTAATGGTCCAGCCATCAAAAATTTCCCTGTCGAAAAGTAAGCAGCCTCGCGGATTATAGAAGGACACTATTCGGCAACTGACCAACCTCACCGAGCCGACACAACAGCTGGCTCTTACGTTTTCATGGCATAGAGCTGATATTTTACACATATTAAAGTGTGTTACAAACCGTATTTTTTTGTGTGTGTGTTTTGTGTACAATTCTGTATGCTTGGATATATTCCATGGTTCAGTGTAGTTTAAAAGAGCCAAAATGATTTGAAATCTCAGTCCTCTTCCATGCGACCAGGGAGGAAGTACAAATATGGCCTCTCTGACAGAGTGAGGGACAGTGTGTGTGAAGCGGATAGCAGAAGGGAGAGTGAGCTTTCGGTCTTCAGCGGCCTCCCATCAGAAAAAGCATCCTGAGGCGACCCCGCTTTCACGCCGTGGGGCTCAAATTAGAGAAATGTAAATAATGTAAATTAGAGAATTTATGGAAGAATCCGAGCCTTGTTTGCTGAATTGTAAATAAATGTATAAAGCCCATTTCTGAGAGTTTTCAGCAATCACCCTGCAACATTAATTCAGTAAGTTCTTGCCTGTGATTGATTCTTTGGTTCCGAGCGCTCTGGTGAGGAACGGGATGGGAACCCAGGACTAAGGAGCCTATTTAGTTTTTATTTGGGTTTTTCCTGCCAGAAGCAGCCCGGTAAGGGTGGCGTGTTGCGGAACAAGTGTTCACAAGAAACTTGTAGAAATTTGGTCGTTTTCGGTGTTAACTAGTTCGAAAGCTATTTTTGTGTATGAGTTTGGGTTCATATAATAAGAGTTTCTAGATACTCCTTGACATCACACGAAGGTCTCTTGAAACGATACACCGACCTACATTCTTGGAAATCGCAGACAAAACACAATCGATGCTTACATGCACATACCTGCTTCGTGACGTCGTGTCCCAGTTGGCAGGGCATAAACATTTGAATGGAGTTCATGACGAAGTAAGCTAGCATGATCCCCATCATCGTGTCTTGCCGCTGTGTTTGGAGGAAAAACAAGTGAAATCAGGAAACACTGAAGAACAAAACATTTCATTGCACTCTTTGGATCTAAGGACAAACTATGCTTGTTGCTAATCGTGCGTTTGTACAGTCAACGGCAAAGATAATGGTAGGCAAATTGTCCACCGCTATTTTCACTACTTTTTTATTCTACATCCTGTGTTGTTTTAAGGAATGAAACTATGTTGGTTCGAAGCAGGCATTGTTCTCTGCTAATTGACGTCATTATTTCAATTCATTGTGATAGGGCTGTATGTTATAACATATTTTTTTATTTGGCATCGAATCGAATACAGGGGTGAGATCTTTAGATATCTGATGAAAATCAGCCGAAATAGACGAACTTCATAAGACATATTTTGACATATCTTACCAATTTCGCGTTTTTACAACATATTTCTTCAATTTTCTCGTAATAAGACATATTTCTGTATAATTTCGTAATTGTCTTGCATATAATCGATTATTTTATAATTTATTCTTCGTATCTTGAGCGGAACGCAAAGTTCATATTATCGATGGCAAGATAAGGAAATTACGAATGATGAAATTAAAGCAAATGCCATCTTTTCTTACCAACTAGTACAGAATAATAATGCACTATTTTTTCACAGTGACCTGCCAATTATGCTATAGTTTCCACAAAGGTGTACATCTGACATAATAGTAAACGAAACTGAACATAATTGCAGTAAACCTCATGGCATTTTCAATATTTTCCCTCTACATTCTTCGCTTAAAGGGATTCTGACCTAACCCCAACTCGCTCCCTGGTCGATCTTCCCTGGAAGATACTGACATAATAAGATACTGTAATGAGAAATTCGAAAGTACTGTTCTGCATATTTTTGGCTTTACTGGGAATATTTCTGCCTTTTTCTGACATATTTTTAATTTTTCATGACATGTTTTCCCATTTATATGACGTAATAACATACATATTTTACAGTTTTATAGGACATAAAGCCCCGGGCGCTACTCATCACATTGTGTAATTCAGACCGAATGAAAATGGTGGTTGGCAATTCGCCTACTGTTTCTTTCGCCGTCGGATGTACAGTCACAGACAATAGAAAGTTTTACTGTAAACAGATTTTTGTTATTACAGGATCTACGAAAAGTGCACCAACTTTGATTTGATGCATTTCAAGTTCTGTATGTAGGTTACTACTATATTAATAATTTTATCACAAATTTGGCTCAATTTATTGTGTGCGAAGTTCAAAAACTGAAACGGCAAAGAAAATCTTGCGTTAGTCCTGTACCCTGCTTACTAAATATTAATGGTTTAAAATCGTTTCTATAAGAAGCTCACTGATGTTGAATATTCGTGTGTGTTCATAAATTTATTCGCACTTCGAAAATAGAATGGTGCATTTTTTTATTATTATTATTATTTTATTTTTTTGCAGAGACAAAACATGTGCTTTAATTTCTGACTAAAATATACTATTCTTAGAATGAATTTTAGACATTTATATTGACCTTAAATATATTTTAGTTTTAAACGAATAAGTACTAACACTCTGGCGGGCCAGATGTTGTACCTGGGCCGTAGTTTGCGCGACATTCATTTAAAATATCTTAATGGACGACGCTCCGTAATAATCTATCAAAGTTAGATTTTGAAACACACTGTACCTGAAGGTCCTGTTACCCAGAATGCCTTGGTCGCCTTGCTACTCACCGTGCCGACGGCGTACGCCAGGAGACACAAGCTGGCCGTGCTCATCAGGAAAGTCACCAGGACGATGGGCCCGAAGATCTGTTCAGTCGTCTCCACGAAGCTGCAACGAAATACCAGGGAAATAATTTAAGATAATCAAGGATGTGCCGAGAGGGAGGTTTGGGAGTTCAACCCTTGAACTATCTACATAGTAGTAGTGTTAAAAATAAAGCAAAAATAACTTTATTGTCCACTTATTTTATATTTCTGTATTTAAATTGACAATCTCTCAAGTTCTTTCTGACTGCGCCATGCAATGGCCACGATTATCGTAAGAGGCGAATGACCCTAAGGGCAGAACTATCCTCCCATTGGAAATTGTGCGTACTGAAATGGAAAATCATATGCAGGCGCCCACACACGCATGATGTAGGCCTTCTCGATGGCGTGTTGGTAACGTTGTCGGCCTGTAAGCAAGGGATACGGGGTATCGAACCCGGTTCGATACTACTTTAAACTGTAGGTCCAGTCCCGATCAGACAGTCTGTGTATAAAGTGGACTTAAAACTCAAACACACACACCATGAATCATGTGTATATATATATATATATATATATAACCTGAAATTATATACTCCCTCTGTCCCATAATTCTTGATCGGCAAATTTGTACTGATCCTTGAGTGAAAACGTTGTATGGTTCATTACCGTGTTTAATTTTCTTCTTCTGTATACACCAATGTCACAGTTTGCCTATCGGACAAATATTATGAGACACCAAACAAAAGTGTACCGGACAATAATTATGGGACAGAGGGAGTATATAATTTCAGGTTATTTCAAACAAACATTATTTCTGTGTATCTCCAGTCTGCAGTACATCTATCTAATTATCGTTGTCGAAAAATCGATGACTTGCCCTCTTCTGCCCGCCGTACCTCCTAAATCATCTACTAAATTTTTTCATGCTCCATGCTTATTTATGTCTTACCCCTGATGATAGGCCTCCCCGTTAGCGTAGCGATAACGTCGTCGCATCGTAATCAACGGGTCCGGGTTCGTTATCCCGATTGAGGCACATAGTGGTTCGGACCCCACTTTAAACTGTACGTCCAGTCCCTATTAGCATATCTGTGCATAAAGTGGACTTAAAACAACCACTCAAAACTAAAATGAAACGGAGATCGATTCGTAACAGAAATACGCTAATAGATTCCAAAATCTACAGGGGAAATGTTGCAAATTAAGAGCAGTTAGAAAGTTACAGAAAAGGACAGGAATTCGTGCTGGTGTTGAGCAAGAACGGGGGACGAAATTTCACAAAGAATCTGCTGAACGAGTTTTCAAACAAAGAAGAGGGCTTGGTAGTTATAACGACCACCATGTTAGGCAGATTTCAGTTGTATATTGGCATTAATCTTATTCGTATACTTTCAAGTTAAGAACTTGGATTAAATTATTTATACTTAATTGTTCTTATATTTCATGTATATATATACGTTTTTTTATATGTTATAATATTATTCGCGTATTTTTGCAACATTTTTTCAGAATTTATAGGCTAATAATTATCCCAAATAATATATGCAACGTTTTCATTGTTTTTCAAGCACAAGTTAAATACATCTCTTCTTAATATCGAGTTTTGTTCAACAATGTACAAGATTGAAGTAATTTGTCTTCGTTATAAACTAAATCTTTACTTAATCATTTTTATGGGCAAGGGAAAATATGATTTATTTGATAAAATCAGTTTAGTTATTTCTGTATAGTTTAATATTGTAATATTATTGCAAAGTATTTCTCCCTCGTTTTCAATAAAATATCGTTTTGCTATTGGCTGTTTATGTTAGGAGTGGGGGACCAACAACAATAGCCAACCTGATTGACTTATCATGGTCTTCTTTGAAAATCCCTCCAGGGCCATTTCACCCTTTCAGTTTGTCGACGTCATCTGACTTTCTTCTTTCTCGAAAACCCTTTGGTGCCTTAAGTGATGTGGAACTGCTTCAACAGGAAGCACCGGACAAATAATGTAGTGGAGGGATGGAATGATCAGCAATGAGCTAGGTAGTCCACATTATATAAAGTTTAATGGCTGAGGCAATAAAGTCTAATGGCACGATTCTTAGGATGGAAATGAGCCTGGAAGATGTAAAACGGAAGGAAAAAAATGTGTTTTTGTTTTTTGCCGAGGAGAACTAACAAGTGTAAGGAGATTGGTGGAATTCCTAAATTTTTAAGAACAGTGTCATATGTTTTGAAATTTGAAATTTAGGTAACGTTAATAATTGTATTATTAAATGACGAAGCTCTTTTCAGTTAAGAAGTGTGCAGTACGTATTCCTATAAAAAATGGGTCACACTTTTATTACTAAATTATACATTTTTTGGCGACTACTTTAATCATGACGAATTTTCTATGATCAAACAAAACACTGACCAGTCTCAAGTCTGGATGTAAGTCCCTTTAAAGAAATTAAAAAGAATCGTCAAATAGAATCGGGAAGTGTGAGAGAAAGTTGCAGGTCCCAAGGCAGAAAAATATGTTCGCGATTAGGAGATAGACCTTCGAGTATATTCCTGTTCAGGCAGAAAGGGTTCGCAATTAGGACTCTTCGCAACTAGGACTGTTCGCAATTAGGACGTCACCGGTCTCTGAGTCCGTGCGCGACCATCGGCGTAACTAGTTTCTTTCTGAAAATCCGGTTTACCGTTCCGTGTCTTTTTTTGTTTATTTGTGTTGTGATTTCTATTAAACAGTGATACTTGTGCAATAACTTAACAGCTGTTGTAATAAGATGGACATAAAGCAAAAAGAACGGAAAAAACTGCTATTTCTGGAAATTTCGAGGGAAAGTGACTCAACAAATGGACAGTTTGATTCAGATGATGATTGAGACCCATCAGCGCAACGTTTGCAAGAATGCCGTGAAAAATTATAAACATTTTCAATCACCAATTATTTTATTTGCAAAAGATACTATTTTTTTTAAATTGTCTCCCCGATAGCGCAGTGGTAGCTTAATCGCATTGTAATCGGAAGGTCCAGGGTTCGCTACCCGGTGGAGGAACATAGTAGTTTTACTCACTTTAAACTGTACGTTCAGTCCCGATTAGCTTTTCTGTGCATAGAATGGACTTAAAACAGAAACTATAAAAAAAACTCATTTTTTCCAATTTTATGTTCGGATATGTAACATTGAAATTTTTAACGTGTATTTAATTTATTAACTAAAATGTACATTTCATAGTTTTATAGAATCTTCATTGCTTGTAAAAAAAATCTAACTGTAATGATTGAGGAATTGGCGTTTTAAACCATTAATTTAGCATGTCTTAAAAACCCGGTCTCTGAGACCGTGCGCGACGTAACATTTTGCACGTGACCCACGAAGGGTTAATAATATAATGGAAAAGAAGCCCACCAACTGTATTTTTGAAACAGAAAATACATGATAAATGCATTCCGAATAAAATTCTCCTCTTTTACAAATAACATGACGTATAACTTGCAAATACGGCATGTGTTTTACACATATGCAACATGGAGCGACGTAAAGGAAGAAAATACATGTGTAATATGCTAACACTAATTGTGGAAGTATTCAAAGCTTATTTACGTACATATACGTAACATATATTGTTTAAATACATTAAATAATCAATTAATCCACCTCATAACCAACCAAGAGCAAAAAATATATAAATTGTCTCTCAAATGTGCACGCTCCTTTCCCTCAAAACAATTGTTCATGCATTCGAGACAAAATCAATTAAGACAAGTCTTATTTTATTTCTCTGTCTGATAATTTAGAATGATTTACAGAAAACAATCACGCATTGCAAGCGACGCGAGCAAGACAATTTTACGAAATGTATTTTTATTTGCATAAAATTCAAATCGAGGTGGCAAATTGCCCCTCTGTGCCCCTGCAGATTCCTTTCGCTGTCAATATTTGCCCCATCCCCTTGCCCCCTAGAATCGATTTCATTTCATGGTTGGGGGGACAGTGCTTCCTCCCATACCCCTGTAGTTGCGCCACTGTTAGTTAATGTCTTCTTGCATTATTTCTGGCGCGCCTCTGGTTCAGGAACCTACCTCAATCAGTTCCAATCAATGACAAACGGACGGTATTGTTTGCGTACAACATTAGCAATTGCAAGAGAGGAGAAAATAGCTTTGCAGAGTTTGTTCCGAAAAGCATGCAATGTCCTTTGAGAACCACCGAGAAACTTGCATGAACATTCAGCCCAGAGTTTTCTGAATTCCATACCAAAGCCTGAATTGCATCACGAATGGCGGCGATAGCAAAACGCGAAACTGACGACGTAGCATTCATGAATGGAGGAGTTCGTTGCCTCCAGCAGAAGTTATCACATCCCACAACGCTCGCTCAACAAATGATCGAATAAGTCAAATACATTACTTGATACAAATGTTTGCTTTAGCATCCGTGCTCACAGGAATGATAGGTCATGGTTCCAACTGACGTGGACTTCTAGGCAGGGCAGTTCAAGGTCCAGGAACATAATGGGTTCTATTGCGTATTGTTTAATTGAAAAAAGGTTCCTGGACCAATTTGAAATACTTTCCAGATAAAAAGGTTATTTACGGTCCAGAACCGATTTACGCTTGTTGATTTTCTCTCATGGGCCAGAATTGGACTTATTTAAAACCTTAACCTGGAACCTTAACAACCCTGCTGTATACTCACTATAGATAGAAGCGAGACGAGACAGACGATTCTAAAATCAAGACGATACGGTGTGTCCGAGAATTTGGTAAACTATCACTTATGGAACTTGAAAACCAAATTTACATACTTTAGTTTGCCGGACCTTGTGGCCGAGTGGTTAGCACATCGCGCTGCGACGCCAAGGGTCCCGGGTTCGAATCCCGCTCGGACTTGGTTGTTTGTGATGTCCATTCATTAATTTCATCATTTCATCACTCATCTCCATCTTCGCAAACTAGCCAAGAAACACAAAACGCGAAGTAAAATAAACTAAATCAATAACAACAATAATAATAATACTTTAGTATGAAATCGATATCCAGTGGAGGCATATTTGCTGGTGGTTAGATCTTACTTTAAACTGTAGGTCCAGTCCCGATTAGCTTATCTGAGCAAAAAATTGACTTAAAACAAACATTTTCCTCCTACATGGTTAGCTGGAGGGGGAGACATTTGACTCAAAATTATCTACAACATACCTGATACATTTTAGATTTTACCATCTTTTCAGGCGTAAGCTTGCAAAGAAATAGATCTTTACGACAATATTCTACCTCTCTTCCCTCGCATATTCTTTGAAAAATTCCGTGTTCCGGTTTGATGAAGTGATCGTGTACGATTATACTATAGCTGCATTGCGAAACATGAACAGTATTGTCGGTGTTGATTAATAATAATATCAATTCAAGGAACGCTCTAATACCTAGTGTTGGCATGCGATACGTAATTGTACTACGTATAGGCCTACTGCATAGTAAAACCACCTGTAAGAAAACAAAGAAAAATAATGTTAAAAGCTCATTTCTAACTTCTTGTCGTGCAACAGTTTTGCTTTAGCAAGTGAATTTTACACTTGAGTCAAAATCCACGTAATTTTTGCTATGGATTACGAAACTAACATTAACCTCAAGCAGAGTGGACCAATTCGTTGCAATATGCACCAAAATCTATTTTCACTCAGGTGTAGAAATCTCCAGCTACATACGAAATGAAGAGCTCGGGTGTAAAACATGGTGACCTTTTTGTCATTTTTCAGTTACAAAGTAAAATGTTCCATCCTTCGATTTTCGAGTGAAATTTCCGTGGCATACAATTTACATTGGACTCAGTGAAGCCTTCTGAAATTGGTAAACACAACACGAAAACAATTTATCTGCAGTGTAGCTTCTAATAACCTTTTCTCTTAATGAACTCAGGAATGACCAAAATGTCACTTACCATGTTTAACACCCGACCCCTTCAAATATTATGCAATAACTGAATCGGTACAAGAGCACGTAGACAATTGCAACACGAGGAGTCTATTTGTTGTTCCTACTATCATTTTCTATCTTATCATTAAGTTGTGGAACAAATTGTAACAAAATTCCGATTGTGGGTTCACAAACACTATTCAGGAGCATATAGTTACATCATTTATTCTCTGACATTAAGAATATAAGCTTGTTTTCTGTATTTTGAAAATTAAAAAAAATGTTTTGATAATCACCCTTGACGAGGGGAATTAGTTTTCACGAGCGCCTATTCATTAATTTCCCCCCTTCCATCGCTAGACTACCCATGAGAGCGTTACACCATCTGCAATGCAAGCACTGTAATTGGCTGTAGTTGGTCTATGGGAGGATAAGATTCGGTTGTACTTAAATATTTATCATAAAAGTAACTACAATATAGGGAAAACAAGGAATTCGAGAAACACACATTAAAAACGCTATACCATTGAGATTCTAGCTGAGGTTTTTGTTCGAATGTTGAGCTCATTTCTGTGGAAGAGGTTCTTGGTATTGCGAAACGACCTCTCTCGAGATGACGTAGGTTTGAGTTTTTGTTTTGTCCACTTTATGCACAGTAAGGCAAATCGGGATTGGACCTACAGTTTAATGTGCGATCCGAACCACTATGTGCCTCCACCGGATAATCTGTCGAGATGGCGTAGGCGGTAACGTATGCAAATATACTGTAGAAGGGTTGTTAATGGCGTATGGCAGTATCGTGGAAGACCATCGTAAAATTCATTGAAGTCTGTTACAAACAGTATTGGTTTTTGTTTCTTTTTTGTGTTTGTGTATAATTCTGTATGCTTGGGTTTCTTCCATGGTCCAGTGTAGTTTAAAAAGAGCCAATAAGATTTGAACTTTCAGCCCTCCCCCATGCGACGCGGGAGGAAGTATAAATATGGCCTCTGGCAAAGGACAAGGGAGAGTGTTTATGACCCCGATAGCAGAAGGGAGAGTGATCTTCGGGCTCCAGTGGCCTCCCATGAGAAAAAGCATCCCGAGGTGATTCCGCCGATGCTTAGCTTCCACTTGGCAGTTCTGCCGTGGGGCTCAAGTTACAGGAATGTATATAATGTAAATTAGAGAATTAATGGAAAAATCCGAGCCTTGTTTGTTGAATTGTAAATAAATGTATAAAACCCATTTCTGCAAGTTTTCAGCAATCACCCTGCAACATTAATTCAGTAAGTTCTTGCCTGTGATCGATTCTTTGGTTCCGAGCGCTCTGGTGAGGAACGGGATGGGAACCCAGGACTAACGAGCCTATTTAGTTGTTTATTTGGGGTTTTCCTGCCAGAAGCGGTCCGGTAAGGGTGGAGTGTTGCGGAACAAGACAGAATGATGATCTGCTTGGGAACCAAATCTTGGGACACGCTGTTCTTTCAAAGATTAGTTTTGGAATCCCTTTGTTGCCCTTTAGCACCACACTGCCTTGTGACAATTGCCCTCCGTGGTATGTGGCATCAAGGGCACCCGCAGGGGAAGGGGGTGGCTGAGATTTCTGGGAAAACTTAATACAATTCGAATGGCGAAATTATAGCGTGAAAACATAAGACGGTAGATGAACTGGTCTCTGTTGGATATCTGTGCATCGTGAAAAAGTGCAAAAAGACAAAAAGAGTTCTTCATGAAGATTGTTTGTGGAAATAAGCAGATCGAACGCAGTTTATATTTAAATAGTGGACTAAATTCTGAACTTGCCAACAATGACACGGTGTTTCCAAATTTGATTTGTAATAATAATAATAATAATAAAATGAGAAAACAATGAGAAAATGCAGTGGGTGTGGAATGCTTATGTAAACTATCCTATTCTTTATGAGGATTTTCTGAACCAGGAGGAGAGTTGAAGAGTTTTCTCGGGATTTCCGGATAGGCTTCCGAGCTTGACAGCTAACGTCACTCTGATCTTCAGGGATTGAAGTACAGTGGGATCCATGAGTATTACGATGCAAATTGTCCGTGACTATTTTCATTAATTTTTCTCTTACATAATATGTGTTTTTAAGCGATGGACTTTTATGTATTCTGGTGCTGAAGTTGTCAACAGCTTGTTTTGAGTTTTCTTTTAATTCTTCAAGCTCTTAATGGGTCAAATAAAGTGCACGAACATGGTGATGGACAATTTGTACGGTAATAGTCATGGATCCTACTGTACGAGATGAAACAAAAACAGAAATTTAGAGAAACACCCGGCCCCCGAAGGTTCAGCCGGGGTGAGTGGGGCCAAGCTCGGATCCAGCGACGACGCCTCTTTTGCGTCCCCCGCTTGGAGTGTATGTTGAGTGCAAAGGGCTTCTGCCTACATGTTCACTTACCGGTAACCAGGCTGGGTCCAGTTCGAATCCCGTGTCCCTGTTAAGGTTTTCCTCTTTCCTGTGGATGGATATTGCTTCTTTGATGATTTGGTCCCCTCCAACACCAAACACATATAACCTTATCGTGACACATCTCTGCTCTTCAATCCCTGAAGATGAGAGTGACTTTAGCTCTCGAAATCACCTGGTTGATATCCCGAGAAAACTCTTCGTAATCCGCCGCCAGGAAAGCTTCAGGAACCATAGGAGGACAGTATCCTCCACTTCTCCCCCATTTGAGAACTTCTGCCCCCCGAGAGGAAATTCTGCGAGCGTTCTTGCGTGGCGTGAGCATGGAGTGTTACCTGATCACCCGTCGATGATGGTCTATCCACTGCAGCGCAGTGGTCTTCGGTTCTCCGTGACGTTCGCTGGGGTCGCACGACTTGGCGAGGGACCTGGAGGATGTCCCGTGCCTCTTCCTCGGTTTGCAGACGAGAAGCAGCTTGACGTTCGGCGCCCTCTTGCGTCTCGGTTCGACTCTCTTGGGAGGCGCACCGACGACCGTCCCGACGGACGTCCGAAGGACCTTCAGCTCGCTCCTGGCCTTTAAGAGGAGACCCACCAGCGCCACGTCGCAGGCCAGAGACTTGGTGCCGTAGAAGAATACGACGAGCGTCTGGAACGCCGCCACCAGTTCGTAGGCGGGCGTCTGGCTGACGTCCACGGGGATCCACAGTGGGTGGGCGAAGGGCTTCTTCACGACGTCGCACTCCGTTTCGTTGCCGACGGAACCCTTCGTGACGCACTTCCCGCGAAACACGAAGGACATGGAGACCCAGCAACTTAGCCCCAGGAGGCAGACCGAGAACATGCTCGCCGCTATCCTTCTGATCGCGACATCCACGTTCGCTCCACCGTCCAGCCCCGTGGATCTGAACCCGGAACCCTGGAGGAAAATCGCCTTCACGTGCTTCCTCTTCAACGTCACCACCACGGTAGCGAAAATGCTCTCGAAGACGTTGAGCGTCGTCACGAACTTGTCGGCCGACTTCTGAAAGCTCTCTCCATTTAGGAACATTTCCGATATGTGCGAGAGGAAAGCGCCGACGACGACGAGAAAACTGAAGACGCAATACGAGAACCTTCCCCAGTCGCCGATCGTCGACTCTCTCGTGGGAAGAGGGTCCGTCCAGAGGCCGGCCAAGGCAAGTATTTTCCCCACGATGTCGATGTCGCTAGACTGGCTTTGTTGCCACCGGAACTTGGAACTCCTCCCGACGATCGAAATGTGTTGCGTGGAGCTCGCCATGATGCGCTTTGGTGGCAAGTAACCTCAGGGACAATCGTCCCGTCTGGTTGGGAAGCGTTGCCAACCATTGCTTAGAAACGACCCTAGAGATGGGCGCCAGAAGAAAATTTTCGAAATCGAAAAGTTGAAATGACGACCCCAGTAGGGGTCTATACAGCTCGCCAACAAACAACTAAATAATTAAATGTTCAGTCTCTCCACATCACTTTTCTGACGCAATTGTATCCTTGAGGTGAATAATTAACAATATATTTACAAGCGGAAGAGAAGAAACAATGGAAAGAGAGGAACGTCGTAAAGAAGAGAGAAAATGTGAAAGAAGCTGTACAGAATGAGAGAATGGACAAGAATCAAGAAACTGCATACATAAATTCAGAGGGAGACAGACAGAATGAAGGATACGGGAAAGAAAATAAAGACAGAGAATGAGAGAAAGATAATAAGGAAGTGATACAGAGAGAGAAAGAAAAAAAATATGGAAATTAAACAGAGAAAGAAAGTAAGGAAATTATGCAGGAAGAAAATAAAGAGGACAGAGAAAGAATGAAAAGACAGAAGTAAGACAGAAAAGAAATAAAATTAAGAAGTGAAACAGAGAATGGAAGAGATATGAAAAAGTGAGACAATGGTAAATATGATTTAATTCTTTGAAAAAGTCCGTGAGCCAGGACCTCAAATTTAGGCGATCGGTACCTACTCGGGGGGATGGGTTCTCGTATGATTTTTTTTCAAGGTGTGGATGCCTGGAACTGGAAAATGTGTGATAGCATCTCATAACTCTTTGCTTTTTATATAATATTATTGAATTAGTAAACATAGCCGCGGTGGCTCAGTCGTTAACGCGTCTGACTACCATGCTAAAGGTCCCGGGTTCGATCCCCGGCCGGTTCAAATCCGGGAACTTTTCTAACGTAGGAAGCGGCCCCGGCGCCCACCCAGCGTCGAATAACATGGGTACCTGGGGGAAACCCTGGGGGGTAAAGGCGGTCAGGGGCGTGATGCTGATCACATCACTCCCACTCACGACCGGATCAAGAAATTGTGGGGCGTTACCCCCACACCCCCTATACGCCTTCATGGCGTGGTGCTAAGCACAGGGGAGCACTTTACCTTTTTTTTTTTTAGTAAACGTAGCCAAGAAATAATGGTTTTTCATATTTTTATAAAAAGCATATACATTGATCACAATATTTGCATAAATAAATTTAATTTGATCTGACTTATTAAATTCAATATTATTTTATAATAATTACAACTATTAAGTGTAATAATATTAATATAATCCTTATAATAATAATAAAATTTTATTATATTTTTTATATACAGACATAGATTAATAAGTTTTACTTACAATTTTTAATAATAATAGTGACTGAATCTTAAATATGCATGTATGTTATAATTTAACATAAAGAAAATTTTATTATTTACACTCATCATCATCATCGTCTGAATAGGTGTCATCACTCATTGATTTTCGCATGTGGGTAGTCGGCACCTGCTGCTCTTTAGACAGAAGACGCAGTTTGCAGTTTCTATTGAATTGGTTGGTTGATTCATTTAATATTTCAAGTCCACTTTATGCACAGTAAGCCTAATTGGGATTGGACCTTCAGTTTAAAGTGGGATCCGAACCACTATATGCCTCCACCGGGTATCAAACCTGGGACCCCTTGATTACAAGGCGGTGCACCATCGGGGAGACAGTTTGTAATGGAGTTGCAAGCTAGTAGATCTAACAGAGTTTAACATGCTGTCTGCCATCCCATCCAATCCATTACCAGCTCCTCTGTTGCATCGTGTTTTTTTCAATGTCCACTTTCTCCCACTTGGTCTAGGTGTACGTGGATCATTCAGAACACATCTCTTGCTTATAGCGGATCGATAATTGCAGGTTAAGCATGTTTCTTGCAAGTTGATAAATGCCTATCTCACCCTTCTTTGGAGAAAATAGACGACATCTCATGTCATTCACACCATGTACGGAAGATTTTGGAGCATACCGTAAGCACGAGAACTACAGTTTGTCCATTACTATTTCATTGAGATCCCATTGATCTCCGAGGGTACGAAAATATTTCCTGTGTTAGTCTGTTAGCAGGAAGGATGCACTTACTTTTCCTTTTCCTACAAATGCATATGGAGACTTATCATATCTCTACAAACATTTTTAATAAGAATTGAAGCTATTTTCCTAATTTTAGTACTATATCTCACACAGAATTTAACCATGATTCTTCCAGGGAATCTCAAACTCAGTATGTGCCATCTCAGCCTCTTATTATCATAACCCTCATTAGCAGCGGCAGTATTCACCAACAAATTACCATTTCTTCTTCATGATGTTTACTGTTGATATTGAGCACTTTGGGGCTCCATTCAGATGTGATGTTCCATCATTTATCTCCACAATTCGCGTAGTGTTTTATTCAAAAGATTTACAAAATGCTCTGGTTTCCTACATTCGTTAACAAGAAATGCAATTAGAGTTGTTTTATTCATTACGTGACTTAGGAATTTCCTTCACTTGCTGACAATCTGGGAAGATGAGATGCTCTGTGACTGATGACCGAGTTCTTTCCATGTGATTATCCTTTCGTCTCATTGTACGAATCAAACAGACGTCGATTCTTGGACTAGTATTTCCTTATGGAAAACAATGGACAAGGCAGATAGACCTCCCGAAAGTTTGACTCCTGTTCTTTTACTCTATGAATAACAGTAAAGCCATCAATCGCCGTAGCTAAATTTCCACATATTACCTCAGGGAAGGATAACATTTTTCTGCAAGTATGTCTCTGAAGCCCATGATAATGGTTCTAAGAGAAAGCCCATTTGATGATTTTGATTCTGTGCTGTCACAATAATTCGACCAAATAGTGTCTTGTCTGATAATTGACCTGCCATAGCCATAACTACGAGGGGGTGCTGTAAAGTTCATGAAATCACCCAGAAGAAATACAGCTGGAACAACCATTTTAATACATTATTGAACGTATTCCCCCGAAGGTCAATACACTTTTCACAAAGATGTTTCAACGTTTGTAACCCTTTCAAATAGAAGGTTTTGTCCTGCCGTGCAAACCAGCCCTTCACCTCGTCAACCAGTGCCTCTTCGGACCGAAAATGTGCCCTTGAGATGTTTTTTGAGGTTTGGAAAGAGGTGATAGTCGGATGGGGTCAGATCAGAGGAATAGAGTGCACACCAAGGCTCAATTTTCCCCGACATTTTTCCTTCAGAGCCGCCTTCAATTCAATCAAATATTGGTAATCAACAGGAGCATTGATGATTTCACCCTGTTTAAGATATTTTATGAGGATAACACCGTCCTTATCCCAAAAGACCGATGTCAGAACCTTCCCTGCCGACCTTTGACTTCGGAAATTTTTCGGTCGAGGAGACCTACTGTGGCGCCACTCCATGGATTGCTGTTTAGTCTGTGGGTCATAATGGTGAATCCATGTTTCATCTTCAGTCACCAGACAGTGCAAAAAATCATCAGGGTGTTGAAACTTGCGCACGATCTGCCGTGACATCTGCACCCGTGTTCTCTTCTGGTCAGCATTCAGACATTTTGGGATCCATTTCGCACTGAGCTTCCGCAAGCCCAGATACTCTGATGTTATGACACCCACACGCTCACGCGATATCCCCAGATACGCAGCAATGGTTTTGGTGGATATGCGCCTATCCTCCATGATCATGTCGTGCACTTTGACAATGTTTTCCGTGGTCACTGCATTTGCAGACCTGCCAGTCCGGGGTTCATCTTCAGTCTCACCATGTCCAGTCTTAAAATGCCTCACCCATTTGGCTACTGTTGTATATCCTAGGGCATGTTTGCCCAAAGTCTCATGCAAAGTTTTATGGATATGTATGACGAATTTGTCTTGAAACACGAAAAACTCGATGACAGTGAAGCTCATTCTTCTCAAATTTCCTTAGGTCCTCCGCCATCTCTTCTTACTGAACCTCAAACAAAAAAAAAATAACAATGACAAAATGATCATATACAGAATAAGAGATTTACAATATATGCTCTGTCGAATGGCTACAACGATTTGTTTCAATTTTTATTTCTTCTAGGTGATTTCATGAACTTTCCAACCCCCCCCCCCCGGCTCGTATCCATCGCCTTCTTCTTAGATCAAGAGAGGAACAGAAAGAAATAGACGAAAACCATGTACAGCCGATGTTTAAGCAACTGAAAGAACATTCAGAGAACAGATACAGTAGGATATGGATTAGTACAGGTAACATAAATACCCTACAGTCGCTTTAACCAATGCTCACATGATGTACGTCATTATAGAGCAATGTGTGCACCAATAGAACAGCTCATAAACGGACATAGTCACAGCAGTAACTCACCCATACTATGGTATGCGATCTCGAACGGCCAACACCGCTGCACATCTGTGTGGCAAGGACTCGATGAGGTGATCGATGAGAGCTTGGAGGATTCCTTGCCACTCTTCAGTTTGAGCAATTTCAGCCCTGGAAGATTTTTGGGAGGTTCCATCCTACCTAGAATGAGTCTGCCAAGTGCATCCCAGACATTCTCTATGGGATTTAAGTTTAGTAATCACGGTGGCCATTCCATACTCACTATTCCCTCGTTCTCTGGTACCTTGTGCACTAACAGAACTCTGTGAGGACAAGCATTATCGCCGATGAAAAGGAAACGATCACCTATTCCATCTGCGCACTGCATGGCAAGAGGTCTGAGGTTCTCGTCTCCATATCTAAGGGTCATATTCCACCACCTCCATTTTGGAATGTTTCTTATACAAAAGCAGGGTAATGGCGTGTTCCACATTCCCTCCAGATTAGGCACGTCTATTGTAAGGCTGGGGGCTGAATCGCGACTCATCGGAGAACACCACTAAATCCCATTCGTTGTGGCCCCAATTGCGATGTTCCTCAGCACAATTTCTACGGACTGAAATCTGTACGATGGTGGAACACACGCCATGAGTCTAATGCATAGAGGCCACCTTTAAGAAGGCGATTTCAGACAGTTTGAGATGACATCTGAGCCCTGTTGCAGTGAGAATGGCATGTTATAGTTTCGTTGCATTTTGTCGTCTGTACCAATCGGTTGTTAACAGAAGGTACCCGATGACTCTTACTGTTGTTGCTCGTGGACGGCCTTGACCTTGCCTTCGTCGCACATTTCCCGTTGTTTGGAATCGAATATACAGGCTAGAAATGGCATTTTGAGACACTCCAAGGGCTACAGATACCTCTCGCTGTCGGTCCATCTTCCATCCTTCCTATGTCTCTCCACGGATTGATTCAGGTAAATCGCACTTTAAAAGCATTGTACCAATTACCAACGTTCCTCAGTGAACTCTTACACTGCTTGGACTGCTACTGTCATGCACACAGCTGCGCACTTCAGTTGCTAATTCAGATATATTGGCATTAATGATGGGGAAATAGCAAATTGACTCCAGTAATGGTGTTAAATACCATCCAACTTGTCAATTAAATTATTAAAATATTCACATATTTTAATTAGTGCTATTATTATAATCTTAATTATTATCAACATTATTATTAATTTAGATCAGAATTACTATAATTGTCATTTCAAATAGTAAAAGTCAAAATATGAAAAATTATCAATATTTTCCATTTACATGAAGGTTATCTGGGGAGTGGAGTGAAGAGAAGGCAAAGAGTTATGACATGTTATCACCTATTTTCCATCTCTAGGCATCCCAACGTTACCAAAAAGTCATATTAGAACCCGTCCCCCCGACCGACAACTTGCCTGGCTCAAGGCCTAAAATGAATATTTCCAGCCCCCTGAAGGAGTGGTCCCCACATGAACCATGTGTCGCTGAAACGCTCTGCGCTGCTACGATGAGTATAGGGAAATGTTCTTACGGTTGGCAACATTGCGAGCAGGATAGTCTGAGAAAATTGACTCCAGCGGCCTCTATTAGCTGGGTGGAAGCGACACGCAGAGCAAATATTGGTGATAGAGTGAAGATCGAAAACGCCCCGAGGGGGTGGGGGGTTGTCCTCAATTAGTTAAACTGGTCCAGCATCGATCAGGGCAGGGAGGTTGGAGGGAAATTATTAAATTAAATCAGGCCAAAGGAATCGAAAATAAGGAATTATTCCATTCTACGGCGAAAAGTTATCTTCGTTCTGGAGGTGGAGGCTGATGTCGGCCAGTACCTTGTATCCACAGCTGCAAGGTTGAATAAAGTATATTGATTTATAGTCTGTCAGTCAGATGTTGAGTAAGGTGATTTCCGAGTACAGTGGGATTCACTAGTATTGCTCGGCAAATTGTAAATGACTTTTTCCATTAATTTTTCTCTTACATCCTATGTGTTTTTAAGCTATGGATTTTTATGTATGCAGAAGTTGTCAACGGCTTGTTCTGAGTTTTCTTTGAATTCTTGAAGCTCTTATTGGGTCAAATAATGTGCACGAACATGGTGATGGACAATTTGCACGGTAATACTCATGGATCTTACTGTACAAGAAGAGTCTTTACTGTTTGTGTTTTTGTTTTAGTTCCATTTTATACGCGGATAGGCCAATCGGAACTGGAGTTTAAAGTGGGATCCGAACCACTATGGACCTTCACCGGGCGTCGAACTTGGGACCTCTTGATTACAAGGCCACTTAGGATCTTTCACTTTCATTGATTTTATATTATTTTATTTATTTATTTCACCTATAACAGAGCTTTCGCTCCAATTACAATAGGCTTACATATATATATATATTTTAAACAATGAAAAATTATAATTCCAACAATACAAAAACAAAAGAAGAAGAAGTAGAGCAAAACTACAATAATCGTTTCATAAAGAACACCAGCACAAGTATTCTAGAGAACATAAATCCAAAAATGTTATTCACTGAGGTAGAACAAGGTACATATCTATATACAGACTGAGACATTTATAACTATACACATGTAAATACTCATATATAAACAAATATACACACATACAGGCATAATTGTATTTACAAACATACCCATATACACAGAAAACATCTATAATTATTTATTATTTATTCATGATATTCTTCGAAGGACGGACAGGAATTGCATGAATGGCATAGCGAAATCCAAGTCTAGGCTATTTCGGCTCGTTAAGTTAGACGGGGAAACCCCTTAACTTAAACAAAATGGAAGTCAGACCCCTAAAAGGAATGGAACATGTATCTTAGAAACTTCTTACTCAATTCTTTAAAACTAATTCATTCACTACTAAACAAGAAGTAAAACCTTTCCTGTCTAAGAGCACTAAAATCTCTTTACCTAGGTTAAAAGCTGAGGCTGTAAAAGGGCACTAAGCATACACAAGGACAACACACAGGATTATACTGGCGCAAGTTCAGCCGGCAGAGCCTCGTTGGTCTGGAAGAAGCCGTTGCCGGGATGTACAGTGGGATCCATGAGTATTACCGTGCAAATTGTCCATCGCCATTTTCGTGCACTTTGTTTGACCCAATAAGAGCTTCAAGAATTAAAAGAAGACTCAGAACAAGCTGTTGACAACTTTTGCACGCAGGATGCAATAGAAAAATTAATGAAAATAGTCATGGACAATTTGCACGATAATACTCATGGATAGCACTGTAGTACCTGGAAGTGAGGTTGGCTTACACCTATTTTACTGTTATTGGTTAACTGATTGAATTAGGTTGTTTTACACCGCTTTTCTGCCACTTTTGGCTAATCGCAACGGTGGGGATGAAAGATGATAAAATGAGATGGACAAACACAGACTGACGATGGAATACAATTCTTACAGAGGATTGTCGGTGGTTCAAGTCGTTAGTCTGCAAATTACAGTCCTTTATGTACTACGTTGAAGTTAGGTTGACTTATTTGATGTATTCACAAAGGTCACTCCTACTACACCCATTATACTGTAAATGTTCTCCAATTAAAGAAATATGCGACATGTACGGATGATTTTAAGATAATCGTGAGGGGAGAAGTTCTTACCGCTTGCGGAACCAGAATCCTGCTAGCGATTTGCAACAACTCCTCACTTGCAGTGCAAAACAGAATCAAGTTTCACTTACAGCACTTTGCAAGGGAGGTACTGTACAGTGCGAGCTATATTCTGGGTTTAATGTTAAGGATAATTTGTCATTACAACATTGTGCAGTCATCTGTCAACTCCATCTGCGGCTAATAAAATAAGAGGTTTGCGTTACAAATATTGTGAATCTAAAACAAGTGGGCAAAGAAAGAATTGTACGTACTTGAATTTTAGTGTTACTATTTCACATATATTTCGGGGGCAAATTCATATGTATTTGTAAATTTGCGTCGATTTTCTTCCATTTTTGACTAACCGCGACGCCGAGGGTTAGTGATGATTGGATGAAATTGATGAAGGGACACTCGCAAAGATCACCCGTGCCTGGGTCAGGTCTCGAACCCGGGAACCTTGATGGCAAGATCGAAAATCGCCCACTGAGTCGGCTCCGGGAAGGATATTAGGTTTCTCGTTCAGACCCTGCCCCCAAAAAATAAAATCCTCACTACGCCACTGTTCTGAGATGAACATAGTTGGTTGGTTGGTTGATTTGGTGTTTTAAGTTCACTTTATGCACGTTAAGGCTAATCGGGACCGGACCTACAGTTTAAAGTGTGATCCGAACCACTATGAGCCTCCACCGGGTATCGAACACGGGACCCCTTGATTACAAGGCGGCGACGCTTCCTGGAAGGCCCTGGGATCTCGATAGGTGACACGAACTGACACAATATTCAGCTTAGGGGGAGTATCGCAAAAGTGAACATAACGTTTTCTTAATATTTGTCGCTGAAACGCAACTTCATGTCAAAACCGCCGTCTTTTTCCCTGACGAAACAAAAATAATTTCGTTCACTCCGGAGAACATGAGGATAAACAATTGTGAAATCCAGTGTGGCATTCTGTTCGAAGTTCCAAGACCAAACAACACATAATGTGGGTCGCGAATTGTGGAATGGAATTCGTCTCGGGCATCCTGACGCGCAAGAGATTCGTATAAAAAGGCTGTGAAGCCAGTGGAAGGCATCAGATCCTTCTCCTCCATCGCAAAGAAAGAAACAGTCCCAGGATGCAAGTGAAAGACGCTTCTTTCATCGGCGTCATCTGCCTGATCGCTGTCGAGGTAAGGAAATGTCGTTAGTGGAAAACTTGCGATTTCTGCCTTAAGCTTATATCGATATCAAAATTCGATAATTTTTTAATATCGACATCAAGTCAATATATCGAAAATTTCGACATTTATACCGATAGTAATAGGCCTCCCCGATGGCGCAGTGGTAGTGTCGTTGCCTTGTAATCAAGGGGTTCCGGGTTCGATTCCCGGTGGAGGCACATAGTGCTTCTGATCCCATTTTAAACTGTAGGTCCAGTCCCGATTAGCCTTACTGTGCATAAAATGGACTTAAAACAAAAACTCAATCAATCAAACCTATATCGATACAGATCGGTGGTTCTCAACCTTTTTCAGTCCGGACCCACCTTGAAGGATATAACACTTCATGGAGTAGTTTAAGAAGCTCTCTTTTACGCTTGCTTAAAGAAAATACACATACTTAATTCTAGAAAAGTAAATATGTAATTTAAAAGACTAATTTACTATAGTTAATATCTAACTAAACGCATTGTGACACCTCTCGGCACACGCACACACAGGCGGTCGGAAATATCGAACGACATCTTAGGCCGACATGCAAGTGGCACACATGAATGAGGCTGGACTGGACTTTTGGCAGCCGTCAGGGCGAATGTTTTCAAATGTTCCTCTCCATTCAAAAAAGCGCTGAGATATTCCAAAATACGAAAAATTACATCAGCTTAGAATTCCTTCTAGAGCATTGAAGGGAATTCTCGTGTAGTTTGCTTTGACTGTTATGTAGATAATTTCAATAGTTTCGCGATTACGTAAGTCTATTAAACTATTGATAATATCTAGACAACAGTGAAAGCAAACTACATGAAAATTCACGTCAATGCTCTAGAAGCAATTCTAAGCTCATGTAAATTTTCAGATTTTGGAATACAACAGCGCTTTTTCGAATGGAGAGGAAAATTTGAAGACAATTGCCCTGACGGCTGCCAAACGTCCACTCGAGCCTGCTGCTACGGAAACGGAAACGACAGATATTCGATTCGCTTGAGTTAAACATCAGAGAGATGCCAGTAAAAATCAATGGCCAAGCGCGAATAACAGAAACATAGAGTTTAGACTACGTACAACACGGGTTGAATTTAAATTGTTAGAACAATATATCTTAGTAATTTAAAGAAATAGGTTTTTAAGACAGGAAATACATTTTCGAGCCAGACTTCGCGACCCACCAAACTCCCCATCGGGACGAAGCAGTGGGTCGCGCCCCATAAGTTGAGAAACGATGATATGGGTATAATTTTCATCCCGAGTTTCAATTGAAGTTTACAACTTCAAGAACGATCCTGTTGTTTCTCTGCAATCGACACTAGATTAAGCTTCACATCGATCGTCTTTGTGAACGTTTGTAAAGTTTAAATCCACATTAATTCGACAGAACCTCAACCAATAATTTTCTTCTGGTGGCCGAACATTTTCCAGATGGGCTCTGTTGCCGCTTCTTTCTCCCTCTCGCTCTAAACATCTATTTCTGTCATGTCTCCCTCTTTTCCCCAATTCCTTATTTCTTTTTGTTTACCCATTCCCTTTCCCACATTATTTCCTTCTCTCTTTTTCTTCTTCCTCTCTTTCTTTCTATATGTTTCATATCTTTCTAATTCTCTCTCTATCTCCACATCTATGTTTCCCCCATTCTTTTCTTATTTTACTCTTTCTGTTCCCCACTACATTTCTCCACATTCCTATTCCCGTCTACTTTCTCTACCTCCCACTCATTCTCTTTTCTTCTCAATACCAATTTTTAAACTTCGAGCAATAATATAGAAACATCTGATCGCACAAAAATAATAGCTTTGCATTACTTAAAAAGTAAATATAAAATAAGTATATACAGGTTAGTAGCTACACTGCGGAACATAAAATGATTCATGATTGTCACATTATTATAGTGCAATTTCATGATTTTTATTTTTCTTCCTTCCGTTTCAGATCTCCAGCATCGGCGCGGTTTTGCCCAAGCCGTGCATCCCTGGCCCAGGACTTCCTCCGTTGAACTTTCTGCTCCAGCCGCCGTACGGCTTAGCTGAACCAGCTGCTCCTCTAGCCGGATTGAAACAGAAATTAGCTTTAGCAAAGGCAGTAAGTATAGAATGTGTTGAATTTCTTAAACCTGCTGCTTATTTCTTATCCGCGGTCAAAATTTTCATATCTTCTTGTCTTGCGTCAAGAAACATGCACCTGTGGAAAAATATTGCTTGAAATGCTGTAATCAGGGTGGATCGTGAATGTTGTAGAAGGAATTCCAATATTTCAAAATTTTGAATATCAAAGCGGTTTTTCGAAAGAAGAGGAAAATTTGGAAACAGCTGCCCTGCCAAAGGCCCAGCCAAGCCGTATGTGGTGGAGCAGCCACAGTAGGGCCTTGGCCCACGAAGAAAGGCAGTCCACCGGATGTGGGTCCAGACACCAGAGCCCTGTTAGTCTCTAGAAATGCAGCCCAGTTATACTACGTCAGAATAATGAATCAAGAAGACTTAAATGGAAGAGGAAAGAAGAGTTTACAGGATTCTTGATGGAAAACGTGATGGTAAGAGACCTGCAGCAAGGCCAAGACGAAGATGGAGGGATAACGTTGAACTGCAACTAAAGGAAATCGGTAAGGATGGAAAAGCTTCGATTGATGTTGCACGGGATAGAGACAGCCATAAACCTTCGGGTTTAAGAATGCTAGTTAGTTCGTTAGGTGTACTGCGTAGAAACTATGTTGACATTCAGTGTTTCATAAAAGGTCTCACTTATACTCTGTAACTGAGTTAACAGTCTAGAACACTAACAGCAACCGGAGCCTCCCTGATGGCGCAGTGCGTCGCCTTGTAATCAAGGTGTCCCGGCTTCGATACCCGATGGACGCACATGGTGGTTTGAATCCCACTTTAAACTGTAGGTCCATTGTCGATTAGCCTTACTGTGCGTCAAGTAGACTTAAAACACCAAATCAATCAATCAATTCAAAGTCTGCAGCTGAGTTGCCTTTTAAGCTAAGCAACTGTGACTCAAGTTAGTATTAAAATAGCACTAATCCTTGATTCCGTGTTTTCAGAACAAGTTGCAGCTCAAGGAGAACCTTCTGGGCGTAGGGCCACTGAACCCTGCACTGGCAGGACTCTGCCCACCCCCCTTGGCACTCCTTGAACAACTCTACCCTCCAGAACTGATCGAAAAGATCACGATTGAAGGAGGCCTCGCCCTGCCCCCATCACTTCTCCCTATGCTGAACCCAGGACTTGGACTTTCGCCACTTGGACTCCAGGGACTTGGACTCCAGGGACTTGGACTCCAGGGACTTGGACTCCCGGGACTTCGACTCCCGGGACTTGGACTCTCGGGACTTGGACTCCTCCCGGGAATTGGACTCCCACCAGTTGCACCCCCGCCAGTTGCACTCCCGCCAGTTGCACTCCCGCCAGTTGGAATCAACCCCCTCCTCCTGCAGAAGCTGTTGCCCCTGTGCCAACTGTTGGGCGCGCTCCCTGCCCTACCTGCTCTCCCTGCCCTCCCAGCGCCGATGAACGCCAACGCGAACCAGAATGTGAACAACAACGAGAACACCGTCATTGTCGACGCCAAGAAGTAGGTTAGGCGCCTACCAAGCTGCGCCTTGCTTAGTTATATTGTTATAAATAACACTAATAAAATAAAATAAATGGTTCAAGTTTATATCTTGTCTGTTTTAATGCTTAATGTTTCATATCCATTGGCTACCTTCCTTATCATCCTGTTAGGCCGGCTTTAGCATTTCCTTTATCATTTTGGGTCCCGGGTTCGAATCCCGCTCGGGCTTGGTTGTTTGTGAATGTCCATTCATCAATTTCGCAAATTAGCCAAGAGGCACAAAACGCGAAGTAAAATAAACTAAATCAATCAATAAATCAAACCTTTATTATTTTTGCTAGCGTAAATGCTAAGTAAATGCTACCGAAAATATTGTAGCAGAGCGTACTATACAGAAAATTATTTAATGGGACATTTCGGTTAGCTTTTGCGATTACAGTGTATAATACATACATCACGGAAGGCACATCGAGATACACCATCTACGGTGAGTTTACGGTGTTTACGATTTAAACAACTAACTTCCATACGTGTACAGTAAACTCTATAAAGTATGTGTTTAAGCAGCGCCATTCTTTTGTAGCTAAAACCATTTAATACGAAACGTTATTCCTCTCGGTTGAATAATTGTCGTCTTTTAAAAATATGAAGTGATACATTGTTTACATCTCGCTGCCATTACATCTGCACTCGTGACCTAGAACTCGCTTCTGATTGAGAAATGCCACGAAATAAGATTTCTCACTTTACACGGTAGCATTTTCGTCGTGGCATCAAAGTTAAGGAAGATGCTTTCGTCTAAAGCGAGTCTTAATAAGCGCTGGTTCTAGTGTTTTCAAAAATTCCTCAAGGCGAATCTACGCGGTCCTGTTTTTGTGTGGGACTGAAATGTGCGTGTTTGTGTTTCTGTCCAAGTTTGCACGATGCACGCGAATGGAAATAGCACTCACTCACGAGGCGTCGCGTTGTAACTCAAACCTTCGTCTCTGGAGTGGACAGTAGCGTGCGGTGACTATTTAGATAGACGAAGCACTGAATATATAATTCTTATATAACGGGCAGGCTTGCCTTGATAAAAGTACCGCACGCCACTGCATTTTAGTCTTTCACGGGCTCCTCTCGATACTTTCGGGGAGTCTAAGTATCCTGGGAATTATGCAAAATGCGAATTGCATACCGAAGTAGTGCTTCCGTAGCTTACCTTGTATGGTCCTCCACTTCGAGTGGAGGACCATAATGCTGTATTTCAGAGACTAGATTCACTACGGATAACACCATTAAGCCTTGTTTCCATGATAACCAAAAACTCAATATTCTGACCAAGGCAGAATTTATTTTATTTCAAAACATATAGGTACTAACATTACGTTTCAAACTTCTAGCAACGTTCAGACTCTGTACCAAATACAAATGAAATAAGGTATAAAACATTAAGTAATATATATTGTGAAAGTTCGGCCCCGCTCTCCCTCTTTTTATTCGTCCCTCTGGATTACTTCTTGCCTTAATCCTTCAAATCTCTCCTTTCACCTCACCCTGGGTGCCAAGCGAGCAGATTATATTTGCGCCGTAATTACGAAAGAGGGGTTTCACATAACAATTTATATTTTTTAGTCCCTGGTTCGTTTACACATGTACAGCAAGTGAATAAACAACTGGTTTCAAATGGACAGTACCGTAGTTCTTGGAATCATAACATTTGTAGTAGGATATATTGGTTTATTATACGTAGTTATATATATATATATATATATATATATATATATATATATATATACATATTTACATAGCGTTTCCATGTGTGTCTTGCATAGACCAAATTAACAAATCTCTAAATCAACATAATTGCGCACCTATGGCTTACACCATCAGCAATCCCTTCCTTACCGCAGAGTTAGCATAACTATCTCTGCGGGCCTATCCTCAGCTTAAATGATATTCCGTTCATTACAAATGCGTTTCCTTACGCCTTCACTCTTTCTTTTGGGCATCAATTTTTCAATACGGAAATATCCACATATTTAAAGGTTTTTTTTCTAAAAGGGACTTGGGACAGAAATAGGGGTTGGCTTACACCAAATGCTACAGTATTATATCCAGTCTAGCCACCAAAAGTGAACTAAACTTGAGGAGACGTTCCTCTTTCGTCGATCAATAGGGAAACACTGTTTTCTTGCTAAAGCCCACTGGCCTTTTTTATAGTCGGGGTAAACGTCCGTGGACGTGGACCCCGTAGCGTTGGAAAAATTCCACTGCAAGGATCTTTTGAAAGACATCTAGCTCCCCCAACCGGGGAGATAAAAACAGCGGAATCTAACATCCAGCAAAGCACAATCCAATAAGCATATACACTTACATGCAATAATAACATAAAAGTACACTCATGGAAACATATTACTTAACCCTACACCTTGTAGCTGGCCAGCAATTAATTAATACAATATACCAAAACCAGTAATGGTCAATCTGACCATTACAATATACACAAAAATCCTTTTTTGTGTATATAGGTATATATCTTCCTGTCTTGTACCTTATTTCATTTGTCTGAAGAAGACCTTGCTAGAAGGTTGAAACGTAACGTTTAGTGTATGTTTTAAAATAAAATAAATTCTGCCTTGGTCAGCATATTCAGTTTTTGGTCACTACGGATGTTTGGCGGAATGACACTCAGACTGCTACTACCCAATAATGTATTCTTGAAACCAGGCTGAATAAAAATAATGATTTTTATTTTAGAATATTTTTTTTTATTTTTTATTTAAATCGATTTTTTTATTATTTTTTAAAAAAACACACTTCAAATTGCTTGTTTGACTTTTGGCACCAAACATGTACAGCTCACCCCTCACGAGAAGATCCCCAAACGAAGGGAGACGGGGAGCGGGTGTGAAGGGAAGGACCAGTACATTTGCAGATAATATGGGTTGCAGAAAGCCATCCACTGCGTTCTAGTATCATTTTCGAAGTCCGTGGTTGTTGATTGCGTCAATCACGCAGAGCGTGTCCGCAGCAACAGTTTGCTGTTTTTCTTTCAGTGGCCAGAACACTTTTGTACTGCTTATCCTGTGCATTATTTAGACTGTATTTCAAAGAATTTTAAAAATAATATACGGCATTTGGTGAGCTTATAGATCAGACACCCCTGTAAAACAATTTCACACCGTTTCCGTATAACTAATAATAGGCCTCATTATAGGCATATGTCTGAATATTCTAATATTTATTCACTATGCCCGTAATACAGAAGGTTGATCCGTCTATATGTGTCCGATTTTAAACCTTCACCCCTGCTCACAATGATTCAAACAGCAGGAGAAAGCCAAAGGCCTCTAGTATCGCGCCAAGTTCGCGTGTGTGTGATGTGTGCATCATGGCTCCCAAGGTGAACACCTTTTGGGAAGGCTACGTCGTAGCACTTTTCCACGCCAAATTTTCCGTGACACAGATTCAAAAACAGTGCGAGGAAAATGGATGTGCATTGGGGTTAACGACCATCAAGACCATAATTAATCGACATAAACACCACGACGTTCCAGCACTTCGTTCACCCACAAAGGGGAGTAGAAAGCGACCGTGTAATGCGGTGACTCCACCTGTAGCTCGGAAGTTGCGCCGAATTGCCCTACAGGAAAACCCTCCTACGCAACGTGTGATGGCAAGACGAGTGCACGTGGCACAGTCAACTGTGAACCGCAACCTACGTGACAAATTAAAGCTCCGGATGGTGTTCATAAGTCGTGGACACTTCCTCACTGCGGCCCATTGGAGGGAGAGAAAGACTCACTTCAGGCGCCTCTACTAATGCCATCTATCCGGGGAAAAGTGGAAGTTTGTTGCCACACTCGATGAAGCATGGATTTATCTATCAGATTGTGGCAAAATTCGAGCCGTAACGTACACCCCCGAGACTCAAGAACCCGACCTGACTTCATCCGTCAGTGCAAAGCGAGTTTCGCGAAAGGATTTCTGGTTGTCGCAGGATACTACTATGAAGGCAAGTTAACGATTCGGCAGGTGCCTAAAAACTGCAAAATCAACTCTGCATTTTATCAGCAACATATCCTCACGCCAATTTATACAGACGATCTGCCCCGTTTGTATGGAAATGCAATAAATCAGGTCCGTATGCATATGGATAAGGCCTCATCACATACATCTCGTTCTACACAGAGATTTCTGCAACAAATGGTGGCAGACACCGGCATCCAGGCTATTCCCTTCCAGGACATACCAGTAAAGTCACCTGATGCCAGTCCCATGGATTTTTGCAGGTTTGGCCTATTGAAAAGAGCACTTGCATCTCGTCGTGTCACCACTGTCCATGGCCTCTGGAAAGCCTGCCAGTAGGAGTGGCCCAAGATTCCCGTTCCTGTACTTCAACGGATCCTCCTACAAAGGAAGTTACGGTGCAGGGCTATTGCCAGGACCCGTGGTGCTCACATCGAGGGCAACCGCTGGTGGTCCCGTGGTTTTTCCTAAAGTAGATGAGACGTCAAAATCGGACACATATAGACGGATCAACCTTCTGTATTATGTGGTTGTGAAACTCGGTCTCTTACTTTGAAATAATAACATAAATTGACATTCTGCAAGACATTCTGCCTTGGAGTTGTTTCTTCCAGGCCTAAAGTCAGGAAACAGTTTTAGTAAGGTAAGTCGTTACTAAAATCACATTTGCGTTTCGGCATGGTTCAGATCTCCGTGGTTCAGATAGCTGATTCACATAACTTAACTTCTCCACTGACATGTAACAACTAAGAGAACAGCAGTTAAAAACTATTTATTGTTTATTTCTGAATTCTGATGTCGTGAAACTCAAATCGAAGAAAGCCGCGGCGTATCGCATATTCTTACCTATTGTTAGAAACTTGCTGATCACCATGAGCCGCGGTAGATATCAGAAATGCTTTGAAATCAAAACCTTACGCGACGAGCGGCGACAACAGAAGAGACGCAAAAGTTCAACAATTTTTCTTTGTTTGGAAGAAACATTCCTTTTCTTTGCGCTTGCAACTGAGTGTGTCGTATTTCTTTACTTTGAAATTGAAGACGGAAAGAATATTAGTAGTTATGCACCACCGTTGAGTTCGATAAATTACTTGATAGGAAAAGATCGATCAAAGATCAATTGATGATATAGCTGTGTGGGCAAGCAAGGTTGAGGGTTATGAGAATTTTGATTGGCTGTTGAAAAAAGGGGCGGGGCATAATGATATGGGTTTCCTGTTGTTAATGAGGGCTTGATATGGGTTTCCGGTCTTTGAAGAGGGGGAGGTGGATAACGGTTATTTTTTGGGGGCGTTTCCTGTTTGAGACCGTTGATGAGTTTAAAATTCCAGGAATTGGGTGTAACGGTTTTCTGTCTGAATTGAACATGCCAGAACATGTTTTGGGCGCAGGTTTCTATTTTGGATGGGTTTGAAATTTCTGGAAGGGGGTGTAACGGTTTTCTGTCTGAATGGAACATGCCCGAACATGTTTTGGGCGTAACCTTGTAGTTTGAAGTTTGTTTAATGGAAATCGTGACGTAGGGGGAAAAGGTATAAATAGAATGGATATAGGATAATAGTATCATCTGAGGATGGATGTAAACGGTACAAGACTGTCTGATAATGGTGTGAATTTCTACGAGGTTAACTACGAGGAGTTCTGGGAACTTGTTCGGTCTTGTGGCGACCTGGACAGCGATCGAACGGCCCTGCATCGGGTGCTAAGTTATTTACCGTTTATGTATGTAGCCATACCTGAATCTCCCTGGTGTAGATGTTACCTGGTCAACGGATAGGAAAAGGAATTCACCATCACTGCGAGACTTTGAAGGACATACAAGAGAGGAAAAGAAGAGCGGACGAGAGAACAGGATTTCCGGGTTCGAATTCCGGTCGGGCTTGGTTGTTTGTGAATGTCCATTCATCAATTTCATCATTTCATCACTCATCCCCATCTTCGCAAATTAGCCAAGAGGCAGAGTGAAGAGTGTTGCGGCGTTACATCGTAATTCCAAGAGCTGCAAGTATTGTGACAGTATAGACTCCTGAGAAAACATCCGATAAACCTAGTGTGGATTCCGTGACAGTGTGCAAAATATGTTTTGAGAATCCATGTAGTGTTGTAATTCTTCCGTGTCGACATTTTGTTTCCTGCGGATTCTGTGCTTCCCAATTGGACAAGTGTGCCGTATGCCGGGGCAGTATTGAAGATACATTAACTGTTTTCACCTTTTGAACAAAATGGAAGCTTGTTTTTTGGACGTTCAAGGTCTTCGAGGAGCAGGAGGAGAATTTGTGTGGAACGAAGTGGGAATTTTAAAATTTCCTTTAGAGAGTGCATTTGACTGTTTAGTGAAATCTCCATATGGTTTACACTTGTTGAGTGAAAAGTATCGCCGAGTGAATTAGTGGCTCCGTGCCAACAAACACGGTCTGAACTGGGGAGATGGGTGGCTACCGTATGAGAAATTAGGAGACGTTTTATATTTTATGCTTGTGAATCAGGAAGTGTACGTCAAAGGTATGGAGAGTAGGTGAAACCGCCGATCCTAGGCCTGCCTTTTGACCTACTTTCTCACCTTAATGGATTTCTCTCGTAAGGCACGAGCAGTGTTGCCAACTCCTCACTCGAAAAATCACCAAGGTTTTTGGGTATAACCTAACCTACAATGAGAGAAAAATGGACAGAAGAAAAGCTCTGGCATCAGTTTTTAAGCTATTTTTTATGCTAACTTGTTTTTTGACCTATATTTGAAATGAGTTACCTATAAGGCTGCTTTTTTTTTTTACTGTAAGGCCCCCCCCTCAGTGTAATCTACTACGACCTGCTAATAGGTTTTTGCTCTCAGCGTAATCCGTTTTACGGGGTAAACCAACCTACAATAAAAGAAAATTATACAGAAGAAAAGCTCTGGCATTAGTTTTTAAGCTATTTTTTTTACCTTCTACAAATCTTGCTCTTATGCTACCTCGCTTTTTGATTTTTATTTGAAATGACTTACTTATAAGGATGTTTCTTCTTACTGTAAGGCCCCCCCTCAGTGTAATCTACTACAACCTGCTGATAGGCTTTTGCTCTCGGCGTAATCTGTTTTACGGGCTAAACTAACCTACAATAAGAGAAAATTAGACAGAAGAGAAGCTCTGGGATCATTTTTTAAGCTATTTTTTTTACCTTGTGCAAATTTTGCTCTTATGCTACCTCCCTTTTTGATTTTTATTTGAAATGACTTACGATATTAAACAAAAATATGTTCACTCGAATATGGAGTAGGTTACGAGAATGAACGGGAAATTACATTGTGTTGGTTTCGAAATACCGCCCTCTTATCTCTAATGAAATTCTAAAGCTTTTTATTACATTGAAATATCTGTAATGCGAAAGGAATTTCCCCGTGCTATCAACATTGACGCAATAACGCAAATTCAACAATACGTAGATCTTGGGATGACGGAAGTATATATAGTGACGTCAGTTAGCAGCATAGATACCAGTGATGCAAGTTCTTTTATCTCTAATGAAATTCTAAAGCTTTCGCATTACATTGAAATACCTGTAATGCGAAAGGGGGGATTTCGCGTGCTATCAACATTGACGCAATAACACAAAATTCAACAATGCGTAGGCCTTGGGATGACGGAAGTATATATAGTGACGTCAGTTAGCAGCATAGATACCAGTGATACAATGCGATGCATTATTCAAAATGATGTGGCTGAAATGTGGGGGAAGAATCTTCTAGAACGGATTGTCTCGGATTTCTATTGGTTCACGTTGCGTTGGCTAATATTTCATTTTTGACCTTATTAGAAAACCGTATAAAACTTAAAGCACTGGTGTAGAAAGTTCTGTTTTTATTTTGAACGATAGTGAAGAGCATTTCTGCAGTATTTCCAAAAGTAAGTAACTTTGTTTCTTAGCTTGCATGAGATGGCTTTGATTTATAAGTATAATTTTGTTTTTGTGAGTTGATTTTTGAAACTAGCCTAAACAGATATAAGAGATTGTGGAAGGAATGTATAACTTCTTGAAAACCAAATAGCTCTTATGTATTGTGGAAGAAAATATACTCACAAAACATGCAAAAAAGAGAGAGAATATAGAAGATGTTTCACGTCTCTTTCTGCTTTTATATATTTGAAGCATGCATCTTGGTAGCTGGAATATATTTTTTTGTTCCGTGTGCTGTTGTTGGTAGGTAGGAAATATGTGGGGGGGGGGAAAGGGGGCATATTTAAAAAAAATAAATGTGTTAAATTGTTAGAGGAAAGCAAGAAAAAAAATAGAGGAGAGTTGCGTGTTTTTGATATCTAGTGGAAGTACTGATTGATTTGATGTTTTAAGTACACTTTATACACAGTAAGACTAATCGAGACTGGACCTACAGTTTCAAGAACCACTTGTACCTCCACCGGGGTATCGAACTCTTGATTACAAGACAACAACGTTATCGCTGCGCCATCGCAGAGGCTAGTGGAAGTACTGAATGATTTGATGTTTTAAGTTTATTTTTATGCACAGTAAGACGAATCGGGGGTGGACTTACAGTTTCAAGAACTACTTGTGTGGGTATCGAAGCCTTGATTACAAGGCAACGACGCTACCGCTGCGCCATCGCAAAGTCTAGTGAAAGTGCATAGTTATTCGAATCTTATTTTATTTAAAATATTTAGTTTTTATGCACGCTTATTGATATTAAACCTCAAATTAAATAAAATCTGTCAACTATATCCAATTATACTTATGGCTACAGAACGAGCATTCGCAAAAAAATGGCTTGAGATTTTTTTTACCACGTAAACAAAATGGCCGACATGCCAAATATAAACAGACTATATAGATTTGAGAGAGAGAGATGGATAGGAAAAAAGTTAATTAAAATTTAATTTCATGATTGCAACACACGGAACTTAATGATTGATTTATTGATTTAGTTTATTTTACTTCGTGTTTTGTACCTTTTGGCTAATTTGCGAAGATTGGGGATGAGTGATGAAATGAATGAATAGACATTCACAAACAACCAAGTCTGACCGGGATTTGAACCCCGGGGCTCTTGGCGTCGCAGTGCGATGTGCTAACCAATCGGCCACAGGGTCGGGCAAACACGGACATACATAAAAATTAAATGTTTGGTGTTGATCACATCACATATTACCAACTATGTATTGGACTTCCCATATGCACAGATATGAATTTATTTTTTGCTTGTTGTAGTGCAAATATGTTGTCTGGGGCCTCCTCCATGGCGCAGTGGTAGGTAGGTTTGTATTCAAGGCTTCGATACTCGCTGGAGGTACAAGTGGTTCGGATAACACTTTAAAACTCTGTAGGTCTAGTCCCGATTAGCTTTATTGCACATAAAGTGGACTTAAAAAAAAAATACCAACTCAAATGTTGTCCGGTTCGGGGGTGACCTAGACCTACAGTCCAAAATATTATTTTTCTCCTCCTCTCTTTCTGGCCAAGATTGCAAATAATTGCAGGAATAATATTTTGTTTCAATATCGAGCTTATATTTAAATGTATACATGTGCGCATGCGCGCAGAGGGTAAATTTTAATTTTTGATCGGGGTGGGTTGTAAGGTGAGTGAACATGTAGGAAAAGTACTGGTATATTAATTGATTTATTGATTTAGTTTATTTTATTTCCTGTTTTTGTACCTTTTGGCTAATTTGCGAAGATTGGGGATGAGTGATGAAATGGATGAATAGACATTCACAAACAACCAAGTCTGACCGGGATTTGAACCCGGGACTCTTGGCATCGCAGCGCGATGTGCTAACCACTCGGCCACAGGGTTGGGCAAGTACTGGTATATACATAGATCAAAGTTACATGGTTCTAGGCCCCATAGGAGCCGAGAAAATCAACGTCTTGGAAAACGTCTTAAGACAAATATCTTAATCTTTAAGAAAGTCGACTTCCGGTCTGTCAAGATGTTACTTCCGGTCTGTCAAGAAAATTTTCTTAAGACAATTATCTTAAGACGTTTTCTAAGATATTGATTTTCTCGGCTCCTAATTGAGCTAGGATGATGATTGTGGTTTTGTTGGATAGGTTTTGATGATAACTACTCAACTACAAGCAAGCCCCCCCCCCTCAATTTGTTTAAGAAATTCGATTTGATCCTAAAAAACACTCTGCATCCTATTGGAGTGCTTTGGACGTGTTTTTAGATTAAAAATTTTGTAATTGGGAATGTAGAAAAGCGATTCTTGCTTGTTGGCGATATTTTTTAAAACTGCTCTGTGACCCTCTCGTTCTTCACGTCGTAGGCGAAGGACTTCTCTGCAATCAGGATGACGCTGCACAGAGTATCGGCAGGCAGCGCGTCGTGGAACTCGCAGACGACCTTGATGTTGGTTCGATCGTTGACCACAACCTTCTTTCTCTTAGATGTGTTGATGACGGTCATGGGTCTCCGTGCTTTGAACTCGCTGGGGGTGTAGTACATGTCCACGCTTCCCTCGGTCACGCGTTTGTAAGCCGTGTAAGCTTCGTAAAGTTTGAGGTAATCATTTTTGGTTACGTCCAGGTTGTAATTCTCGCGCGGGAACACTTCGTTGCGTCCATTCTTGAGATAAATGTTCTTGATCTTGCAGTCGTCGAATTTGCTGGAATCTTTTTCTTGATTGTTATCGCGCCCGGTCTGAAAGAGCACTACGACGAAATCTGGCATGTCGAACTGTATGATGTTGAACTGCGTCGTCACGTCGAATTCCATGTGACTTCCCGCCGCCATCTTCTGTACGCACTGGTAACCGTGAAAGTGAATCAGCACCTGCGGACTTTTCAAGATCTCCGCTTTGTACTTGAGGGCGTAGTTTGTTTCGTATTCCACCACCGGCATTCTCAATTCCATGCTCTGGATGACGCATTTCGCTGCTTCGGGTAAAGTGTTGGCTATCGGCGTGCCGTCGGCGTTCAAGTTGGTGTATCGCATCAGTGCGTCGTTGTCGTTGGCCGCTCTTCGAAACGTAACGCGCAGTCCTCCCTTCCACATGATCTCCTTGTAGTCCGAGAAGAATCCCGGCAGCAGACGCATGGGAAAGAGCACCGTGTGACTTCTCGTCGATATTTTGGCCCCAGCTTCGAATCCCCCGGCCTGGTAGTACGCTGCGTCCGTTTTGGATCATTTCAATGTTCCCACTGCCGTCGACGTGATGCCTGGATAATCTATTCTGTCGATGACGGTGTTGTGTTTCCTCACCTCCACCTGCGAGAACAGGTGAGGCACGAAGTTGTCCACGAGTATCAAGTTCGCTGCTGCGGGAAACGCGTCTCCGCTTTCCTTCTTCACCACGTCGAATTGAAGGTAGAGGTCCGCTCTGTGAGGATGAATGAACCCATCCCCTACGTCCACGTCGTATTCGATCTCGTTCAGATTTGCGAACGTGCGACGGTTGGGAGGGAAAGATTGCAATTCGTAACTTTCGATTTGCTCCATTTTACATGTATGGTTATTTATTATATGTTGATCTCCACGATGGCTGTCGTAGTGGCACCTGCGAAATCCACCACGTCTCCTTTCTCGTTCGTCACCACCAACTCTATGTCGTCTATGCGGTTGCGACATACTGGAAAATAGATCGGCGAAGAGGGCGTGTAGATGATCGGTTCCATGAACTCGGAACTTGGTTTGAAAGTGGCTATGATTCCCGTCTGCTTGTGACTTCCTAATAATCCGTCCGAGGATTTCGTGATCATACCTTCGGCCACGTTACAGTGTACGTTCAGAGTCTCTATGGCCAAGAATTTAGGAATGTTGGTTGCCACGTGCTTGATGCCAGCTTCGAGTTTTGTGTTGTTCTCGAAACCTAAAAGTTCTCCCATGGTGCCCAGGTCCACGGTCTCCGTCGCGGATAGAATTTCCACTCTGTGCGTGACCGAATTTTGAGACAGGTACGTGCCTTTGGGTAATTGAGCTTGCAAAGTGGAAAGATTGTATTGGCCTGGCGTGACGACGATGTGTTCGCTTCCGACGCTAATTTTGTTGTTGTGCTGCGTGACGTTAGGTATGAGGTACATGCTGTAGAATGCACGCAGAGCCACGGATTTAGGATAGACGATGTCGTCGTGCAGCGTGAGTTTCAAGATCGATGATTCGCTCGTGAGATGGAACACGCCCATCCTAGTGATGCTGTTTGAGGTTCCACAATGCTTTCTGGAAATCTTCGATCGTAGGGTTATTTATTTTAGAGAGAAACGCGAGCATGGAGAGGCAGAGATGACCGCAGTTCACGTCTCCGAAATTTTGAATGCGTTCGTCGTTGTAGTATATAGAGGTTTTTTTCGTTTTCAGATAATGAATTAAATTTGTAGGTGGAACACCTCCGAAAGAATCGAAAACGAATGCTTTATCATCATTTTTGTGGTAACATATCCAATGCGTGCCTGGATTTTCTTGACCGTCCAAGTTGACTACGCCGCATTCTCTTCTTTTGACGGTTGAAGGTAACGAGTCGGACATGAAAACTCCTCTGAAGTGTTTGATTTGTAACGGTTCGATCAGAGATTCAATGTCTCGGTTGGTGAGTGATTCTGTTTCTTTTTTTTAAACTTTTTCATCACGCCCTTCCCCTTCTTCTCCATGGCCAGGTTGTGACGTTTCTGTTCTTCCAACTCGGCCTTGTTCTTCTTCGAGTCGATGACGGTTTTCGCGATGGCGGCACTTCCGCCGGCCAAACTTCCAACGGCCCCCAATGCTGCCAGGATGGCCGGGATGCTGAATATGAAACCTCCGATCTTTTGCTGTTTCCGCGAACGCTGCAAGCGTCTCAATTGAGGTGTGCTGAGCAGCAATTTCATTCCGTGTCCTTTCGACAAGCAAGAACGTTTCTTCTCACGTTGTTTCTTGGTGAGTAACCCATCGAGGGCACCTAGATTTTTAAGATTGGAGTATGGTATCTGGTACACGACACCCTTGGGCTTCATGTTGATGCTCTATGTGTTATTTTCACGGTATGTTATTTATATATATATTCTGAGATTTTTTCTTGTGTAGTTTTTTTACGGTATGTTATTTATATATTTTCAAGGCCTCGCAGTCGTTACACAAATTCTATTACATGCTTCGTTTTCTTGCCAAGAAGTTCCTTTGTCCCCTTGTACACAATTCGAGTTTTGTTCTCGATTAAAATAGATAGCTTCTCGTCAGATAACATGTTAGCGTATCGATCTGGTAAAAATAGACTGTATTGTGCGTTGAGCAACAGGCGTACCTTGGGACCATACTGGGTAGAAACGATTGAACCGGAAGTTATCGTGTAAGGTTTGTCGACTTCCAATTCCTGAATTTTTACATACTCGACTGACAAATTTAGCATTTGTTTTAATGCTTGGAGATCACTTATTTTTTCAGTCGTCATATCAAAAAAAATTTCAAAGTGTTAGAGAGAAATTTAATTGTTTTTTTTTTCACGATGTGTGTTATTTATATATCAAGTTTTTTTTTACACGTATATATATTATTATTTTTTAACAGAGGAAGAAAGTCCGTGCTTCGGAAAACGCGATGATGTGCGTAATGATATCTTCCGTCTCCTGCTTAGACTTGCACCAATCTACTGTGTACCGCCTTCTTCCTTGCCTTGCCTCGTGCAATTCATCTAACCTATCGTTTAATTTTTCCCCTGCAGCCGAAAGCAGAATGTTGAGATCACCGCACCTCAGGCCGCTGATCTCCCGAAGATGGTCCTTGAGAACCATTTCACAAGGGATGCGAAATTTCGGCGTCGTTCTTGCTATGATTACAAGTTTTCCTACATCCTCACAATCGCCGTTTACTGCGTGTTTGAATATTTTAGATAGTAGCTCAGGGGGCAAATCGGTTATACGAGACATGTTTTTTTTTTTTTACTGTATGTTATTTATATACCCCACCCCAATTTTTGTTTTGTGTTCATGGCGATGGTGGTACCCAGTGCGGCGACCCGTTCACCCAACGATGCGTCTCTGCTTACGAATCTTTCGAAAGCTGCGTGCTCTAATTTTTTGTCTGCTTCGTGACGTGCGTCCAGATCCGTCTGCGTGGTGTTGTAGGCGATGTCGTGATCTTTGCATGCGGCGTCGAACGGATTCACACCCTTGTCTCCTCTCTCCAATCTTTTCTCGAGTTTGGTACCCGGTCCGCAGTACTGGTAGCCAGGTAAATGCATCTCGAAAGGTAACTTGTTGATGATGTCGTTCACGAGTCCCTTTCCTTCGGCCACGTTCCAAAATTTCGGAGGCAGCGTGTTGATGATTTTGATCAGGTAACCTATGCCCTTGTCGTCGTTCACGATGAAGTTGGAAAGTTTCGTGCTGATCATGTCCACGATGCCAACCTTCTCGTTGTAGAAATTACGATTGCCTGCATTCTCTTCGCCGGCTATCACCAACAATCGGTCCACGAGTTTCCTAACATCGTCCACCCAAACGAATTCTTTGGGTAACGCGTTGTAGCGTTTGACGCCGCTGCCTGTTTTGACCTGGTTCCAAATCGGTTTGATGAGATTCCTGTACTTCTCGCCGCTGCTCGATTTCACCCTATTCTGCGAGGCGTCGTTGTTCTGGTACAAGGCATCCGTCATGATCAGAATTTCCTTGTAACTCTGGTAATCTTCGTCGGTGTAATCTTTCGGCTGCTTTTTGGCGACGAGTTCCCACAGTCCCACCGTACCCGGATACCTGTTCCAACTATCCTTGTCGCCTAAATTGACTTTAATGTCGTTGCCTTCGAAGGTCACCTTCGATTTCCCAATCTTCCACACCACACCGCCGCCTTCGCTGGTTTCCATGCTGGGATACAATCCGAACACTTCATCCTTGTCGAATTTCCCCGTGCTCAGGTAGTCTCGTGCCAAAGGTCCCAACTCGATTTTATCCGAAGACGTGCTACCAATAGCTCGACGTCGTGCCGGTGCATCCTTCAGTTCGAACGGCGTCGAAGGAATGCTCGAAATGGGCGTGGGTACGGCGTAACTTTTAGCTGCGAGCGGTACGAGTTCGTTGATCAAATTTTTATTTTGTTCCGTGACACTTTTAATTTCTTTACCTAGACTGCTGATGGCATCGATCACGGGTTGATCCTGACGTTTCTTCTCTTCGTAGAATCCGCGATTCTCGGATTTCCAACCTTTGAAGCGTTTCGCGAGGTATTTTCGCAGCTTGAGATTTTCGTCCTCGATTTTTCGTTTCGTCATGACGTTATTTATACACGTCGTTTCTCACAACGTTGCAACGTTTAGAAAGTCGTTGATTTTGTTTCTGTATTTTCCGTCGTTGGGTTTCCTCGTCATGTCGATCGTCGCGAATCCGAAATCGTCACCGTTCCAGCAAGTAGAGCAGCAGCGTTCCGAAAATTGATTGTAGTTCATGTCTCCGCCTACGTAGTCATCGTACGCGTGCTTGAGGTTGGTGTGATCTTGACGAAACAAACATATGAAATTAGCGTTGTCGCGTACTAACTGTTTTGGAATTTTGGAAAACGTTTGAGCTAGGTAGAAGCAACCCATTCCTTTGTGACGACCTTGCGTGAAAAAGTTGCGAATTTCATTTTGATTTTCCAGGATGGCGTCGTCGAACACAACGACTGAATTTTCACGACAATCGTCGAGTGGTTTTATTTCCGAAGCGAACGTTGCAATGTCCAGACCATCGTACAGTTTCATCAGTTGCTGGTATTTGGATTGCTCCAAACTTTTCGAGAACACGTACAGGTGCCTGTTCTTCCAATTTAACCAATTCGGTGCGAGGAGAAAATTGTCCACGAGCAGTGTCGTTTTCCCACACCCCGAAGGACCTACGATCAGACAGCGGATGCTGTCGGGAAGCAACTCACCGTTCTTTTTCTTCGTTTGACTTTCCGGATCCGGTAGACGCTTCACCACGTTCCACGTACTCACAAGATCACTTCGTCCGCGTCGATCCAACTCTTTTCCGGAAGTCCCAGCCATTTGACAAACAGTTTGTCACCTTTCCTACGCAATACTTTCTCGATGAGGTACGTGTCGGGGTGTTTTGTTTTAGAGAGTTCCTCTTCGTAAAATCTTCCTTTCAAAATCTCGCCGCTACTATCTTTTATTATATACGTGTGTCGGTTTCCGGGTAGAACTCGAACCACCGTAAAGAGTTCCGTGCTCCAATTTTTTGTGAATCCCTTCTCGAAGGTGCGTTTGAATTTGCTGATCCTCACCCGGTCTCCAATTTTGTATTTAGCTTTTTTTGTCGTGGGTGTGTACTTTGGACAGTAAACGGTAGAAATTAAACGCTGCTCGTCAGACTTGGTAACGTCAGCTGGCTTCATGCCTATCGTTCTGTGTACCGTATCATTATAGGTGTCGACGAGTTCCGGCAGGATGTCGACCCATTTGTAATTTCCCCGAAGCGTGAATCGTTTCCACATGTGTGTTTTCAAGGTTCGATTGAATCTTTCCACGATGCTGGCTTTGACGTGACTGAAGGTCGAATAATGTCGAATCTTGTGTTTTTGAATAAACTTTTGGAATACGGCGTTGTAAAATTCCTTCCCCTTGTCCGTTTGCAGAAACCGTGGTCGTCTGTCGCTTTCGCGAAAAATTGTCTTGAATGCTTCCGTGACGCATGTTCCCGTTTTGGCTTTCAAAGGTAGAGCCCATGCGAATTTCGAAAACGTGTCTATGACGGTGAGAAGGTACTTGTTGCCCTTGTTCAATTTATGTACGTTTTTCAAATTGCCGCTACTCATCTCCACGAGGTCGCTTTGCCAGAGGTCGTCGATGCCCTTGGTTACCACGGCCAAACGTTCGTAGTTACGGCGTGCAGGTTTATGCAATTCTTCGACGATGGCTTGCCTAGACATTTTTTAGAGATTACGTTTCAAGAGAAGCACCAGCGTGATGGGATTCAAAGAGGGTGGCACTTCGCTCGTGTTTTGAATGATCAGCTTATCGCCGGCACTCACGTCGAAAACGGTGAGATCTTCGTCTTCGTGTATTTCATATATGTTGCGCGTTTCGTTCCAACGTGCCAGAGGAATGTTTCCTGCTTTCTGGACACCACGATTCGATATCAAGGTCATGGTGGGAACGCTAGCTTTTCTGCCGTGAGACCAGTACGAAAATTCGTTTATCTGAATCGTGCCATCGAGGAGAAACTTGTAGTACGGATGATAAGGATGCAACATGTACAGTTTGTTACCTTCGACGAACGTGGAGATTCTCTGTTGATTGGGTACGCTGTTGATTTCGATGGCTTGCAGAGAATGCAGTTTAGCGAATTTAGTGTCGACGCCGAGCAGATTACTGTGAACTTGTCCGAGTTTATTTTCGATGGGCAGCAGATGCTCGACTATGGTATCCGTTACGGCAGAAAACGACGGTTTGATTTTCACTTCCACGTTCAACTGCTTGTAGTTTTCGTTGAGTTCTTGCAACTTGGCACCGAAAGAGGTCAGCGTCGATTCCTGCGTGGATTCCAGCACTCCAACTTGATCTCTGATGTTGACGACGATGTTCTGAAGGTTCTCGACTTGATTCAATTTCGAGCTCTTCTCGGTAAGATCGTTCACGATGCTTCGCATCTCTGTAAACTGCGCGTGAAGGTCGGCTACGCTCTGCGAAGTGGGCAGCGTCGACACCAGCGAACTGATTTCGTCTCGAATCTGTTCCACGTTCGCCGTTTCCGTTTCCAGTCGTTTCAGCATACGTGATATGTTTCTTTTCAAAGCGTGCAATTCTTTGGAGGTGGGGAGATTGGCCACCCTACTCTCGAGATCGCTCAATGAATTTTTGATGTCGCTCGAATCGGATAGTGCCGTCACCGCCGTTTTCAATTTTTCCAAATCTTCGCTCGAAGGCACGCTCGTCCGTAACGATTCCAAGTCACCCTGTATGTTGTCGAGTACGTGATGAAAATGAGCGAGATTCGTTTCGACGTTCAAATTTTCTAAATATTCGATCTTCTGCTGAACCGTGCTTAACGTGTCTTGAATGCTCGTCAACGCTCTCGCTTCAGCGTGAATATTTTTAATTTCTTCGTTGATCAATTCCAAGGACGCCTGAAGCGTAGCAATGGTGGTTTGAATGTGTTCGAAATCTTGATAGGCCTCCAATTGAATTTTTATGTTCGCGACGCTTTTACCGATGACCTGCAGTTCGTCCGACGATGGTAGGTTCGTCATTGTATCTTCCAAAGTCTGCAACTTGGATTTAATTTCTTCCAACGTGCTGGTGAATTCTTCTTGTAATTTGGAAACAACGACATGCAAGCGTTCTGCGTCTATATCGTTCACAACGGTTTGAAGTTCGGAGAAATTCTTTTCTATTGCGGAAGTTCGTTCTTCGATTTCGAGTTTCAATTTTTCCAAATCTTCATTTTTCGATTGAAATTGCTGTAATTTGGCCAAATCATTTTGAAGCGAATCCACGCTCAACTGTATATTTTGAACGTTGTCGTAAGAAGGTACGTCGACATAATTTTTTATGAGCGTTTTCAGTTCGGAATCGATTTTCAGAATAGGGTCGAGACATTGCGTTTGGAGCGTGGCGATTTCCGACTCTAAACTTTTGTTTAAGGTTTCCTGCAAAGCAATCAAATCAGTCCTCAACTTCTTAACTCGAATGTCCAACATGAGAATCTCTTCTGCATGGTCTACACGCTTGGTGTTGCCGAAAATGTCGTTAGGCATTTTTGGTTAACGGTTATTTATAATAGGATAAACGATTCGTAATTCTACAAAGAGAGGAATAAGTTTGTCGTAATCTCCGAGGAGTTCCACGTACAGGTAATCTCCTGCGGAAACATCGTATGCCATGTTAGAAAGCATTTTGTCGTGCTTGATTCGAAAAATGTTCTTGCCGGTAGATATTTTGATTTCGCCCACGTTTTCCGGATTCACGGTGATCCGAAGTTTCCCGTCGATCGGAATTTCATAGAAATGTAAATTGTTGTTAAAAACATAAAACATCTTGCCCACGTCCTCATCCAATTTCGTCCAAATGCTGTTGAGGTGAATAATCAACAGACCGTTGAGTTTAGTTAACGCGGAAGGTAGAAATTCATGATCTGTCGTCGTGCGGTGTACAGTCTCCATTGTTTGCTTTCGGAAACCAAAAAGATTCATGTTGGTTATTTAAGAAAAAATTGAGGTCGTATCTAATATAAATAACACCACAAAAAAATGTGCAATTTTTAGTAACTTCATCTATGGTAGATCATTTATGGTTTTGGGGTCTAATATAAATAACACCACAAATAGTAACTTCATCCATGGTAGATTATTTATGCTTGGGGGTCTAATATAAATAACACCACAAATAGTAACTTCATCTATGGTAGATCATTTATGGTTTCGGGTCTAATATAAATAACACCACAAAAAAATAAGTGCAATTTAGTAACTTCATCTTTTTTTCTTAGCAAAAGAATGGAGAAGAAGGAAGCGAAACGTGCATGCGACCAATGTGGGAAATATATATCTATTTCTCACTTGAGTAGACATCGGAAGAATGTGCATGGCGAAGGATCAAGTAAGAGAGAGCTCGATGTTGACGATCAAGCGCCACGAAAAAAGCAGAAAAGTGCCGGCGAAAGTATTCGTAATATTTTAACCGAAGAGACTTTCCAATCTGAAGAAACAACTGATCTAAACAACTTTTTTCGCTCGGTCAAAAGCAAGTTAATTTCGTTTATCACCGAAGCTTTGTCGCGATGCTCGTTGAAAATCCACCTCATCGTTTCCGCCATTTACGAAAACATGAAAAAAGAGCGAGAAACTTTCCATCATTACACTGGTGTAAAAAGCCTCCACGTCGCCGATGTCGATGAGGTGGATGCCATTTGCAACCAGATGTTTGACGCTTTGTTGAACAAGCACGAGACTTTCGAACAACGTGGATCGGGTTGGACACTTTGCGGTTCGCCTCACAATTTAACTTTGAAGGTGACACGATACAACCCGAGCATCCAGCTACATCGAATTGCCTCCGGAAATAGCCAGTAAGAAAGCAATCATCAACATTCAAAATGAAGATAACAGATGCTTTTTGTGGTGCATCATTGCCGATCATCACCCAGCCAATAATCATAAGCATCGTTTATACCACTACAACAAGCCAGAATATCTCTCAGAATTTGAAAAACCTATGGCTGGCATTAATTACCCTGTAAATCTACGAGATATTAGTAAATTTGAGACACAGTACAAAACAGATAAAAACAAAAGTATAGCAGTACACATATTCGGATTAGACAAAAACAACGCCATCTACGTTCTCAGACACAGCAACATTAAAAGTAATCGCGTCATCAGATTACTGCTGATCGAAAATAATGATAATTATCATTACTGTCTAATTCAGAATCTTCCAAAATTAACAGGAAGTCAAATTACCACACATCAACATAAAATTCAAGTATGCGACAGATGTCTGAGTATATTCTACGGTCAAGGAAAAAAGAAGGCTGATGAAGAACTCCAAGATCATCATGAAATGTGTAGTAAACATCCGGCCGCGGCTATCAAAATGCCTTCTCAAGACATGACATTTTCCAACTACAAGGCGTTACTCTGGCATCCCTTGGTGATATGCGCCGACTTTGAAAGTTTCCAACTTCCACTCGCCACATGCGAACCGAATCCCAGCGTATCGAGCACCACCGAAATTCTACATCACGAAGCCTGCGCTTTTGGATTGATGGTCAACAACACAGGCAATGTTATTTTACATCGTGGTAATGATGCTCCACAAAAATTCGTTCAAACCTTGAAACAGATGGCCATACAATTCGCTCCTCTACTAAGAGAAGACAAACCAATGGAGCCTCTTACCCAGGAAGAGAAGGAAGCATACGACCTTGCCTCTCAGTGTGGTGTGTGCGAAAGTAACTTCACCCTCGAAAATGTCAAAGTTCGCCACCACAATCATCACACGGGAAAATATGTGGCCCCCGTGTGTAACAACTGTAATCTACAAATCAAGAAACCAAATTTTATTCCTGTATTCATTCACAATTTGGAGGGCTACGACGCCAAAATCTTCATAAAGGAGATGGGATGCGACGCTCAACCCATTAGCGTCATAGCTCGCACCAACGAGAAATTCATTTCATTCAGCAAGATGGTGGACGTTGGAAATGGCAATCGCGTAGAAATTCGCTTCTTGGACTCCTACAACTTTCTGTCTTCGAGTTTGGCGACACTCGCGTCTCAACTCACCGACGATGATTTGGTCGCCACCAGGAAATGTTTCGGCGACCAACATTTAGCACTGTTGAGACGCAAGGGTGTTTACCCATACGAATACATGACGGATGCTTCCAAATTCTCAGAAACATCGTTACCACCGAGAGAAGCATTCTACAGTCGTCTTAGCGACACCTGTTGCACCGAAGAGGACTACCATCATGCTCAGCTCGTCTGGTCTACATTCTCTTGTCAAACCATGGCCGACTATCACGATCTGTATCTGAAGCTGGATGTCACGCTATTGAGCGATCGTTTTCATCTCCATCGCTCGAGAGGAGTGGCAGCATATGGTTTGGACCCCGCTTTCAGCTACACCACACCGGGTTATTCTTGGCAGGCGATGTTAAAATCCACGAAGGTGAAGATAGAACTCATCAAGGACGTCAATCAACTTTTGTTTGTCGAAGAGGCAAAACGTGGTGGAATCGTCCAGTGTCCCCTTCGATACGTCAAAGCCAACAATCCATATGTCGCCGATTTTGATGCAAAAAAACCGACAAACTTCTTGGCATACTGGGACATGAACAACCTGTATGGTTATGCCATGTCCGAGCCTCTGCCCATCGGAGAATACGAATGGATGAGCGAGCAGGAACTTCAAGATTGTTTGGAATGGAGCGAAGATCATGAAAATGGATGTTTCCTGAAAGTAGATTTGGAATATCCTGCATCGCTTCATCGAAAACACCATGGATTTGCGATGGCACCTGTGATGGAATCGGGTCCGGAGAAGAAGCTGATGCTCACCTTCAAGAGCAAAAAAAATTACGTGGTGCATTATCGTCTCCTACAATTCTACCTCCGGCATGGATTGGTTTTGAAGCGCGTGCACTCGGGATTGAAGTTTAGACAGACCAGGTGGCTAGCACCCTATATCGACGGCAACACTCAACGTCGAGCATCAGCTTCTTCTTCCGCAGACAAAGACCTATACAAATTGATGAACAACAGCATCTACGGCAAGAGCATGGAAGATGCGAGGAAAAGAAGAAATATCAACTTGGTCTCCGACCCGAAGAAAATAAACAAGCGCGTCGCTCAGCCCACGTACAAGAACTTCACGATACTGAGCGACACGTTGGTATTGATCGAACGTGCTCTCCACCACATAACATTCGACAAACCAATCGCCGCGGGAGTCGCGATCCTCGAGTTGTCGAAGCTGGCCATGTACAAGTTTCACTACGACATCATGAAACCACGCTATGGAGAGGCGATCGAGGTGGTGTACACCGACACGGACAGCTTCGTGTACAACATCCACACCGATGATCTATACGAAGATCTGAAAAACATGAGCCAGCATTTCGATTTCTCCAATTATCCGAAAGATCACCCTCTCTTCGACGACAGCCAGAAAATGACGATCGGGAAGATGAAGGATGAAGTCAACGGCCGCATCATCACAGAGTTTGCTGGTCTTCGAGCGAAAATGTATGCCATCAAAATTCAGGATGAGACCGAAATAAAAAAGGCAAAAGGGGTGGGGCGTTCAAGCACAAACAAACTAACCGTAGAAGATTACAAGTCGTGCTTGTTCGACAAAAAAATTAAACGCATGACCGAACATCGGATCACGAGCACCATCGACCAATTGCGTACATCCACAATCAACAAAGTGGCGCTTGATCCCCACGACACCAAATTGAGGCTACTGGACTGCAACATCCACACCCGAGAATGGGGATGCCATGACGAGGAAGAAATCTGCTCGCACCATTAGACTTCCGCATCAAAAAAAGTACGTATTATTTCTTGCACCACTTTTTATTTTTTTAAAAAAAAAAACAATCATTCAGACTAATTTTTGCATTCACACATTTTTTTTATATTTTTCTATTATTTTTTTAAAAAAAACAATCATTCACACTAATTTTTGCATTCACACTTTTTTTTTATATATTTTTCTATCATATTATGTACACTATTTTGAGGATATTTTTTTATTTCTTTCAGATGCTGCACCCCATACGGAAACTTTTTTAGTTCTTACACATTCCATTCTTAACCAAAATTTTTTCTTCTCTTCAATCATAAAACACACACATTACACACGGAGGTCCTCTGTAGGGAGTCATGGGGGGGTTTAAAAAAAAAACCATGAAACTCTACAAAGGCATGGCTTTGTTAGCCGTGGCCATTAGAACTGTGTTGGGCACCACGCACCCCTGGCGGGATATTTTCTTTTTTTGAGGGGCCAGGGATTTCCTTAACAAAAAAATAAAATTTTGATTATCACACACACACACACATCGTAGAAGATCACACCTGAGAGTTTTAAAAAAATAAAAACACATCGTGGCAGATTACGCTGAGAGTGCAAGGTCGTAGTAGATTACACTGAGGGACCTTACAGTAAGAGGAGGCAGCCTTATAGGAAAATATCGTAAGTCATTTCAAATAAAAATCAAAAAGCGAGGTAGCATAAGAGCAAGATTTGTAGAAGGTAAAAAAAATAGCTTAAAAACTAATGCCAGAGCTTTTCTTCTGTCTAATTTTTTTTTATTGTAGGTTGGTTTACCCCGTAAAACGGATTACGCTGAGAGCAAAAACCTATTAGCAGGTCGTAGTAGATTACACTGAGGGGGGGGGGCTTACAGTAAAAAAAAAGCAGCCTTATAGGTAACTCATTTCAAATATAGGTCAAAAAACAAGTTAGCATAAAAATAGCTTAAAAACTGATGCCAGAGCTTTTCTTCTGTCCATTTTTCTCTCATTGTAGGTTAGGTTATACCCAAAAACCTTGGTGATTTTTCGAGTGAGGAGTTGGCAACACTGCTCGTGCCTTACGAGAGAAATCCATTAAGGTGAGAAAGTAGGTCAAAAGGCAGGCCTAGGATCGGCGGTTTCACCTACTATGGAGAAAATAAAATGGTTGGAAAAATTACTTGGAGAAAAACATATGGGTGAAATATCTGTACGCAACATCGAAGAACTTGAATATCCAAAATTGGATAGTGTGAAAAGGACTACAGGGAAATGCAGAGAACATAGTAAATGTGAAAACGTAAAAAAAATGTGTGCAGTTGAAAATGTCTGGAAGATGTACAGTTTCTATTGTAATAAGTATAAGAAATAAAAGATTTTTGAACATTTACAAATGTTTTATTTATAATTGTAGATATAGGTTTACAATACCTGAGAGGTTATATTACAATATATAAAAATGATTCAATTACAATATGAAATATATTTACAATTACATATGGAAGGATTACATCAATACCAGGGTGGTAATTTTACAATACTTAAAAATAACATTGGTTTATTTACAATATGAAATACATTTACAATGGATACTTTACAACAGCAAATACATAAAAGTAACATTACAACGTCAATGTCTGACCAAGATTGTTCTGAAGGTATATTTCGATCATCAATTCGTTGTACCAAAATACATAAAAATAGTTCACTACATCGGGTACTTCTTTTCTTTCTGAAACCATATTCTTTTTCATACAATATACAAAAGCCTCCATTTCGGGTTGTAATTTATGATAAAGTTCGTTCATTAATTTTTGCAAAGGTCTAAAAAGGTTACACAAAAATAAATGTAGTTCAGAGGCTGTGAAAATAAAAGGATCCGGTGAATGATATTGATACATCAAGATACAACGTTTCCCGAAAAAAATTACACTACTAACAGTGATATTTCCAGTAACCAAATAATTGAATCATCGAAAAGTATCGACGTAATTTAGTAAGTCAGATTTCAAAGCACACAGTTCTCCAATCTGTTTAGAATCGATGCGTACGGGTGATCTTCACTGTTGCGAAAACTCCCACACTAAATTGAAAGTGGATTCCTTTCCATCATTATCCAAAAATATATTTTCCTGCACCTTTTGTTTGATTTTTCTTTTACGTGTTCTCCTAGATTTTGTGGATGTTTTCCTTCGTTTTTTGGATGTCCGTTTTTACGGATCGTAGATGTTCTAATACGGGTGGCTGAACGTTTTAACATCAACTGAGCCATTTTTCTTGCAGGTTTTGTTCTTATACGGAACCTACCAGAGAATCGATTTTCGTTGTGCTTTACTTTGAAGATTTTGACCCGCTTCACGTACTCGTTGACGAACTATAGTTTTCGGAGTTTGTTGGGTTGTTGCAATATCGGTGATAATGTTGGCGCCTGCTTTTAAAGCCGCTTCTCCGATCGTTTTTGCACCGCTCCAGAGTAGAGGTTTCACCATTCTAAACAGTCTTGCGAACAGAGAACCCAATCCTCTCCCTTTCTGGATTCTGTTCGAACGGCAGATGGGGTCCAATTCCTCCACGGATTTGGTTACTATAATATTCGGTCTGTGAAGTCATGGTGATTTATTCGCTTTTCGACATAGACTGAGAGAAATAGCGGTCTACTGTTTTTTAAAAGGACTTTGGTTTCTACGAAAATGTAAAACAGCGATTGTGGGTACCGACCCTGTTCTCAATGGTAGGAGATTTCTTTTCTATCATACAACGTAATTTCCATTGTTTCAAAAGAGCCTTTATCCAGAGGAACGTAATGAATCGGGTCGAATGTACGATGGGCTACGGGTACTGTGCAAGATGTATTTGTGTCCGAACACTGTTTTCGTGTAAGACGCAAAAGACGTACCATTTCTCCCCCGACCAATTGCTGTTTCACCAGACCAGAGTAAATGAATATATAGTTTTTTTATCCACAACGCCATTGGACATTGCGTGCGTAGAATAAATAGATTTCAATATGTCATATCGAAATTTAGCATAGTCATCCGTTTCGTCTATGGATGTAACGGTATTTGTCGGAGCATCGTCAGGTTCAGGCTTCGGAACCCCTATCACGGATAGATGTTTGTACACGGCCTTTTGGAAGAAAAACCTGAGATGAGTAGGAACAGCTACATTAGCAGGGTCGGTTTTCAGGAAATAAATCAGATCCTCTGTTGTATATGTTGTTGCAGGAAAATAATAATTTAATATATAATAATAATAATGTTCTTTAATATAGAGTGTGTTATCCGCACGAACAGTAGATCCAAATGTTCCCCATTGCGGTTCTGTAAAAAAATTCCAGAATTTCTCGAGAACGGATCTCCGTATTTTCAGTTCGTCGGGGAGAGATTCCGTGATGGAAGAGATCAGGTCCTCAGCACTTGCATATGTCCGAACAGGAAAAGTTAACATTCCAGAATCAGTTTCCAAAACATTGTCGTATAGAGTTGAATAATGTAGTTCTGCTATTCCGACTTCCCACAATTCTGGAGACAGATCGATCCGTTTTGCAAGTTTTACGGTGAAATGGGTGAGTGTGTTGCTTGGAAAATATTAATCCGATGCAGATGATAGGAGGTAGACGTAGAAATTATCGTCCATTCTCGCCGAACACAGGGAACTCACTGTATCGCAGTAACGTTATATTTTGATATAAATATGTTTTGGAAATTATTTTTCCGATAACTGTTTTACGGAAGATGCCTTGATCCATGAATCGAAACTAGGCGGATATCCGAGCCAACGAACCAGGTATTCCAAATTTTTACCTTTTCCCCGGGTGTTCAAAATCTTATCAATTTTATACTCTTCTTCAGGATCCGAATAAACTTTCTGCAGTTCGTGTTTGTAAAATATACCTTTTACTGGTTCTAAATTTAAGTCGTCTAATATTTATACAGGTACAGGTGTTCGCTGAACAAGGGAATGGATTTTGAAAAGTTCTCGTGACCACGATTGTTCGTATCCTTTCTCAAAATATCCTTTGACGACAGAAATTTGTACAATATCACCAACATTAAGATCTGAAGACGGTTGTGAAACATGTTTGTCAGGTTTGTTGAGACGTTTCCACACAATGTAAACGTTTGTTTCGTTGACATCTCGAGGGGCCATTCCTATGGAACTGTGGATTGCTGTATTGTAACCTTAGAGAAGTTGCGGTAAAATATCTACATAACGTCTTGTTTGTTTTGAGGTGAAATATTTCCACATCCGTTCTTTTAATGTTCTGTTGAAACGTTCCACTACACTTGCTTTCACAGGATAATTTGTTGCTGTCGAGATTTGTACATGTTCATCTTTAAAAAATTATGGAATGTAGAATTTGTAAATTCCGTTCCTTGGTCGGTCTGTAGTGTGACAGGTTTCCGTCTCTTTTGTTCGAAAATAGTTTTGAAAGCTTCGGTTACCGAATTGCTTGTTTTATTTATTAGTGGTAATGCAAAGGCATATTTTGAAAATACGTCGATCACTGTCAGAAGATATTTGTATCCGTCGTTATGTTTTTGTATCGATGTCATGTCGTTGAGATCAGCTTCCCAAAGCATGTCTATGTTCCATACATTGTAACGATTTCGAGGAAACCTTTTTTCTCAGGTTTGTGGAGAGTGTAGGTTTCCTGATGCATCAGCCTTTTTTTCACCGTATCGCGGGATATATTTTTATCCCGTTCCGCTTTCCACAGACGATCTACAGATGAGAATGAAGCATGGTGATAGGGATCGTAATATATTTTGGTGAGAATTTTAGTGTGTTTCAACTTAGGAACTCCTATGACTGATCTCTCTGTCTACGTCTTTTTCTCAAAGGAACCAGTTTGTAAGCGTCAGGTGTTCTCAGAAAAGGTGTAGTTTTTCTGGAAACACGGACGGTCACTTTCTTCTTCTTCTGTTTCTGTCGATGAGACGGTCCAGGCCTTTCCGTTGGCGACGATGAGAAGTTCAACGTTTTCGGATCCGCAAGTGTCTTTTCCTGACGTTCGTCTATCAAATGTTGTGCCGTAGATTGGTACTCATCGATGATATTCTGTAACTGATGACGTGTATTACGGGGTAATGTATCTGCCAGGTTCTGAGGAAAATACGTCTATTCTGGTGAAATAGTAGAAGAACCGTCGTTATCTTGAACAATAGGAATATGTAATGGTTCTTTGGATATTCGACTCAGCCATAAATACTCGTCCAGTTCCTTTCTGTAAAGACGCCATTTTTGATCGTCTGTTATATTTTTCATTTTTAGAATATTATTCATCTTCTTATCTAGAACGGATAATTTTTCAGTTACAGACAATTCGGAAACACGAATACGTGCTAACTGTTCCGGTGAAAGGACAATCATCTTTTTGTAAGAAGATGTCATTTCTCAATGGGGAATGAGAGTACCGAGAAGACCTGATAACAAGGAGTCTAGAAGTAAGGGTAGAAATCCTCCTTTCTAAACAAGAAGTTTTCTGCGTTTCTCGATGTTCAGTTTCGGTTTCACCAGATTGAGTATGACCGACTTGTAAGATGTCAGACGGCATTTTGCGGACGGTTTAATTTTCACATTTTCTTTTAAAACGTTCAGGCAGCATTCGCTTATGAAACGTATTATTTTTTTCGGAGCACTTTTCAATAATGATTTACAGATTTTGGTAGGTGAATGTTTCAACACGTGCAAGAAAGGTGAATGTTTCTTGAAAGAAGTCGAATGTCTATTCCTGTTAGAACGTGAGTTAGTATGTGTCTTCCTCGTTTTCCTCATCGGATATGCTACCGATGTTTTAAACATTCCTGAGGAAGATATAGTGTTAAGTAATTCTGGTTGAAAACGTCTGATAACGTAAAGGATCCGGTGTTGACTGTGAGAGATCAATATACAAATAACTGTAAGATTGCGTCGTAGCATCTATATATACTTTTTCGAGTTCCTTCATGCGGTGAGGATGAAGTTGTCGTGCAAAAACAGTGAATTGGTTCATATCTCGTGGATTTTTAAAAAAAACAATATGTTTCACGTTCAACGAAATGTCCCTGCAATTTTTTCTTGATGAAAAAGATTCTGTGTTATGAACACCGCCGAAATGTTTTTGTGATGGCTGCCTTTTGTGAAAAGGTCGGCGACTTTTTCCCCTTGTGCAACCATCATAAGATCATCCAGGATTAGGAGAGTAGGGTTTTTCCGTTCCACGACTGACAATCGACGATACCTTTATGATATTGCACATCTCGAAGATTTTGCGGAATACTGTTCTCCTGATCGTAACACCATATGATTTTCTTGACGGATCCTTCTACAAGATGAACGATGGAATCGACCATATTTGTCACAAAAGTAGTTTTTCCGCTTCCTGATGCTCCGCAAACCATCATGGTGAAAGGATGGGAAAGTTTAGGAATCATGCTGAAGAAACGTCTTACAGATTCTGAAGAAAAATGAAGAACTGTCAGTCTGTAAACACATTTTATATACTAACAGTCCGAATAAGGGTTCAAAACAGACATTTTAGTTTGCAGAGTATCCGAAAGGAAACGATAAATGTTCATGGTCGAATCGTCGTTTCAACAATACTGGCTGAAACAGGTTTTTTTTTTCATTTGTACTAATGACTTGGAACTGTTTTGTTCTTCTGATTCTGAAAATATTTTCGACTATAACTTCAGGTTTCTCATTGTTTATCATGTCGCACATGGTATCGAAATTAATCAATTCCGATGTGGAGGTATTCAATGTAATCCCTTTCACTTTACAAATATACTGTGCTTCGGAGGACGGTTTCGTTATTTTCATGCTGTAACTTTTCGGTGCCGTTGAAACAAACTGTTCACAAACCGCTGTGGTGAATCGGGACTTGTTTATCCCGTTTCGCCACATTCTTCGGCCCACCCTGTATAGAGGAATTAGACCGATGCGTGGGATTGTCAGTTCGCGGAGAAACTTCGTTTGTTTTCAAAGAGACTCGCATGGGGGCCGACGAGACTGCCACCTAGCGACCTTCTCGGGGTAGACGTTTTTCCTTCTTGAGCGAACCAGTGTGTTCTCCCCGGGCCGATTCCCATAACAGCAACTCCAGCAACGGTGTTCCACGGCGTGATAGCTGGCTGAGTCAAAGTGGCGTGACTCAGGTCTTATCTTCCAGTACACCTGTGAGCCTTGACTAGAACGTGGAAACCTTGCGGATATGGGGTTAAGTATTATTACAAGAATGGTTTAGTTTATCGCGTTACCTTAATAGACATTTTTTTTTTAATCTTTCATCCCCCTTTTTTTTACTTAAAAGCTTTTTGGGGAAACATCGTAACTTCATTTTTTGCGATAATAATTTCCTGTCGCCGGGGTCTAATTCCTCCAAAGTATATATGTAGTCAAAAGAAGGAATGTAAGAGATAGTGGGAACCCAAAAAAAAATGAATCGTTGACGTGGATCGTCATTGTAAAAAAAAGTTTTTGTGAAAATCTGTCAAGAAGGGGGGGTAATTGGTAACTGTTTCTTCTGGTAAGAAAACTACTTATTTAATGAGAACACGTTGTTAATATTGTTGAATGAAATCAAATACTCTGTCTGCACTTGTTAAGCAAATAAAAAGCATTTTGAGAAAATACTTAATGTTACTATTCATGTAATTACGCAAAGCGCTGGGCGCTCTTTAAGATAAGTTCACCCCTTCCAGTATAATTTCTTGCGTAGCAGATTTATTATTATTATTTTTTTTTTTGGCAAGGGGCACAAAAAAGGGGAGTTGTATTTTTTGTTGCTCATATACACGTCAGTTCGTCGGGAGTGGGACTAGACGAGCCCGCTATAAAACTCCGGACCAGCTGGCGGTATATGGGAGATCTTGGAGCGACGCACTATTTAATACCTAAAAAGTAAAACTGGGATTAGTAGTTTGACTTGTGCCCATTTTGATTGTTAGATCCTTTTGGTTTTCTCCCTACAGCACCGCAGCCACCCGTGGTTGAGAAACTTAATATATATATATATATATATATATTGTAAGTATTTTCTTTTGTGGAGGGTGTGTTATTTATTTCTTTTACAGGGAGATAGCCAGGGAAAAAAAAGCACGTACTTCCAAAATAAATAATGGGTTGTGACGGATTGTTCCAAACAACATCGAAATTGAGCAAGACGTCACAAACTATATGGTAGCAGGCACGGCCTCGTTTCCCGAGGTGCTTTCGCTCCAGTGTTGGACTTCCGCCTTTGACCAACTGCGTTTAGTTCTGTTAAGCAGGTTTGCAGTGAAATTTTTTTTGGGGAATTGAATTTATTTGTGATTTGTTGCTAACTTAATGTATTGCCTTGCCGAATTGCAGAATTTTCCTACACCCACTATCTTTGATTATTGATAGAATTTTTTCAGGGTTTCAAATTGTTTAAATTTCAGTTCATTTCGTTGCCCCTTTATTATTATGGCTCATATTTTTGAATCCAGTACCTTTAGTTTTCAGATGCCCACTACCTTGGCTGGTACCAAGCGTTTTAGTAGATCTTTAGATACCATACCTCAAAGTCCAATTGTTGAGACGCCCCCTCCTGCCCCTTCACCGGTGGCCTTTCAGAGTTCGCCACTGCAGCAATCACCGCATTTACTTAATCCTAAACTTAGTCCCTTTTTAGGTTTTGTTAAACAGCCCTTGTCTAATGGTGACCTTTCGGAAGTGCAACACCAACTACGTTACAATACAGTTTTGTATTTACTGCAGGATTTAAAGTACATTGATGGTATGGATTTTCGTCAATTGTTTCATTTCCTTTTGACTGTTGAAAAAGTAATTAAATTAAATATTTTTGATACGGAATCCATCCTTTTAGAATGTCTACCTCATACTTCAGGCATATTGCGATCCTGTTGGTTGGATTTCCTTCAAAACAAGTATCCTTGGCCAATTTTTAAATGCGCTCTTTGGCAGCGCCTAGTCACACGCAATGCCTTGCAAGACTTAATTACAGCTTATGTCTCGAGAAATCAACAACAAGCGGAAAGCTTATATTCTTATATTCTTGAGATCATTGAAGCTACTAGAGTTTTGGAATTGGCTTGGAGCGAAAAACGCCTTCTTGAGGAAATATTAAATAATTTGTCTACAGATACTCGCTCACGCCTTCTAGGACAACAGAAACCTACCTCTTTAAAAGCATTTCTAGATATTGCGCGTAATATTTGGACTATTGAATTAAATGAAGGAATTCTTGGAGCCGGTTTATCAAACCCAAAACCCCCCAATAAAGCAGATTATTCAAAATGTAAAATTAAACAAAAAAGGTCTATTGCTTACTCTCCCCCCAGTAAATTGTTTGAACACGGTCCTACTACTTGCCTTAATATTGAATTCAATTCCACAAATTCGGGATTTTCTTTTCCTACAATTGTTGATGACCGTAATCCTAATGTGAGTTCTGATATTTCATTTAATAATATTTTCCCTTTAGAGGAAAAAGGTGCTGAAGGCACTGATTCACTACCCCGCCGTTCTCGTTTTTCTTCGGACCCTTTGGTTCCCTTTTGCCCTGTAGTCGCTCTGTTCGTACCTTATTGGATACCGGGAGCTCCATTTCTTTAATGTCACGGGCATTTTTCGAGACTTTGAGTTCTAGTTTACCCCAGCCTATACCTAGTTTTCTTATTTTACGTGATGTTCGTAATGGCCTTTTGACACTAAAAGAAAAAGTGCTTGTCCCCCTTAAAATCGATTTCTTGTCCTGGAAATGGGTTGTTTGGATTGCTGATGATCTCCCTTTTCATTTAATTTTGGGAAGTGATTTTTTGGTGTCTCATAATGTTTCAATTTCATTTTCCGATAATTTAATTTCGTTACCCTACTGGAATGAGGGCGTTCCATTTTGTACTTCGGTGCATCCTCCTTCACAGAATGCTATCCCTGTTAATGAATCTTGTTCTTTGCAATTAGATGTTTTTAGTGTTAGATTAAAAAAACTATTTGCATTGTTTGATGATGTGGTTACAGACAGAGTGGGTAAATGTCGTCTTGGTCCAGTTCATATCCCTCTTAAGTCTGATATACCTATCCGTTCTCGTCCTTATCAATTAAATCCGAATCAACTTACGCTTATGCGTGAAGCCATAGATGACTTGATTCGTGAGAATATTGTGGAACCTTCTCGGTCGGCTTACGCTTCCCCGTGTTTTTTTGGTTGATAAACAGGATGGATCCAAACGTTTGGTTTGCAATTATAAAGCTCTTAATAACTTGATCTCTTATGACGCATTTCCGCTTCCGCGCATTGATTTGCTTTTACAACATTTGCAAAATGCGTCCATTTTTTCTGTTTTGGATCTCAACAAATCGTTCCATCAGTTAGAACTGGATGAAGCTAGTAGGGATGTTACTGCGTTTTGTACCCCGTGGGGTCTTTATCGCTACACCAGGGTTCCATTTGGGATTAATTTGGGTACCCAGTTGCTGGGTAGAGCTTTGGATGAAGTGGTAGGTAAATTTAAATATCAATTTCTAGTTACATATGCAGACGACGTCCTTATCTTTTCCCCTGATAAGGAGTCTCATTTGCAACATCTAAACCTTGTTCTCCAGGCCTTTCGAGAGGCTGGCTTAACAGTTAACCCCTCCAAGAGTGTTTGGATGTCACCACGTATTAAATATTTGGGATATCTTATTCAGCGGGGACAACTTGTGATGGATCCAGCCCGCGTTGCGGCCATCCAAGAGTTACCGCCTCCAAAATCAGTCAAAGGAACAATGAAAGTACTTGGTTTACTGGGTTACTTCAGTAAATTTATTCCTGCATATTCTGATCTTACAGCCTTCTTATCTGATAAGCGAAAAAAGGATGTCCATTTTGTTTGGACTGAAGAAGATAATGTTAAGTTCCAGCGTTTAAAACAGAGTTTCATCGACCATACTGTTCTTGCCTTGCCAGATTTTTCTAAGGATTTTGTTTTGCAGTGTGACGCTTCTGGGCTTGCGTTAGGCGCTGTGTTGCACCAACGGGACTCGGATGGATCCTTGCGTCCTGTAGCCTTTGCGTCCAGGAAGCGTACCCCTTTGGAACGCCGCAAATCCATCTATGAGGCGGAATGTAGTACTATCGTTTTTGGGTTTAAAAAGTTTGAAACCTACCTTACATGTAAACTGTAAGCCTTGTTTTGTTGTGTGTGAATTCTTATCTATACATTTACAAGACATACAAACACGTAGGTTCAAATTAACAACATAACTTTAATGCCTGGAAGCCATTCACGTACATCTTACACACGGATACTATAACAACCAATCAATAACATACTATAAAATACAAATTCTTCTTCTTCCTCTTATCCTGCGTCTATCATCTCCTCCTGGAGTCTCTTTTTTTTGTTTCAAGTGCTGGTCTCACCATATCTATCAGGAGGTCTCCTAAGTCTATTCGATCTTCTGAGTGGTGCATGCCTAGCGTCTGTGTTTGGTTGGTTTTCGTTATCTCTTCCCTCCGCATCCTTAGGTCTCTTGCTAGCTCTTCTATCTATAGTCAAAAACTGGTCCAGACCGAAAGGATCATCTTCATCTTTCTCGAAATGAACAGGTGTGCTGCTTGGTGCTCCACGGTCCGTGCCACCGAATTCCTTGTCTGGGACAAATCTGTTTGTTTTCATTATTTTCTCGAAATCATCTCCATACACAGCGTTGTCCAGATATCTTGATGGTCTGTAAATATGTTGGCTCAGAGTTCCTGCATCCCTCCAAGGTTTATCATACAGGTTGTATGCTTCGTCATCTTCGTACCCACTGTCCAACCCCTTTGATTGGTTGAACAGCTTCTGGTCAAACTGGGTGTCGTCACTGGCCATGCTCTTAGCTGGCATTCCAATGGCATTCTCCCTGTCTCTCCGGAGCTTCGATCTTTTATGTCCATCACATCGCAGTTGGTCACGTTCCCTTGATTCCTTATCTTTCTGGGTAAGTTTCTTCTCCAGCTGCGCTCTCAAACCTTTACTTTCCGGTATTTTTATATTAATATCTGCGTTGTAATTTCGTCCGGACCCCGTATTTGTGAACATTGTGTTACATTGTGCTAACAAGTTCCTCCAACCTGGATGAATACTGTCGAGCCATGAACGTCCAATCAACGGATAACGCAGTTCTTCTTCACACAATATAACCGGCAATTTATACAATACATCATTCAATGATAAATCCACTAAGGTTTGACCTTTCAACTTTAACGTATCATTATTCACGCCTCGTAACGTTAGTGAAGTAAATTGTGTTCGCCGATGTGGAAACAATTGTTTGAAAGACTTGTTATTAAACAGAGTAACCGTAGATCCAGTGTCTAGTTCACATTGTACAATTCGCTTATCAATACACAAATCAACTATGCACGGTTCTGCTGACACAAGAACATTAGTGCCATCTACAACTTTTGTTTTTGGCTTGAAACGAACGCTCCTTGCTTTTGAACGAGTGAGCGTAGCATCTTCCACTTGTGAATTATCTGTGCTTGATGAAATAGTGCAAGTATTATCTTCTGGCGGATGCGAATCACTAACTTCAACGTGCAATAAAGACAAACCATGAAATTCATTATGTATGCTTTGTTCACCAACAATAGCGTCTAAAGGTTTAATATTCGACTTAGAAGTTTGATCCGAGATAATTTTCTTACTCGTAAGTTTATGGTTCTTTTTCCTACACTTGCATTTTACATGCCAATGACCTTTCTTTTTGCAAAATGAACATATCGAATATTTTGCTGGACAATGTCCAAGATCATGTCTTCTGGAACATCTATCACATTCTTCGGAGCTTTTATAACTTCTATTCCGAGGAGTAACAAAGTTCTTTTTGCTTGCTTGCGAGGACTGGAAACATGTTTTAAATTTCTGTGTCCCAGCAAATGCAACTAGATTAGGACTACATTCGTTTTCACGATGTGTGAACATTTGTGTTTCCCGTTCAATTAATTCCATTTGAAGCACAATATCTTGACATTTTGCTGGAGTCAATGTAGGTTCAGACAGTAATTTCTTTCTAATGGCGTCAGACCGAACGCCTACAATTATTTGCTCTACAATGGCTTCCTGTAAGTACTGGCCAAAACTACATTTAAGTGCTTGTTGCTTAACACGTACCATAAATCGTGTTGCATCGTCCCCGCTTTCCTGCATGCATTGCCTGAACTTAAAACGTTCCACATATTTGTTTATTTTCTGGCCATAATGTTTAAGCAGGTTGTCCTTGAGGATCGAATACGTTTGGCGATCGACTGGTTCAGGTGCAAGTATAGTCTTCAACACTTTGAAAGCTTCAGACCCTATAACTGCAATCAGTATGGGTACCTTCCTGGCTTCATTAACATCATGAGCCAAGCAAGACTGTTCAAATCTCGTTAAATAATCTTCTATTTCTTCCGAATCTGGCCGGAACTCAGAGAATAAATTCAAACCGAACATATTCATAATTGTGGTCAACTAAATATCACAATATCTTAAACTCAATCCGTATCACACTGATTTAAACTTTGTTCTTGTACAATTATTGTAATCAATACACAAACCGTGTAATCTTGGTTCTTACCGTAGAAATTGATCAAGCCGACACAATTTCTCCTTGCATAAACCTATGCTGGAATGATGATCGTCGCGTACTCTTCGTGACGTCTTCATCCATACTTCTTCTTACGAAGAATCACCAAGAATATCCTGTACGACTGCGCCATAGATGTAAGCCTTGTTGTTTTGTTGTGTGTGAATTCTTATCTATACATTTACAAGACATACAAACACGTAGGTTCAAATTAACAACATAACTTTAATGCCTGGAAGCCATTCACGTACATCTTACACACGGATACTATAACAACCAATCAATAACATACTATAAAATACAAATTCTTCTTCTTCCTCTTATCCTGCGTCTATCATAAACCATTTATTCTTCAGACTGATAACCAGGCTTTATCCTGGTTATTGCAACATCCAGACCAGTATGGCAAGTTTGGACGTTGGATATTGTACCTTTCGCGTTTTACCTTTCAGACTCAGCATATTACTTCCAAACAAAACCCAGTCGCGGATTGTCTGTCCAGGATACATTCCCCTGAAGAATTTCAATTATATCCCTCGAATTTAAGCAGTTCTTCTCATCTGGTTTGTTCTGCTCCCAAATTAGCACTTATTCCTTTCTCTACATCAGATATAGTTGATCTTCAACTTCATGATCCTGTGTTAAAGAGGATTAGAGATGATCTCTTGGCGGGTCAGCAAGTGAAACACTATGCTATTTATAAGAATTTGTTAGTATGGAAGCCCCCTCGAGTTAATCATGCTTGTATTGTTCTTCCTAAAATGTTACAGCACATTATATGTCGTTATTATCATGATTTTCCATTAGGTGGAGCTCATCTTGGTATAGCCAAAACTATGCGTAAAATTATGTCTCTCTTTTGGTGGGAAGGAGCACAGGCTGATATTCGCAATTATGTTAAATCTTGTAATCTTTGTCAACGTGCCAAGTTGGGAAAACCTTCGGGTTATTTATCTTCAGAGATTATCCGTCACCCTTGGAGAAGGCTTTATATTGATCTTGTGGGCCCCTTGGTGCGTTATGCAAAAGGCAACGTTTATATTCTAGTAGTAGTCGATAGTTTTTCAAAATGGGTGTCTCTATCTCCCCTACGTGCTGCTACTTCTGCAAAAGTTATTGAGAAATTACGTACCTTATTTCTTTCATTTGGAAGTCCTTGTGAATTAGTTTCTGACAACGCGTCTTACTTCCGTTCTAGTATTTTTAATACTTTTCTTTTTGAACAGTCTGTAAAGCACATATACACTAGTGTTCATTATCCAAATCCCTCACTTGCTGAACGGTTCATCCGCAATTTAAAGTCTTCCCTCATCTGTTATCATTCGGCTGATCATCGAAAGTGGGATACAACTCTCCAACAAATTGCCTTTGCCTTTAATAACGCCGTCCATGAAAGCACTAAAACTTCGCCGGCAAAAATCTTGTTTGGAAGCGATCTTGATGGACCGCTTGGTTTCCATTGGGAACTCCATGGTGAGGATGATTTAGGCGCTAATCCTACTCAAGATAGAGCTACCCTTTGGGCTGAAGTTTTTCAAATGGTTTGGCATAAAAGGAAAGACAGATATGATCCTCAACGTCAATCTGTTAAATTTAAAGCGGGTGATCTGGTTTTATACAAGGTCTTTCCAAAAAGTAATGCCTTAAATCATGTTGCTGCTAAGTTAATGGAACGCTGGGCTGGTCCCGCAAAGATTCTAAAATTTTTAGGGCCAGTTACTGCCCTCTTAGTTGACCCAGAAACTGAGGTCTATCTTCGAAAAATGCATGTTATGCACCTTAAGCCTTATCATTCTCGGGATGAGAATGTTTTGGATGATGTTCTTTCCGAAGCTGGTTCAGATGTGGCTGCTTGCCTTTTCAATTTACCATTTTCTGAGGATAATTCTCTCATGGAGCGAAAATTTTATAGCGCTCCGCCATCGGATGAAAGGAATATGAATACAAATACACATAGGTTAATGGCGACGACTTCAAATAATCAATTGGGTTCAGGCACCAATTTTAGAGGTGGTAATTATAATGTAAATGGTATGTCTAGGCGTAATGTTCAGTGCCGTCGCTGTTCAAAATGGGGACATGTACAGGCTACTTGTAGAGTTCGTATGCCTAATAAAAAAACCCAAAATGTTCGACGATAAGAGCAGTTTTGTTAACTTGTATGTCTTGCTCTGTAGAATCTTGTCATTTCTATCTGTTCAATATTATTTTTCCAGAGTGTGTATTTTTTCTCTATCTGTTCTATATCTTTTCTTCCTTCTTCCCTTTATAATTAGTAATTTTGGTTATTTTATTTTTTGCATGTACATTTCCTGGAGAATATTTTGATTGTTGATGATGTGGCTTACCAACCGGTTGTCAGTGACCAGTGCCACTAGATTCTGCATGCTACTCTGCGCCTTCTATTTTCCCCTGCTTCTCGTCGCTGTTATGGATTTTTGCTTCAGTACATCTGTACGCCCCTGATTCCTGGTATACTGCATGGATATTGCATGTTTGGATCTGGACTGGATTTTTGGATTTCCGACTGCAACTGTATTTTGGTGTTCATGGATTGCACCAAACAGATGAATTTTTTGGGAATTAAGGTATGTCTTGAGGAACGCCTGTGGTTTTTTTTATTGTGTGAATTGTGGCTCGTACCCTCCTTGGAGTCACACAAGTGAATATTTAGTGCTTCGATCGTGGTGGTGATCCACCTTATCGTCTGTTTTTTGGGCACTGCTACTTATACAAAGTTTTGCCCTGGTTTTTGTATGACGAATCTTCGCATCTTCGTCGTTGCGATCTTTAGTATGGTGTTTTGGAAAGTGTATTATTGTCTTGATTCCTTCGACATGGTTTGGTCGAAGCTTGACTAGATATCCAGCACCCTTCATGTTCTTCTGAGCGTTTCTCTACGTTGTTTTGTTTGCAAGATGACGCTGGACTTCTATATTTATTTACCTTTGCTGCGGGATGCGCGAAGATGATGGAAAGGCAGATAGACTGATAATTTATTCATCCTTCGATTAATTCACCATGGTGTGGAATTTCTGGGACTTGAATGCCGACCCTGTGGGAGTGTTTGGTGGTCACCGCTGGATAGTTCTGGGATGTCTTTCATGCAGAAACTTTACGGTGCACTGGACACTTATTTTCCTTTTCAGGTGGATCGTGCTACTTTGATGATATATATATATATATGAACCTAGATATTTTTTTGCCACAATTTGTTGTTCTCCTTTGGAGTTTTTCCTTTTGTTATTGCTCCAGGTCTATTATTTTAATCAGAGTATATATTATGCATTTAATCTTTGTTATTATCATCATGTTTTCGTCCAAGTGTCAGTTTTCAGCCTCATTATGTGTTCGCAAGGCCTTACTTCATTTTCATTCATCGTATTTATTAGCATATTATTGTGCTCTTTTAGCTCTATTTCTGTCTTGGTATTTTTGGTCTCACCTATTTTATATTAATGGTTCCACTTATGCCTATTTTCATATTTATTGGATATGTATTCCATTATTTATTGTATCTTGTTTCATCTTATTTTTTCAATTGGGCTAATCGGGATCTAACAATATTGGAAAAAAATTGAAAAATCGAACAAAAAAAGTTTTTTTGAGGATACATGCTATATGCGCAATTTTTGACTTTCCTTGGTACAAGTGTATTGTTTGCTATTTGGTGCCTGAGGTTCTAATTTTTTTTCGAAGGTGAGGGAGGTTGTGGTGAATCGGGACTTGTTTATCCCGTTTCGCCACATTCTTCGGCCCACCCTGTATAGAGGAATTAGACCGATGCGTGGGATTGTCAGTTCGCGGAGAAACTTCGTTTGTTTTCAAAGAGGCTCGCATGGGGGCCGACGAGACTGCCACCTAGCGACCTTCTCGGGGTAGACGTTTTTCCTTGTTGAGCGAACCAGTGCGTTCTCCCCGGGCCGATTCCGATAACAGCAACTCCAGCAACGGTGTTCCACGGCGTGATAGCTGGCTGAGTCAAAGTGGCGTGACTCAGGTCTTATCTTCCAGTACACCTGTGAGCCTTGACTAGAACGTGGAAACCTTGCGGATATGGGGTTAAGTATTATTACAAGAATGGTTTAGTTTATCGCGTTACCTTAATAGACATTTTTTTTTTAATCTTTCATCCCCCTTTTTTTTACTTAAAAGTTTTTTGGGGAAACATCGTAACTTCATTTTTTACGATAATAATTTCCTGTCGCCGGGGTCTAATTCCTCCAAAGTATATATGTAGTCAAAAGAAGGAATGTAAGAGATAGTGGGAACCCAAAAAAAATGAATCGTTGACGTGGATCGTTCATTGTAAAAAAATGTTTTTGTGAAAATCTGTCAAGAAGGGGGGGTAATTGGTAACTGTTTCTTCTGGTAAGAAAACTACTTATTTAATGAGAACACGTTGTTAATATTGTTGAATGAAATCAAATACTCTGTCTGCACTTGTTAAGCAAATAAAAAGCATTTTGAGAAAATACTTAATCTTACTATTCATGTAATTACGCAAAGCGCTGGGCGCTCTTTAAGATAAGTTCACCCCTTCCAGTATAATTTCTTGCGTAGCAGATTTATTATTATTATTTTTTTTTTTTTGGCAAGGGGCACAAAAAAGGGGAGTTGTATTTTTTGTTGCTCATATACACGTCAGTTCGTCGGGAGTGGGACTAGACGAGCCCGCTATAAAACTCCGGACCAGCTGGCGGTATATGGGAGATCTTGGAGCGACGCACTATTTAATACCTAAAAAGTAAAACTGGGATTAGTAGTTTGACTTGTGCCCATTTTGATTGTTAGATTCTTTTGGTTTTCTCCCTACAGCACCGCAGCCACCCGTGGTTGAGAAACTTAATATATATATATATATATATTGTAAGTATTTTCTTTTGTGGAGGGTGTGTTATTTATTTCTTTTACAGGGAGATAGCCAGGGAAAAAAGCACGTACTTCCAAAATAAATAATGGGTTGTGACGGATTGTTCCAAACAACATCGAAATTGAGCAAGACGTCACACCGCATCGGGGCCGAAATCGGCCAATTCATCGGTAAGTTCTCCTAGTGCGTCACCTGTCTGTGGGTGATATTCCATTTCAGGACTATCTATGTAAATTACTGAATCTGTATCACAATAACATATCCTGTCACCCAACTTTTCGAGAAGTTCATACAGTTTCAGACGAGCATGGTATGTTGTGAAGGCTGCAATAGGAACGTTTACTTTCCTGTTCCGACTGACAGCCTTTTCAACATATTTCCAGTTCACTAAAGCGGTGTCCTGATTGATGAATACGACTCCTCCGATCATTATATTTGGGTCAGTCATTTTATCGAGAATATCTATCGATTCCTTGATGATGTTTGTCTGGGAAAGATTGTCCCGTTGGCAGAACTTGCCCTATAAAGAATTAAGGCAGAGTTTAGCCAGAGTACGTTTCCCGGGACTGGCTTCAATAGTTTTCTTCCAATAGAATACCCTCCTTATCGAAATATTCCTGTATGTATTTCTTCTTATCCTCGTCGTTCTGACGCCATGAAGGCCAGCCGCTCGCTTCCTGTTTTATTTTCAAGAAGGTGTTGACATAACCAGCAACAAGTCCTCCAGTTTTTGTGACAGGGTCGTACATCGATGTTTCATACTTCCACACTTCCGACAGTGACAGTACTTTGTAGCCTAAACTGCAAGCTTTACGCACCTCGGCTATGACCCAAGTTCCTGAAAGTACACGTAGATCATCGGAATGGCTGCATGTACCTTCACATTTTAATCTGAAAGCACATTCTTTACACAATACAAATATCAGTTTTCCATGCATTTTTGTAGGTAAAACAGGATGTAAAAGGGTTTTCGGTGGCAGAATAGTACATTTTATGAGCCCTCCATGTTCAAAACCTCATTTACCGAAGGAATAGAAGTTCCTAGAAATATTGCAGGATGTCCGACAGGATAGACACAGTATTTGTTCACATAAGGGTACAAACTTGTAAAATCGTTGTACTGTAATTTCTCATTTTACTTGATTTTGTAATAAGTCCTGACTGTTTCAACTCTTCCTCCATACAAGGTGTCTCGTGGATTTAAAGGAATGCAGCAGACAATAGGATGTGTCGATAGATATCTACTGAGTTCAGGATCTGCTTTCAATATTTTGTTGAAATCACATTCTCACATTGTGACGACATGGTATCCTTCAGAACGTAAAGCCGCAAGTTTACGGCTTGTTGTCTCGTATCTGAAGGTTGCAGTGTTCAACATGTCACTGTGTTTCTGACTGCTACTATCCTGATCGGTTTCATCTTCTTCGTTATCTTTCAGATACATATCCCTGTTAACGGATATGCAACGTTGACAACCATGTCAGTAACAGCCCAGGGCCTCATACACTGTCTGCGTCTTTTCGTGATAACCGTCCACTCTCTAACGTCCTCCTATGACATATTTTTCACGAGTACGTCCGCCGTGAAGAAGTATTACATCATTCTGTTACCATCATTCATCATAGGTTAACCATTTCAATGCAAACTTCGACATCTGATCTGCATGATGGTAACCTCCTTTAGGAATTATTCCTATAGTGTTAGCAGGCATAAATTTCTGTCTGTAAATTAGTGAACAGGCAGATGCTATTGTGAGGCAATCCTTGAAAATGTCTATTTTACATATGTCTAGGAAATTCTGTCTCAGCTTCAAACATCCTTGTCTCAACAGGGTAACATCCTTGACGCAGTATTGGAGAAGTTGATTTCTGTTGTTGAAAGGTATATTTTGCATGCATTCGACGTCATACCAAGACATAAAACGGTGTTGATCTTCAACTGTTTTCATATATTCATAACCGTCATCAGAAGGAGGAGGCATTGGTCCTATGTAATTTCTGTTCTTGTAGGTGTTCCACAAATTCGGATAATATCCTTTCTGAACAGGCAAACCGAAAAGTTTCGAAAAGCCTGCAAGATTTGTCTGAACGTAGTTGAGACTGTCCACAAAATGAAGATTTTGGTATGTCATACTAATGATTTTGGTACCATCTAAGATGACACGAGGTTTCATTTCTCTTTCCAACATTCTCCGTAATAGAAATGTACTATCGTAACCTCGTGCATTATGTGCACAGATGGTTATGTCGGAAAACTTATGTTGCAATTCCAGATAGGACAGGAATGTGTCTACAGGGTAATCCCAGAATATAAACTCTCTTGTTCCACAAACAGAACATGGAACCGTTAAATCCTCTTTTTTGTAACATGTGTGACAGGCCGTCTGCACCACAATAAGATTCGGAACGTGAAGAAAAGTTGTTTTTCTTTCTCAAGATAAGGAATATCAGTGTAGCATTCAAAGTCGTAAAACACAAATAGAAATTTTGAGTTCTGTTTGGGTTTCGGTATAGACATGTGACAGAAATGATGTACAGGTTTCACACAATTACATACAGCACAATATTTCATGTTGCATCTATGTACTTTCTCATATCTATTGTTCGTGACAATAATTCTGAAACATCGGGGACACTGTTGGATTTCGCTGCAGACAGTACCGTTTCTGAACAGTGTAGAAACATGATTCGTGAAGCAGTTCTCATTTTTTAAAATTCTGTGACATGTCTGACATATTCTGCGAACACCCTGTTCAGGCACACACGGTGGAGTTGAACGGTACATAGAACATAGTTGTTTACACAGGTGGTTATGAGCTTTCTGAAATATGAGTTCGTTACACCCGCGACATTCTTGTTTTGCCGCAAATGCTCCAATATTGCTGTCTGAGGTTATCATAGAGAAGGTATACATTTGGAAGCATTTTCAACCTGTCCTAAAGAGAAAACATCTTTTACATCACGAATAATTTTATATTCTGGGAGAACTTGCTGAAATTTTCTCAGTTCAGGAATTCCACTTTCTGCACACGCATTGTCTGTCAGATCTACAGATGCTTTTCGCATAATTTCGAAAACTGGTTTAAGAAGATTTCTGTTTTTTCTATATTGAGTATAGGACGGATCGTTATCAGCATAGGCTCTCCCTATGACCAGAGCTTCAGCTAAACAGAGTGTTTTTTCTATTTGGCACACAGACGATACTTCTTTTTTGCGTGCTTAGCAAGTAATTAGGTAAACAATATGTTCGATTACCCCCATCTCCAACAGGTATATTGACATGGTCTACTCGTAAAATTTAGTGATCCGTAGCAGTGAAAGTTCTCGCACATTGCAATATTTTGTACATAATGTTCCACACCATATCACTATGCAACTGATCACATCTATGCCACCCGATATAAATATCTTTCACAGTTGGGTCAGATATGTTAGTCAAAGTTAAACCTATTTTGTCTTCATCCTTGGTGTCCTTTTTAATGTAGGTGAGAAGATTTTCAACACCTTCGCGAATCCAAGTGTGAAGATCGACGTTTTCTAGAGGGTGTGAGAAACTGAATTCCACACGTCGTCCCTTGGAACGGAATTTAGGATATTCACGTTCTTGAATGTTGTGTAATATTATATTCCCAATCTGTTCACGATACACTGAAGCACGTTTTTTTCTTTTCTTACCTTTCCCATCTGATACAGAAGCATTCTGGGATGGCTGTTCTGCTGGTGGTAAGGGGTCCGGTCTCCATGACGGTCCTGGCAAAGGCTCCGGGTGTGATCCGGATGCAGCGTTCCTAGAAGTTCCTGCTGTTGTAACGTAGTCGGATGCGATGGATATCTGCTTCTCCTTGGTGACTCGGGATACAGAATCGGATGACAATAGTGAGCCTGGGGACTCTTCGGAAATACCTGTCCATCCTTCTCCGGAAAGATCGAGTACGGATGATGTCACTGTCCGTAGTAAGTGGTCATACTCCTCGACCAAGGAGATACTTTCTCCCGCGATGATTATCTGCTCAATGTTCACCAACACTTCCCGCAATTGTCTAGGCGTTGTGTAATATCCATCACGACATAGCACTAACAGATCGTCAGCGGATAACTGTACGTCCATGATCGTACAATGATTATTTCACGAAGACTGTCTTCTGCAGATAACACCTTTCTTTATATACGCAAGCATGACGCAACAGTTATCTCCGTTCCTAACGGTTCTACTGTCTAATCTGTAAACTTTCCGGAAATCTGTAATAGTCTTCTGACGTTTATCTAATGCCCGGTTCGCTCAACGCGCGTTAACTTTTAAAGAAGCGTTAAATCAAGTTAACGCTACATTAGCACATCGAGGCATTTCTCCAACCTTCGTTAAGGCTAACAGACCTCTAATATCGTCGTTAAATCTAAAGGCACTCTCTTGCTCCATTAAAGTGCTTAACAGCGCTTTGTGTTGTGTCGGAAATAAGATGGCGAAATTGGGTATGCCAGCTGTTGTGTTGAAAGGTTATCCCAGACCGATTTGAACACATTATTTGCATACCATCGCAAAACGTACACTAGTTCGATTTATTTCTACAGCAAAAAATAATTTTCCCATTTCGTATTTCATATTATAAATTCGTACTGCAAATCAGAAATCACATATAAGTTAAATGAGAAACATTGTATCAATGTACTTTTTAAAGTTTTGTCAATAATGGCATCGTGATCATCACACATTATTCTAATTATATTAATTTTGCCTGTCGAGCCAAAAATATATGCTTATAGTTAATTATACGAACTTGATGTTTTTAAAATGGGCTTCCACCTTCAATGCACTGTAATCATAAACACAAAATATCGCATGACTTTTTAAAATAATGTAACCTCCTTTTACATATTTCAATTTGTATAAGGTAAAGTTATTCACCAAAATATTCGGTGTCGTCGTCCACGCCGTTTTCCAGTGGATCACATAGAAACTAAAGAAGTCGTGGTTTGTTGTGTTTATGCGTATGTCTGCTTATAACTACCATTCCAATTTTATGTTGTTTTTTAAACTGAAAAATGTCAAAAAACGTAAGAGATAAAATTAAAATGAAGCAACTGTCCTAGAAATAGGCAATACACGTCCTGTACTCTCATTTAATGTAAAATAAATATGTGACATTACACAATGTAGCCTGCAATCTTTACTGCAAAGTAGTAGGGAATTGTTCTTTCGCACTTTTCAAATTATTATCCACCTACTCCAATTAACATAATGGGGAAAAAATGATTTTGCAGTGAAGAGAACGCTCGACACAAATGTTCATCATTCTATATTTTGAATCACAAGCGGCTAGGGACAGCTGTAGCAAACTGCAGATAAATGCTAAAAGCACTAAACCTGACCTGCCCAACCTAACCAAGTACAGAAAGAAAGAAAACCTGCCTAACCTATTTACTTATTTAGCTCGTAGCTGTACGTAAGTACTGTAGAATAAAACATGTTATTTAATATAACATGAGTTTTAATGTAATCACAAAATCAAAACAATTATTATGCAGCATACTGAAAATGGGCTGAAATATAACGGTGCAAATGGAAATTAAATCGTATTCGTAACAAACTGAAAGAGCACTTAAAAATTGAAAAAAAATAATCAACCGTTACATGTACAAGGTACATTTCTTACAAAAATACATACTGATCGGAAAACCGTCACTTTCCATTTCCATATACGTTTCCGTAAAAAGTAACCAAAACGGTTTCTCTGTACCTCACAGGAGCATCGAAAATTAATAACTTGAACCGTTATTTACAGCCATCTCTGGTTTACCAGACTTCACTTTTCCTCGACCAGAAACCGTAACAGGATATGCCAGACACATCGTCTCATCTGGAGGACGTTCTGTATACCCATATAAAGGATTACACTTTAGATCCTTCAACACAGACTGCTTCCTTTCTCTCAAAGGTTTACCAGCACTATCGATACTGTTTCGCCTACGATGTTTTTTTTTATGCATGCTGTGCCGCATTCCTTTCTTCCCACGATTTACGAAATTCTTCTTCAGTAATCCAGTTCGGCACATCCGTATTCTCTTCCGTACTCCACCTGAACGTTTCGACGGCTCTGGTAAACATTGAGAACTAGGTAACGAACTACGATCAGTTACCGGTTCAGGTGAGGATGACTTTCCAATCATCCCACTGACAAATGTCAGCATCCAGGACACAAAGCCTATAGTACTCACCTCGGAATACAGATTTTATACTAGCTCGTCCAGGAACGTCGCAGATGATTACTAGCAAGTTCGTCCAGGAACAAGTGTCAGCAAGGTCGCAGATGATTATACTACCTGATAGCTAACCGTCTACCGTACTGTGGAAGTGAAACACGACAAATTTCTTATATACCTACCTACCCCTCCTCTTCATCTGTAACAATTCCCTGATATTCTCTGCGCATCCTCTCGCGCAAGGCATCCAATGCCCACGTGCCTCGTCGGTCCTCCTCTTTTCCCGGTATATGAAACTCCACCTCCTCCGAGATCACAACTTTTTTTATGCTATTCACATCCTGCCTCTCGGAAACTTTTTTTCCTTTTGCCCGCTCTCCATTCCACCGCCCACTAACGTATCCTGCACAGAATCATACCTTATCAACGTTCCCACGAACTTCTACAAGCCCATTTCACGAAACCATCTCCCAACGTTTCCGGACACGTGTTCCACAACCTCTCCATATCGCTCCAACACCCAACACATTTCCTTTACGCCTCATTTCCAACTCCTTTATCTCCTCAACTGTTAACTCTTATCAACTTCAACAGTCATATACGCCCCTTTATTCCCTACCGCACCGGAAACGCATATCACCATTCCCAGAAAACCAGCCGTCACCCAATCTCCTCATTAACAAGAGGAGATTAACTTATCAATTCCCCCCCCCCCCAACCGTCACCGAAAAAAACAGGCGCCCCCCAACAACCAATCAAAACACTCCTCGCAAAATAAAACCAACCCATTTTATGACGTCACACCAATCAAAATACACAACCCCACCCATTTCACAACATCATCACTCAAAAACCACACCCTTGCTTGCCCACACACCTATATGTTCAATTGATCTTTGATCGATCTTTTCCAATTAATTAATTTATCGGACTCAAATCAAATAACAGAAAAGAGAATATTTCCAAATTTTCCTAAAAATCTGCCCAGACTATTTTGAGGACTCGAAAAAGAGGATTAGCCCAGGTAAAACAGGACGTCTTGTAACCCTAAACGACTGCACCGGTTACAGCGAGACCACATATGTTTCTCACTCAGGGTGCACTCCCCTAACCCTCATAGTGGAGTCGCCTGTCGCTACGTCACTGCACTTCCGTTGGGGATCATTTCCTGAGCGGTGAGCTGCAGATATATGTTTTTTCTTTTATAGAAACACTTTTTCTAGAAACAACCATGTAAAATATTTGAACAGTTTCATTAAAGCAAATGAAAAATATACGTAAATATACATTTTTCTGTTTCTGATACTGGAAATGTTTGTTGAGTGTGTTAATGAAACTAATAATAATTTCAGTAACTTTTCTTCCAGTGAAAATGAAACATTCTTGATGCACTCTGTAATTGTAGCTTAAAAAATTAACTTAAATATTTTTATAGTTTTGTAGCTGAATTTTGGAGATTTTTTAATGATAGTTTGAAAAATATCAGCTGCCATGTTTATTTACAGTTCAGTGATTATAACATATTTATTGTTTAACATGGTTAGTAGTTTGTATATTTTTCTACACAAAATATTTGCTATTTTTCCTATAAAAATTATTGAATTTTAAATTTTAAAAAATGTGTTTACATTTCCGTTCCTATGAGCTTCACCTCATCAGTACATGTATTTTGTTTCCTTTATTAGATCCTAATAATCACCATTAAATGTTTACGAGATTAATGTACTTTCACCAAAAGTGATTCTGATAATTACAAAATCCTTATGTTCGTTATTCTATAAATTGTTTATTTAAAGTGATTTAAATTAGTTATTTTATTAAAAAATCACCTGATTTAAATCAATTCACCTTGCTTGAAACACAAACACTACATGGTTATACAAACTTTGCTGTCCTGCAAAGCGATGAACGAAATGAAGCCTTGCATATGCTTCGCCATATTGTTTCGCGCTCTGCTCTAGATTCACTGTTGTGGGTTCGAGAGTATGAACATTAGAAATGCAAAACTGCATTGCCCTGACATCTATTGATTGAAATAACTGACATATGAATTGTGAGCTCAAACAGCGAACTAACAACCTTTCCCCTCTCATAAAACAATTCTTCTTATTTACTTTACTTATTTATTACGCCTTGTTTTGTAGCTTTTCGTTTCACTTTAACATGTTTAAATCGAAATTTTAGTGCAAGAAAATTACAAGACAACATTTACTATGATAACCATCACTAAAAAAAAAAATTGAAGAAATATTACATACAGGAATAAAATTCTACGACGCACGGTTTTAGAAGCGATTTCGGGCGGAGCTAAGGGAAAGCGTGTCCTGGGCGACCAGCCAATAGCAGGAGTGCAACGTTGTACAGTTAGGAAACTGCGGCGCGTAAGTTAAACGCCGTGTTCTGTATTTATTTTGCGCGCAAGAATTTTTTTATAAAACTCGCCACTTTAAGGTTCATCATTGCATGGGACACGACATTATGAACCTGACTGTCCAAGTCCCATGAATTTCCGTCGCCTACAGCCGGAGATATCGTTTCTCGAAGAAACACGGGGAAGAACACGCCTCTACACACACACACACAATGACCCTTTCATTTTTCTTCTGTGTTCCGTCTGTTTTTTCGTTGCCACCGTGTTGACCCCGCTGAGTTGTTGTGTTTTGGTAAAGCTATGGGTGTCAAATCCGGCTGAATATACACAATGGCCCTTCATGTCGTGGGCGTTCGCGAACATTGCCAGTCTGGGTCACTTTCAGTTCAGCGTTTTCGTAAGAAGGGCGGTGTAAGATAATTTTACTCGTACGCAACGAAGAACAGTTGTGAGACGATTCAATACAGTTCTTATTGATTGAATAAATTATTTGATTTATTTTACTTCGCTTTTCTGCTATTTTTGGCTAATCGCAAAGATGAGGAGGTTGATGAAGGGACACTTACAAACATCTATGCGCGAGCCGGGATTCGAACCCGGGACCCCTGGCGTTGTAGCGCGCTATACAATACAGCCCTTATGTTCGATTGTTGTGCATAGCGTGTGTTCCGCGAGTGTTATTTAATCGTGTCGCGCCGGCCCCCTTGGTGGAGTGGTTAGCATATCGCGCTACGACGCCAGGGGTCCCGGATTCGAATCCCGGCCTGGACGTGGATGTTTGTGAATATCCATCCATCAATTTCATCATATCATCCTCATTCCCATCTTCGCAATTAGCCAAAAGTGACAAAAAAGCGAAGTAAAATAAAGCAAATCAAATCAAATTAATAATGTCGCTCTCGAAACCTAGTACCATCAGTACAGGCACCAAGGGTAAAATAGTACGTTCACAAGACAGAAATCTTAGTTTTAAAGTGTATTCTTACTTCAACGAATTGGCATCGGAAGAAGTGCGTGCTGTAACAGTGTTTTCTCAGAGTCGATAACTTACGGCTAAAGCGTGTGGTGTATGTTTGCATACTGTGTTGCGTATTATAAAACAGGGTAAAATATATACCACGGAAATCGGTGAACCCCTATTCAAATCTCCTAGGAAACATGCTAGAAAACAAAAACGAGAGCGATGATGATGACCTTGCAGTTCCTCTACAATAAATACCTTCAAAATTCTTTCGGGTACGAGTTTCTATTATATGCTGCAGTGATATGATATCAGGAGGTGGTCGTTCGGCGGCGCAGATCATATGCGCAGTTGTCCGTGGATGCATGACGTCATCATCGAAACGCTCTGCACGGAAAAGGCTGGTACCTTATGCAAATATTGAGATATTTGACAACGAATATCTTCTAAAATATAGTAGCAGGAGAAAAGTTACAACTTTTACTGTTAAGATTCATCCTTTCTAATCAATTTATTACAAAGTTGATTCAAATGTGTAAAATGGTTTTCAAGAAATCTTATTACGAAGGAACCCCTGTTTTGTTCTCTCCAGGCTTCCAATGTAAGGGAGTTTTAACTTAAGCGCGTTGGGTTTATTTTTGCTCTATGTTTTGAAATAAGATTATTTTGTTCTTGTCAACTGAAATCATGCCTAAATGCTATGGAAAGCTGTGAAAACTGTTATCAGAAAACTATCGGAATAAATCTAAAATATCACAGCTTGACTGATATAAAAAATGCGGTATTGCGCATTTTTGTGAATAAGGCACTGTGCGAGATTTAAAAGCAGAACTTTTTAATATTGTATATAAATGTGAGGGGTAATAAACATGACTGCTTCCCAGACACGTATCCAAGGGTGGGGGACTTAGGGGGCTCGAGCTCCCCAAAAGTTTTCGGTTTACACTAGATAAAATGAGATTTTTTGTTTCTTGTGGTGTCAAATAAAATGATGTGACGTTAATTTAAGGAGAGAAATAATTATCGAGGCAAGACGGAGAATATTCCATAACCCTGTTATTGGTAACAGCTCGTATCCAAGGTGGGAATCAGGGGGCTCAAACCCCCCTTTAGAAAATTTTCAGTTTACGCTAGATAAAATTAGTTTTTGGCTTCTTGAATAATGTGGTGATAATTTGAGAGATAATTATCTAGGCAAGACGGAGAATGTTCTATAAGGCTGTTATTGTTAATAGCGCGTATCCAAGGTAGGGATCAGGTGGATCGAGACCCCCCCCCCCCGCTCCTCCAAGGAAATTTTTCAGTTTACACTGATAAAATTAGGTTTTTGACTTCTTGAATAATGTGACGATAATTTAAGGAGAGGAATAATTATCGAGACAAGACGGAGAATGTTCTATAACCCTATTATTGTTAATGGAACGTATCCAAGGTGGGGATCAGGGGTTCGAGCCCTCCCCCCCTTAGGAAATTATTTTGTTTACACTAGATAAAATTACGTAGGTTTTTGGCTTCTTGAATAATGTGATAATAATTTGAGATATATAATTATCGACGCGAGACGGAGAATGTTCTATAACCATGTTATTGTTAATAGTGCGTATCCAAGGTGGGCATCAGGTGTCTCGAGCCCCCTCCCCCAAGAAATTTTTCAGTTTACACGAGATAAAATTAGGTTTTTGTGTTCTTCAATAATGTGACGATAATTTAAGGAGATAAATAATTATCGAGGCAAGACGGAGAATGTTCTATAACCCTGTTATTGTTTATAGCGCGTATCCAAGGTGGGGATCGTAACTCTGGCCCCCCCTCCTCACCCCACCAGGAAATTTTTCAGTTTACACTAGATAAAATTAGGTTGTCGTCTTCTTGAATAATGTGACGATAATTTTAGGAGAGAAATACTTATCAAGGCTAGACGGAGAATGTTCTATAACCCTGCTGTTGATAATATTGCACGTAAACTTTTCTTACGCTTTCGGTGTTGTCGTAGCGAACTTGAACTCTATGTAGAGACTCGTCAGCATTTGCAAGCTGCACAAAAAAGGTAGCGCCACACGTAGGGCGATTCGGATTCATTGTAATTTTTTAATCTCTATAAAGCGCGAGAGGGAACGTTCTTGAAAAAGAGAAGGAGTCGAACTACTGGCAATATTTACGAATCGTTTTATCTGCGGAACGTTCTAGAATATAATGAGGATATTAATACGCGGCTTCAATTTCCCGGTTGATCTGTACAGCAGAATAGGTGGAGACTTCAGAGGTAAGTATGACAATTCATACAGTCGATTAGTGATCAGTCATTGTCCATTAGTTGCTTTATAAGTTCTAGTGATTCGAAAATGAAATGGACTAAATACCGTAAAGTAACGAAGTCTACCACTAGTTCCAGTTCGGTCCCAAAGCTAAAGACATTGAGGACAGCGGAACTTCGAGTAGTGCTACGAGTAGTTGGGTGCAATGCATTTGCGCCAAAATCGCGTGTTTTGCGCCAATGAACAAATTGTAAATATTAGTGCCACAGTATCTTTTGCGCCAAGAATGTTTTCCGCCACTCTTGAATGTCTAGCAGTAGTGTAATTGGGTTGTTTCAAAGTCGTACTTAGTAGGTATTCTCTTTTTTTATCAATTGAATATCACTTTTTGACATATTTTGACAATTTTTTGTCGATGTTTTAGCGTTTGACGATTTTTCAGTGCAATTTTCACTGCATCTCATTTTTTTCCCACTCGTACTTGGTAGGTATGCATTTGTAGCTTTTTTTTTATCAATTGAAAATCAGTTTTTGACATATTTTGACAAATTTTTGTCGATGTTTCAGCGTTTAGCGATGTTTTTGTAAAATTTCCTATTTTTTTTTTCCCACTCGTACTTGGTACGAATGCCACGATCTTACGTGATATAACTTAACCTATTTATTTTTTTTTCGTGCTAAACTACACGAGAGCCTCTACGTGCTTTGACCTACTTTAGAGTAGAACCATAAAGACAGAGCTGCAACCGAAAGTGAGGCTCGAAGTGAGGCTCGGTGAGGCTCGACTTAATAGTTTGCTCTTGTAAGACATAAGTCTTATTTTCTCGCAGTGTTGCCAATATTTTACTCGAAATAAAATCACCAAGGTTTTTTTCTTGGTCTAACCTATGTTATTGAACTGCGTTGTCACGTCCAAACCTGCATGACTTCCGAACACTATTGGTTTTATTCATATTTTTTCTTACGTATAGGTGTATATGATGAATCCCCAAACAGATTTTTCCTAAGTCTTACTGTTTCCAAGATAACCCCACTTCCGGTTGCCATTTTGGATTTCTGAACATAGGTTCTATTCATATTTTTTCTTACGTATAGGTGTATATGATGAATCCCCAAACAGATTTTTCCTAAGTCTTACTGTTTCCAAGATAACCCCACTTCCGGTTGCCATTTTGGATTTCTGAACATAGGTACTATTCATATTTTTTCTTACGTATAGGTGTACCTGATGAATCTGCAAACAGATTTTTCCTAAGTCTTACAGTTTCCAAGATAACCCCACTTCCGGTCGCTATTTTGGATTTCCGAACATAGGTTCTATTCATATTTTACTTACATATAGGCGTACGTGACGAATCCGCAAACAGATTTTTTCTAAGTCTTACCGTTTCAAAGATAACCCCACTTCCGGTCGCCATTTTGGATTTCCGAGCATAGGTTCTATTCATATTTTACTTACATATAGGCGTACATGACGAATCCGCAAACAGATTTTTCCTAAGTCTCACCGTTTCTAGTAGAGGAAGTTAGGGTATTCAACGTCCTCTTGTGGTGAGCTGAAGTGGTGAGCTTGCCTTAATGGATTTCTATCGTAAGGCATGAGCTCTATTTGATGGCGCAGTGTTGCTTATGCAATTAAGCCGGTTCTGGAACCGAAAATGAGGCTCGGTGAGGCTCGCCAAACCTCAAAAACCCATTTTCTCTCCATGTTCCGCGCCTTATTTATTGCGCTGACGATGTTTCACAGTGTAGAAAACAGCACCAAAACATCAAAAACTCATTCTGATTATTTGGAGCTCACCAAAACCTCAAAAACTTATTTTTATTAATTGAGGTTCACCAAACCTCAAAAACTCTTATTTTTTTTCTATGTTCAGCGCCTTATTTATTGCGCTGACACAACATGATGAGTAAATAATGCAGTTTCTTATTCTTGAAGGATGAATGCACCTTATCGTAATTTTCCAAGCTCCGGTCAAATGTTTGTATATCGTGACCTTTGTAAACCTCTCTCTCGGGAACGATGTGCCACACACATGTGCGTGCACGCCTATATTGTGATGCAAACAAACAAACAAATAATATTTTTTTTATTTATTTATATTTTTTCTCACATATAGGTGTACGTGATGAATCACCAAACAGATTCTTCCTAAGTTTTACTGTTTCCAAGATAACCCCACTTCCGGTCGCTATTTTGGATTTCCGACCATAGGTTCTATTTATATTTTACTTACATATAGGCGTACGTGATGAATCCGCAAACAGATTTTTCCTAAGTCTTACTGTTTCTAAGATAATCCCACTTCCGGTCGCTATTTTGGATTTCCGAACATAGGTTCTATTCACATTTTACTCACGTATAGGCGTACGTGATGAATCCGCAAACAGATTTTTCCTAAGTTATGAATTGGGGGGTTCTATGGCAACTTATATTAATTCTCGTAAGAGAACAGAAAATACAAAAAAAAACAATACTGTGGTCACTACAACAAATAGTCTTCTTTAACCCCTATCCAACAAACAAAAAAAAATCATCATCCTAACTAGAACCATGTAACTAACATTGTGATGACTCATATTAAATACCTCTTAATTGTATTACTTATAAGGGTATACTATTGCACAACGTTTTTGCAACAAGTTATTACGTAACATTGTGATGACTCATATCTAATGCTTTTTGTTGTATTAACTATAAGGGAGTAAACTATTACACAACATGTTGCAACAAGTTATGACGTAATGTGATGAGTCATATCTAACGTGGCGTCTTCTGATTGGTTAATTATTACAGGTGTTTTCAATACGGTCCGCGTTTTTATTATGTAAGACGGCATACACTACAGATCAGTCAGTCTCGTGAGAGCAGTCGAAGAGTACGGACGTCCTGTTGCAGCGCTCCTCGTTTTTGTAAAAAAAAATAGGTATTTAACTTTTTTTGAAGCTACATACCATCTATTATTTCAAGTTCAAAGGTGTTTCACGTGGTTTTTCATAGTAATTTCGACCAGATTGAATTTTGACGTGATCGTGCATTTTCTATTTCACCTCAAGAAATTCTATATAAATAACATACCTGAAAATTGTATCGCTATATACTAGACTTTTTGATTTCTGTGATTTTTGAAAAAGCAATGGCATCCACCACCAGTTTCAATCGTAAAAATGATAAAACTGAATGTGTTACTTGTGGGAAGCTAATCTCAAGGAACAATTTATCGGTACACAGGGCAAGATGTAGCGAAACAGGTTCGAGAATTAATTGTTCGTCACCTTCTAAGTCTTGTGCTCGATGCGGAAAGATGATTAGCATTACAAATTTAAGTAAACACCTCAAAATTTGCAAACCATCGACCGAACAAGGAACATTGAAAAGAAAAATCGATGATCCAGGAACCGAAGCTTCCACTTCCAAGCAAATTAAATTATCCAATGAACGCAAACCAATTAGATCTGCATTCAACGACCAACTCCAGGATTTTTCAATTAAGTCAGAACCAGGCCGTGACATTCTTAGTTTCTTGGATGAAACGAAAACATCTGTACTAAATATTTTGAAAGATAAACTTGAAAACAACTCTATAAAAGTATACGTTGTTCTGTTTTCCGAATACAAGAAAGTTGATGGCACAACGAGTATTTTTTATCATCGTACAAAAAATCAGACTTTTTATTTTGCTGACGTCGAAAATTTGGACAACTTCTATTATAAAGTTTCCAACGAGCTGGTTAAGAAACATGACGATTTCGAGGCTAAAGGGTCGGGATGGTCTTTGTGTGGAAGTCCTCACACGTTAACCGTTTACGTGAACCAATTCTCGCCTCTTCATGCATCCAGCTACGTTTCTCTTCCACCGAACATTCAACACAAGAGGGCTGTGTTAAATATACAGAACAGCGATAACAAGTGTTTTCTCTGGTGTGTGTTGGCTGCACTGCATCCTGTTCATTGCAAAAATAATCCAGAACGGATTTATCATTACAAGCAATACGAGTCCGAATTTGAAAGTGTAATGTCTGACATCGAATACCCGGTGACATTGTCGGATATAACAAAGTTCGAAAATCGTGCAGGAAAACGCATCGCTATTAATGTATATTCCTTTACGTCAGATAAATATCTTGTACACCCCGTCAGGATAAGCGATATCGACGATGACGATGCTTGTGTGATTAATCTTCTTCTAATTTCCAACGAGGATGTTCATCACTATACGCTAATTTGTTCACTATCACGTTTGGTCAGAAGTCAATCAACCAAGCATGCAAACAACATCGAAGTTTGCCCGAGATGCCTAACCACGTTCGACGATCGTGACCGACGTGATCATCAAAATCTTCATAGTCGTCAAATTGCTCTGGAGAAACTTGCCGAACATAAAATTTATTGTGGTGACAACAGACCGGCTAGAATGTTGATGCCCGAAACGAACGAAGTCGAAGAATTTAAAATGCACAAGGCATTGTTGGAACATCCTGCAATCATCGTCGCAGATTTCGAGGCGTTCCTCAAACCACTCTCCTACTGCGAACCGGATCCTGAAATTTCCTCCACAACGCCGTACCAGCTTCATCAACCCAATAGTTTCGGCTATGTTGTTGTGCGACGTGATAAAATAAATGAAGCATATATATACCGCGGGCCAAATGTAATCGAACACTTCCTGGAAAAAATGGTGGAGGAGGTTGAGGTAATTGGTAGCGTACTGCTTACATCAAAACCGATGACACCTTTAACTGAAAATGAACTTCAAAATTACAATTCCACTGAGGTGTGTCCGGTATGTGATCAAAGTTTCACTGATGAGAACAAAAAAATATTCCACCACGATCATTTCAGCGGAAACTACATAGGTGGAATTTGCAACACGTGCAATCTTAAAACCCAGAAACCTAAATTCATCCCCATATTCTTTCACAACGGAAGCGGATATGATTTTCACCACCTGGTGAGACATCTTGGCTACGATCCGAAACGTATAGGTGTCTTGGCCGAGAATGAAGAACGCTACATTAGTCTCAGCAAGCAAGTGTCGATTCCGGGAACGAAAAATACAATTGAGATGCGCTTCCTGGATTCGTATAGATTTCTCTCTGCAAGTCTGGATGCTTTAGCGAACAAACTCACCGACGATCAATTTAAAATAACTAGAGCTAGTTTTCCCAACGTAGACATAGAACTCGTTAGACGTAAAGGGATTTATCCTTACGAATATGTTAGTGATGGTTCTAAATTTAACGACGACGCTCTTCCACTTCCAAGAGAATTTTACAGCAGACTCAGAGAGAAAGGAATCGCGGAAGAAGAATACCAACACGCGCAACTCATGTGGGAGAAATTAGAATGTACGACACTCGGAGACTACCACGACGCATACTTAAAACTGGACGTGACGATACTCGCGGATGTTTTTCAAGCGTTCAGGAAAACGGCAACGAATATTTATAAATTAGATCCAGCGTATTTCTACAGTCTACCGGGATTAGCGTGGTCGGCAATGTTATTCCAGACAAAGGTCAAGCTGGAACTGATATCGGACGTTGACATGTTGCTATTTATCGAAAGAGGGATACGAGGTGGAATGGTGCAATGCGTACAGAGACATGCGAAAGCTAATAACGTACACATGAAAGAAGATTACGATTCAAATCGAGCATCGAATTACATCTTCTACGCTGACGTTAATAATCTCTACGGACATGCCATGGTTCAAAAACTTCCTTACGGGGGATTCGAATGGTTAGATCCCACTTCGATAGATATTATTCATTTCGACGATAGCGAGTGTGGTTTCTTCGCAGAGGTAGATCTCCAATTCTCTGACCACCTGCACGACACGTTTTCGGATTTGCCTCCGACTCCCGAAATTAAATGTCCACCCGACTCGGTTCAAGACAAGCTTTTGTTAACATTGGACCCTAAACAGAGATACGTCGTCCACTACAAGAATCTCCGGTTTTTGATTGGGAAGGGTGTTCAGATAGTAAATGTTAGAAGAATACTAAAGTTTAAACATTCCACGTGGTTAAGACCTTACATAGAAACTAACACACAACATAGAACAGCTGCCACTTCCGATTTAGACAAGGACTTCTTTAAATTAATGAACAATGCGGTGTACGGAAAGACCATGGAGAATGTTAGAAAGCACGTAGACGTGAAATTAATTTCCGATAAGAATAAATGTCGGAAGTGGATAGCCGATCCTAGATTCAAGTCGAGAAAAATTTACAACGAGAATTTGGCACTTTTCAATCTAGATATAAAATTGATGAAATTCAGAAAACCAATTTACGTTGGCGCAACGGTTCTCGACTTGTCGAAACTTTACATGTTCGAATTTCATTACGACGTGATGAAACCCTTCTACAATGATAAAATATCACTTTTGTACACGGACACCGACAGCTTCATTTACAGCATACAAACACCTAACCTATACGAAGACATAAAAAATCCTTCCATGCTTGAGTATTTCGATACTTCTGCGTATCCTCAACCCAACAGATTTGGGATTCCATCTCGTAACAAAAAAGTCCTAGGTAAACTGAAAGATGAATGTAACGGTGATATTATTGTCGAGTTCGCGGGTTTGCGTTCGAAGATGTATGCCATGAGAACAGAGAGTAGCGTCACGAAGAAAGCAAAAGGTGTGGGCAAGAATACGGTGGAGAACAAACTCACCTTCCACGATTACATCGATTGCCTTTACTCACAATCGACGATACTAAGTATAGAACAAAGAATCCAAAGTGTAGACCACGTGATTACAACAAACGAAGTTAGGAAGGTAGCATTAGATCCGCACGACGATAAAAGATGTATTTTGTCTTGTGGAATCCACACGTTGCCTTGGGGACACTATCGTTTAGAAAATAGTAAAAATTGTAGGCAATGCAATTGAAAAAAAAATAAACTTAAATAACTATAACTAAAATAAAAAAAACTTTGACTGTCTCAAATTATCACATACACAATAAAGAACTAGCAAGGACAATGAATCTCTTTGGTTTCCGAAAGCAAACAATGGAGACTGTACACCGCAAGGCAGATCATGAATTTCTACCTTCCATGTTATCTAAACTCAACGGCCTGTTGATCAATCAATTTTCAAAACGTTGCTCTTCTTGCTGGAACAGGGACGATTTCGGATTCGCGACGATCGACGTGACGAGGAAACCCAACGACGGAAAATACAGAAACAAAATCAACGACTTTCAAAACGTTGCAACGTTGTGAGAAACGTTGCAACGTTTTGAAAGTCGTTGATTTTGTTTCTGTATTTTCCGTCGTTGGGTTTCCTCGTCACGTCGATCGTCGCGAATCCGAAATCGTCCCTGTTCCAGCAAGAAGAGCAACGTTTTGAAAATTGATTGATCAACAGGCCGTTGAGTTTAGATAACATGGAAGGTAGAAATTCATGATCTGCCTTGCGGTGTACAGTCTCCATTGTTTGCTTTCGGAAACCAAAGAGATTCATTGTCCTTGCTAGTTCTTTATTGTGTATGTGATAATTTGAGACAGTCAAAGTTTTTTTTATTTTAGTTATAGTTATTTAAGTTTATTTTTTTTTCAATTGCATTGCCTACAATTTTTACTATTTTCTAAACGATAGTGTCCCCAAGGCAACGTGTGGATTCCACAAGACAAAATACATCTTTTATCGTCGTGCGGATCTAATGCTACCTTCCTAACTTCGTTTGTTGTAATCACGTGGTCTACACTTTGGATTCTTTGTTCTATACTTAGTATCGTCGATTGTGAGTAAAGGCAATCGATGTAATCGTGGAAGGTGAGTTTGTTCTCCACCGTATTCTTGCCCACACCTTTTGCTTTCTTCGTGACGCTACTCTCTGTTCTCATGGCATACATCTTCGAACGCAAACCCGCGAACTCGACAATAATATCACCGTTACATTCATCTTTCAGTTTACCTAGGACTTTTTTGTTACGAGATGGAATCCCAAATCTGTTGGGTTGAGGATACGCAGAAGTATCGAAATACTCAAGCATGGAAGGATTTTTTATGTCTTCGTATAGGTTAGGTGTTTGTATGCTGTAAATGAAGCTGTCGGTGTCCGTGTACAAAAGTGATATTTTATCATTGTAGAAGGGTTTCATCACGTCGTAATGAAATTCGAACATGTAAAGTTTCGACAAGTCGAGAACCGTTGCGCCAACGTAAATTGGTTTTCTGAATTTCATCAATTTTATATCTAGATTGAAAAGTGCCAAATTCTCGTTGTAAATTTTTCTCGACTTGAATCTAGGATCGGCTATCCACTTCCGACATTTATTCTTATCGGAAATTAATTTCACGTCTACGTGCTTTCTAACATTCTCCATGGTCTTTCCGTACACCGCATTGTTCATTAATTTAAAGAAGTCCTTGTCTAAATCGGAAGTGGCAGCTGTTCTATGTTGTGTGTTAGTTTCTATGTAAGGTCTTAACCACGTGGAATGTTTAAACTTTAGTATTCTTCTAACATTTACTATCTGAACACCCTTCCCAATCAAAAACCGGAGATTCTTGTAGTGGACGACGTATCTCTGTTTAGGGTCCAATGTTAACAAAAGCTTGTCTTGAACCGAGTCGGGTGGACATTTAATTTCGGGAGTCGGAGGCAAATCCGAAAACGTGTCGTGCAGGTGGTCAGAGAATTGGAGATCTACCTCTGCGAAGAAACCACACTCGCTATCGTCGAAATGAATAATATCTATCGAAGTGGGATCTAACCATTCGAATCCCCCGTAAGGAAGTTTTTGAACCATGGCATGTCCGTAGAGATTATTAACGTCAGCGTAGAAGATGTAATTCGATGCTCGATTTGAATCGTAATCTTCTTTCATGTGTACGTTATTAGCTTTCGCATGTCTCTGTACGCATTGCACCATTCCACCTCGTATCCCTCTTTCGATAAATAGCAACATGTCAACGTCCGATATCAGTTCCAGCTTGACCTTTGTCTGGAATAACATTGCCGACCACGCTAATCCCGGTAGACTGTAGAAATACGCTGGATCTAATTTATAAATATTCGTTGCCGTTTTCCTGAACGCTTGAAAAACATCCGCGAGTATCGTCACGTCCAGTTTTAAGTATGCGTCGTGGTAGTCTCCGAGTGTCGTACATTCTAATTTCTCCCACATGAGTTGCGCGTGTTGGTATTCTTCTTCCGCGATTCCTTTCTCTCTGAGTCTGCTGTAAAATTCTCTTGGAAGTGGAAGAGCGTCGTCGTTAAATTTAGAACCATCACTAACATATTCGTAAGGATAAATCCCTTTACGTCTAATGAGTTCTATGTCTACGTTGGGAAAACTAGCTCTAGTTATTTTAAATTGATCGTCGGTGAGTTTGTTCGCTAAAGCATCCAGACTTGCAGAGAGAAATCTATACGAATCCAGGAAGCGCATCTCAATTGTATTTTTCGTTCCCGGAATCGACACTTGCTTGCTGAGACTAATGTAGCGTTCTTCATTCTCGGCCAAGACACCTATACGTTTCGGATCGTAGCCAAGATGTCTCACCAGGTGGCGAAAATCATATCCGCTTCAGTAGTATAAAAGGTGATATTATAAACTCGAGAAAGTATGAACCCTCCTCAAGCAGATTTGGCTATACTTAAAACTAGCTCAACATGCCCATATGAGCTTTTTGCTCAAGTGTGGAACCCCGCCTAATCCAAGATTTTTGTAAAAAAGCCCTCATGGATTCTATGAGAAAGTATGACCCCCCTCAGATTGATTTGTCTACACTTACAGAAGGCACTTCTGTAAGATTGTTGTCCATAAACCTGTCAAAAATATGCCCCTCCTCATATTTTTTTTGACCACACCTGAAACTATGCCAAACGTATTAATACCCACCTACACCCACCCACGCACACCCACACATATTTACTTCCGGTTTACTTCCGGTCCACTTCCGGTCTACTTCCGGTCTACTTCCGGTCTACTTCCGGTCCACTTCCGGTCCACTTCCGGTCTACTTCCGGTCCACTTCCGGTCTACTTCCGGTCCACTTCCGGTTCACTTCCGGTTTACTTCCGGTTTGCCTACTTCCGGTCCACTTGTGGCCAAGTTGTGGCCTATTTCTGGTTTATTTATATTGCATCATGTTTTTGCAACAAATTATTATCCAGTATAGAGTTTTGATTTGAACCCCAAGAAATTTTATATAAATACCAAAGCCAAAAATATTAACACACATACACATATACACACACAAAATATACAAAGCACACTGCTGAACCCAACTGATATTTTTTATTAAGCATAGAATTTTGAATTGGACCCCAGGAAATATTTTACAATTTTGAGAATCTCAATTTAAATTCAGGAACAAGAGATTTGGATTTGATGTATCTGGAAATATCTTTGCATCTTGAATCAACCTGCAAACAACATTACATGTTAGGCTGGGCTGTTTCAACAGCAGTAAATATTTACCAAATGTTTCAACGTTAAAAACAATCAGAATAATATCTTCCAGGACCTGAACATGCAAACATATTTTGAAAGAAGAAATATTGCAAGATATATAAAATCAGACCACCTGTTGGATTGTTTTAGGGAAAAATCTATCAGAGTATGATTTTTTTAAAGTGCAAAATGAAACAGAGGCAAGATGGGTACTTGACAGTGATGTTGGGTTTGGGTATGTGAGCATAGAATTGGGTTCTGAATATGATGATTTTGAATCCAATACATACTGGCATAGAATTGATGCATACGTGTTGCATTGTTATTGGGGAAAATATGTTGCTTTTTTTACAAAAAGTACTTCAAGTTTAGAAAAATTTAGGTTTTACAAATTTTTCCATGATCATAGAATTTATATAAACAGCAGGTGGCCTGTTGATGACATAACATGGGACACAACAATTTCCATACTTGATGAGGCAGGAAAATTGGATGTAAATTCTGGTTTATATTTTAATGAGTTGATTATGTACCTGCTTAAAAACAATATCAATTCTGGCTTATTCAATACAAGATGGACTTAAATAATTAGAGTTTTTATACAAAATATTTTTTTTGCTAACAATTTCAAGTTCCTTGAGTGGAATTATGTTGTTTTTAAGATCAGCATTGATTCTGTAGTACAGTATTGCTGTGGAACATGTTAAGTCCATGGATTCTGTCACACCTATTCTAATACAATTAATATCACAAGTACTATTACAAGGCATGCACCGCATAAAATTATAATTCCAAGCGATAGCATGGAGTTCCACGATTCCATATCATACATACTGCAATTGGAGCTTCAGCAGTTCGGGACTGTGCAATATATTGTCTACAAATGTAGGATTGTACGGGTTGCAAACAAAACTCCCAAAGCTTATGTATTTCAGGTTTCTTAAATTTGAAACAGAATCCAAACTGTCTGGAAGTTCATAAAAGTGAAGCCATTCTACAAGCGGGTCTATCTCAGCTTCTGCATGAGCAAGAGGTGATGTGTTTATAATATTTGTTGGTATAGAGGTTTGTTCTGAATCTTATCAATTATGAACAGCTCTGCTGCATGTTGTGATGATGAATATCTAGTCCCTAAACCTAACAGAGCTGTGCAGTGATGTTGTTATTGGGAACAGGATTCAAATCCTACACAGATTTATGGAAGAATTAATTTTTGCCATGAAATTATATCTAGATCCCTGTGCAATAATGCTGTTATTGGGAATCTTACACAGATACAGATTCTTGCTGAGCTTAATTGGTGATTGTCATGGAAGATCTGCTGTTATTAGGTACAAAATTCAATTACACAGAGACAGATATAATATCTAGATGCATACAGAATCTATAAATCTATACTCAATATCCCTATACCTGACAGCTGTGCGGTGATGCTGTTATTGGGAACAAGATTCAAATCCCACACAGAAACAGATTTTTGCTGGGCTTAGAACTATTATGGATAGGTGATTGCCATGAAATAATATCCCTATACCTGACAGAGCTGTGCAGTGATGCTGTTATTGGGAACAATTTTAACAGAGCTGTGGTTTCCATAAATCTATACTCAATATCCCTATACATGACAGAGCTGTGCAATTATTGGGAATTGGAACTTAGGTACAAGATTCAATTACACAGATACAGACACGGAAATAATATCTAGATAACAGAGCTGTAGTTTCCATAAATTTATACTCAATATCCTATACCGTGCAGTGATGCTGTTATTGGGAACAAGCTTCAAATCTCACACAGATATAGAGCTTTGGAATTATTATAGATAAGTGATTGCCATGAAGATAGATATTCAATATCCTATTAGACACAAACACAGTATCAATAAATTTATATTTAATAGAACTGTGCTGTGATGCTGTTATTGAGAACAGGATTCAAATCATAGATAGGTGATTGCCATGAGGATAGATATTAGACACAGACACAGAATCAATAAATTTATAATATCCCTATACCTGACAGAGCTGTGCGGTGATATTATTATTGGGAACAAGCTTCAAATCATGGATAGGTGATTGTTATGATGATAGATATTAGACACAGACACAGAAATAATATTTTCCATAAATCTATACTCAATATTCTTATACCTGACAGAGCTGTGCGGTGATGTTGTTATTGGGAATAGGATTCAAATCATGGATAGGTGATTGTCATGAGGATAGATATTAGATACAGACACAGAAATAATATTTTCCATCAATCTATACTCAATATCCCTATACCTGACAGAGCTGTGCATAAAAACCTACAAAAAGCCCAACAATTTCCCTGTGCAGCAGATATATGTATTGTTTCTTCCTGCCCAACAATCCCAGATGCATGCATCCAAATTCACGGCCACAGTCAAGCACCTATTTGAATTCTGTCTCATTTCTAACAGCAAACACATCATATTCACATAAATTGGAAAATACAAGCTTGAACCTATCTACAAGTGATTCTGATTTTACATATTGTGACAAGTTTCTTCTGTCAAAAACATAGTGCAATCAGTGCTGTGTATTATCCCTCTAGGACAATGACACATTCAAAAATGCAATGCTGTAATTTTTTAAGGGCATGTTCAACACTATGCCTGAGGATATTGTTCCTCTGCTGCTGATAATCTCTGTTTATTTCCAAATCCCACTGCCGGGGATACATGTTTGATTGTTTGCATTGCGGGATTGATTCCCACTGTACCAACCTATGTATGTATTATTGGGAATTTAAATAATTGTTTCCCGCACCTGCATGTTTCATTCCAAGAGGTTTTGTCTAGGCACAGTGCAAGGCACTTACTGTTGCAATTTCTGAATTTTTGTCTCAGAAAATACAGAACAAGCTTATTCAGGCATTTGTGTTTTAAATACCCAACAAGATCCGGGTGGAAATCATCTGCTCTGAACAAGTGCCCATCATCTGTGGTCACAAATTCAATATTCCCATTAAACAGATTGGGATTGGAAATTATTCTGTTCAAAAATTTAAAATGTGCCCAATTTAAGCTCTGATCAGCCATGAGCTCTAAATTATAATCTTCATACCCATCACAACAATTGCTGTACCAATATTTATCAATCAATTTCAACCTGCAGAAATAATAATAATAGCTCCCAGTGTGGTGATGCACAAACAATCCACAAATTCTCTTAAACTTGTTGTACATAAATTTTTCAAACTTGCTGATGCTCTTCAGTGACAAGTATTGAAAATTCTTGACACTATCAAGCACCTAGTGCATTTCAGTCTCATTCTGAACTGTAAACAGATCATACTCGGACAGGTTCAGGAACCTAAGCCTAAAATCCCCAACAAGTGATTTATATTTAATGTATTTTGAAATTGATCTCATGTCAAAAAATTCTGCATTATGACAGGCACAATGGCAGTGTGAACAATTCCCTGTCGCATTGGCATGTATTTTGTATGTTGTGTGCTTCAAGTGACAGGCATATGCATTTATGCTCACAGTTTTTAAATTTTTGCCTAAACATATACATGAGAATTTCATTGAAGTTTGTATGTTTTAAAAATTTGCTCATGCCTGGCTTAAAATCTTCAGGTAGGTATAAATTGCCCTCATCTGTAGTGACATATTCAAGAGGATTCAGGTCCACATAAACTCTGTTTGAGATTTTATAATGGACCCAGTTTAGACTCTGCGGCATAATTATGTCTATTCTGTGCACAAAACAATTTCTATTGCAATTGTTATACCAGTAATTATCATACATTGCAAATCTACAATGCCAATAATAACACTCTACAGAATAATGCACAAAAAATCCAACAATTCTTTTGCATGTATTGAACATGGATATTTCAAATCTTGTCAGGGATTTCAGGGACAGGTAGTGAAAAGCAAAATCACTTGAAAGCACCCACTGCATCTCAGTTTTATTCTGCACAGAGAACAGGTCATGCTCAGAGAGTCCAGAGAACCTATGCCTGAAATCCCCAACATGTGATTCTGATTTTTTATATTTATAAATAGATCTTCAGTCAAAAAATTCCATATTTTTGATTCAATCCTCTCTCCCACTGCTCTGCTTTCCCTGCTGTTTCTGCTCTCTCTCTCTGCTGTTTCTGCTCTATCTGAAATTAAATTTTTAATCTAGATAATTGTTTCCCATAATTGCATGTTCCGCTGAGATGGCTCCCACCTAGAATCTTTGCAATGCAATCAGAGTCACAGTGTTTGAATTTTTCTCTTATGAAATACATAATAATCTTATTCAAGTATATATGCTTAGAGTACCACACACAATCAGGATCAAAATCATCCTCACTGTACAAGTGGCCACTGTCTGTTGTAACAAATTCAATATTATGATTTGTAGATATCCTGAATTTGTAATGCATCCAATTCAAGCTTGGGTATGAAACAATATTCATCCTATGCTCTGCAAACAAATTATAGCAATTACTCAACCAATGATTATTGAATATTTTAAGCATGAAATAATAACCATAATTATCTGTGTAAAAATTCACAAAAAATCCAGCAATTCTGCCACACTTGTTGTAAACAATTTTTTCAAACTTGCTTATATGTTTGAGGCATAGGTAGTGAAAGGGCAAGGCACTGTCAAGCACCTATTGCATCTCTGTTTTATTGCAAATTGCAAACAGGTCATACTCAGAGAATCCAGATAATTCTGATTCTGATATGTTTAACATATGTTGAAACGTTTGTTGAAACGTTTATAAAAAAACAATAGTGGAAAATATCAGAATCAGATTATCTGGATTCTCTGAGTATGACCTGTTTGCAATTTGCAATAAAACAGAGATGCAATAGGTGCTTGACAGTGCCTTGCCCTTTCACTACCTATGCCTCAAACATATAAGCAAGTTTGAAAAATTGTTTACAACAAGTGTGGCAGAATTGCTGGATTTTTTGTGAATTTTTACACAGATAATTATGGTTATTATTTCATGCTTAAAATATTCAATAATCATTGGTTGAGTAATTGCTATAATTTGTTTGCAGAGCATAGGATGAATATTGTTTCATACCCAAGCTTGAATTGGATGCATTACAAATTCAGGATATCTACAAATCATAATATTGAATTTGTTACAACAGACAGTGGCCACTTGTACAGTGAGGATGATTTTGATCCTGATTGTGTGTGGTACTCTAAGCATATATACTTGAATAAGATTATTATGTATTTCATAAGAGAAAAATTCAAACACTGTGACTCTGATTGCATTGCAAAGATTCTAGGTGGGAGCCATCTCAGCGGAACATGCAATTATGGGAAACAATTATCTAGATTAAAAATTTAATTTCAGATAGAGCAGAAACAGCAGAGAGAGAGAGCAGAAACAGCAGGGAAAGCAGAGCAGTGGGAGAGAGGATTGAATCAAAAATATGGAATTTTTTGACTGAAGATCTATTTATAAATATAAAAAATCAGAATCACATGTTGGGGATTTCAGGCATAGGTTCTCTGGACTCTCTGAGCATGACCTGTTCTCTGTGCAGAATAAAACTGAGATGCAGTGGGTGCTTTCAAGTGATTTTGCTTTTCACTACCTGTCCCTGAAATCCCTGACAAGATTTGAAATATCCATGTTCAATACATGCAAAAGAATTGTTGGATTTTTTGTGCATTATTCTGTAGAGTGTTATTATTGGCATTGTAGATTTGCAATGTATGATAATTACTGGTATAACAATTGCAATAGAAATTGTTTTGTGCACAGAATAGACATAATTATGCCGCAGAGTCTAAACTGGGTCCATTATAAAATCTCAAACAGAGTTTATGTGGACCTGAATCCTCTTGAATATGTCACTACAGATGAGGGCAATTTATACCTACCTGAAGATTTTAAGCCAGGCATGAGCAAATTTTTAAAACATACAAACTTCAATGAAATTCTCATGTATATGTTTAGGCAAAAATTTAAAAACTGTGAGCATAAATGCATATGCCTGTCACTTGAAGCACACAACATACAAAATACATGCCAATGCGACAGGGAATTGTTCACACTGCCATTGTGCCTGTCATAATGCAGAATTTTTTGACATGAGATCAATTTCAAAATACATTAAATATAAATCACTTGTTGGGGATTTTAGGCTTAGGTTCCTGAACCTGTCCGAGTATGATCTGTTTACAGTTCAGAATGAGACTGAAATGCACTAGGTGCTTGATAGTGTCAAGAATTTTCAATACTTGTCACTGAAGAGCATCAGCAAGTTTGAAAAATTTATGCACAACAAGTTTAAGAGAATTTGTGGATTGTTTGTGCATCACCACACTGGGAGCTATTATTATTATTTCTGCAGGTTGAAATTGATTGATGAATATTAGTACAGCAATTGTTGTGATGGGTATGAAGATTATGATTTAGAGCTCATGGCTGATCAGAGCTTAAATTGGGTGCATTTTAAATTTTTGAACAGAATAATTTCCAATCCCAATCTGTTTAATAGGAATATTGAATTTGTGACCACAGATGATGGGCACTTGTTCAGAGCAGATGATTTCCACCCGGATCTTGTTGGGTATTTAAAACACAAATGCCTGAATGAGCTTGTTCTGTATTTTCTGAGACAAAAATTCAGAAATTGCAGCAGTAAGTGCCTTGCACTGTGCCTAGACAAAACCTCTTGGAATGAAACATGCAGGTGCGGGAAACAATTATTTAAATTCCCAATAATACATACATAGGTTGGTACAGTGGGAATCAATCCCGCAATGCAAACAATCAAACATGTATCCCCGGCAGTAGGATTTGGAAATAAACAGAGATTATCAGCAGCAGAGGAACAATATCCTCAGGCATAGTGTTGAACATGCCCTTAAAAAATTACAGCATTGCATTTTCGAATGTGTCATTGTCCTAGAGGGATAATACACAGCACTGATTGCACTATGTTTTTTGACAGAAGAAACTTGTCACAATATGTAAAATCAGAATCACTTGTAGATAGGTTCAAGCTTGTATTTTCCAATTTATGTGAATATGATGTGTTTGCTGTTAGAAATGAGACAGAATTCAAATAGGTGCTTGACTGTGGCCGTGAATTTGGATGCATGCATCTGGGATTGTTGGGCAGGAAGAAACAATACATATATCTGCTGCACAGGGAAATTGTTGGGCTTTTTGTAGGTTTTTATGCACAGCTCTGTCAGGTATAGGGATATTGAGTATAGATTGATGGAAAATATTATTTCTGTGTCTGTATCTAATATCTATCCTCATGACAATCACCTATCCATGATTTGAATCCTATTCCCAATAACAACATCACCGCACAGCTCTGTCAGGTATAAGAATATTGAGTATAGATTTATGGAAAATATTATTTCTGTGTCTGTGTCTAATATCTATCCTCATAACAATCACCTATCCATGATTTGAAGCTTGTTCCCAATAATAATATCACCGCACAGCTCTGTCAGGTATAGGGATATTATAAATTTATTGATTCTGTGTCTGTGTCTAATATCTATCCTCATAGCAATCACCTATCCATGATTTGAATCTTGTTCTCAATAATAGCATCACTGCACAGTTCTATTAAATATAAATTTATTGATACTGTGTTTGTGTCTAATAGGATATTGAATATCTATCTTCATGGCAATCACTTATCTATAATAATTCCAAAGCTCTATATCTGTATGAGATTTGAAGCTTGTTCCCAATAACAGCATCACTGCACGGTATAGGATATTGAGTATAAATTTATGGAAACTACAGCTCTGTTATCTAGATATTATTTCCGTGTCTGTATCTGTGTAATTGAATCTTGTACCTAAGTTCCAATTCCCAATAATTGCACAGCTCTGTCATGTATAGGGATATTGAGTATAGATTTATGGAAACCACAGCTCTGTTAAAATTGTTCCCAATAACAGCATCACTGCACAGCTCTGTCAGGTATAGGGATATTATTTCATGGCAATCACCTATCCATAATAGTTCTAAGCCCAGCAAAAATCTGTTTCTGTGTGGGATTTGAATCTTGTTCCCAATAACAGCATCACCGCACAGCTGTCAGGTATAGGGATATTGAGTATAGATTTATAGATTCTGTATGCATCTAGATATTATATCTGTCTCTGTGTAATTGAATTTTGTACCTAATAACAGCAGATCTTCCATGACAATCACCTATTAAGCTCAGCAAGAATCTGTATCTGTGTAAGATTCCCAATAACAGCATTATTGCACAGGGATCTAGATATAATTTCATGGCAAAAATTAATTCTTCCATAAATCTGTGTAGGATTTGAATCCTGTTCCCAATAACAACATCACTGCACAGCTCTGTTAGGTTTAGGGACTAGATATTCATCATCACAACATGCAGCAGAGCTGTTCATAATTGATAAGATTCAGAACAAACCTCTATACCAACAAATATTATAAACACATCACCTCTTGCTCATGCAGAAGCTGAGATAGACCCGCTTGTAGAATGGCTTCACTTTTATGAACTTCCAGACAGTTTGGATTATGTTTCAAATTTAAGAAACCTGAAATACATAAGCTTTGGGAGTTTTGTTTGCAACCCGTACAATCCTACATTTGTAGACAATATATTGCACAGTCCCGAACTGCTGAAGCTCCAATTGCAGTATGTATGATATGGAATCGTGGAATCCATGCCATCGCTTGGAATTATGATTTTATGCAGTACGTGCCTTGTAATAGTACTTGTAATATTAATTGTATTAGAATAGGTGTGACAGAATCCAAGGACTTGACATGTTCCACAGCAATACTATACTACAGAATCAATGCTGATCTTAGAAACAACATATTCTCTCAATATTTTGTGTAAAAACTCTAATTATTTAAGTCCATCTTGTATTGAATGAGCCAGAATTGATATTGTTTTTAAGCAGGTACATAATCAACTCATTAAAATATAAACCATCCAATTTTCCTGCCTCATCAAGTATGGAAATTGTTGTGTCCCATGTTATGTCATCAACAGGCCCCCTGCTTTTTGTATAAATTCTATGATCATGGAAAAATTTGTAAAACCTAAATTTTTCTAAACTTGAAGTACTTTTTGTAAAAAAAGCAACATATTTTCCCCAATAACAATGCAACACGTATGCATCAATTCTATGCCAGTATGTATTGGATTCAAAATCATCATATTCAGAACCCAATTCTATGCTCACATACCCAAACCCAACATCACTGTCAAGTACCCATCTTGCCTCTGTTTCATTTTGCACTTTAAAAAAATCATACTCTGATAGATTTTTCCTTAAAACAATCCAACAGGTGGTCTGATTTTATATATCTTGCAATATTTCTTCTTTCAAAATATGTTTGCATGTTCAGGTCCTGGAAGATATTATTCTGATTGTTTTTAACGTTGAAACATTTGGTAAATATTTACTGCTGTTGAAACAGCCCAGCCTAACATGTAATATTGTTTGCAGGTTGATTCAAGATGTAAAAATATTTCCAGATACATCAAATCCAAATCTCTTGTTCCTGAATTTAAATTGAGATTCTCAAAATTGTAAAATATTTCCTGGGGTCCAATTCAAAATTCTATGCTTAATAAAAAATATCAGTTGGGTTCAGCAGTGTGCTTTGTATATTTTGTGTGTGTATATGTGTATGTGTGTTAATATTTTTGGCTTTGGTATTTATATAAAATTTCTTGGGGTTCAAATCAAAACTCTATACTGGATAATAATTTGTTGCAAAAACATGATGCAATATAAATAAACCAGAAATAGGCCACAACTTGGCCACAAGTGGACCGGAAGTAGGCAAACCGGAAGTAAACCGGAAGTGAACCGGAAGTGGACCGGAAGTAGACCGGAAGTGGACCGGAAGTAGACCGGAAGTGGACCGGAAGTAAACCGGAAGTAGACCGGAAGTGGACCGGAAGTGGACCGGAAGTAAACCGGAAGTAAATATGTGTGGGTGTGCGTGGGTGGGTGTAGGTGGGTGTTAATACGTTTGGCATAGTTTCAGGTGTGGTCAAAAAAAATATGAGGAGGGGCATATTTTTGACAGGTTTATGGACAACAATCTTACAGAAGTGCCTTCTGTAAGTGTAGACAAATCAATCTGAGGGGGGTCATACTTTCTCATGGAATCCATGAGGGCTTTTTTACAAAAATCTTGGATTAGGCGGGGTTCCACACTTGAGCAAAAAGCTCATATGGGCATGTTGAGCTAGTTTTAAGTATAGCCAAATCTGCTTGAGGAGGGTTCATACTTTCTCGAGTTTATAATATCACCTTTTATACTACTCGCTTCCGTTGTGAAAGAATATGGGGATGAATTTAGGTTTCTGGGTTTTAAGATTGCACGTGTTGCAAATTCCACCTATGTAGTTTCCGCTGAAATGATCGTGGTGGAATATTTTTTTGTTCTCATCAGTGAAACTTTGATCACATACCGGACACACCTCAGTGGAATTGTAATTTTGAAGTTCATTTTCAGTTAAAGGTGTCATCGGTTTTGATGTAAGCAGTACGCTACCAATTACCTCAACCTCCTCCACCATTTTTTCCAGGAAGTGTTCGATTACATTTGGCCCGCGGTATATATATGCTTCATTTATTTTATCACGTCGCACAACAACATAGCCGAAACTATTGGGTTGATGAAGCTGGTACGGCGTTGTGGAGGAAATTTCAGGATCCGGTTCGCAGTAGGAGAGTGGTTTGAGGAACGCCTCGAAATCTGCGACGATGATTGCAGGATGTTCCAACAATGCCTTGTGCATTTTAAATTCTTCGACTTCGTTCGTTTCGGGCATCAACATTCTAGCCGGTCTGTTGTCACCACAATAAATTTTATGTTCGGCAAGTTTCTCCAGAGCAATTTGACGACTATGAAGATTTTGATGATCACGTCGGTCACGATCGTCGAACGTGGTTAGGCATCTCGGGCAAACTTCGATGTTGTTTGCATGCTTGGTTGATTGACTTCTGACCAAACGTGATAGTGAACAAATTAGCGTATAGTGATGAACATCCTCGTTGGAAATTAGAAGAAGATTAATCACACAAGCATCGTCATCGTCGATATCGCTTATCCTGACGGGGTGTACAAGATATTTATCTGACGTAAAGGAATATACATTAATAGCGATGCGTTTTCCTGCACGATTTTCGAACTTTGTTATATCCGACAATGTCACCGGGTATTCGATGTCAGACATTACACTTTCAAATTCGGACTCGTATTGCTTGTAATGATAAATCCGTTCTGGATTATTTTTGCAATGAACAGGATGCAGTGCAGCCAACACACACCAGAGAAAACACTTGTTATCGCTGTTCTGTATATTTAACACAGCCCTCTTGTGTTGAATGTTCGGTGGAAGAGAAACGTAGCTGGATGCATGAAGAGGCGAGAATTGGTTCACGTAAACGGTTAACGTGTGAGGACTTCCACACAAAGACCATCCCGACCCTTTAGCCTCGAAATCGTCATGTTTCTTAACCAGCTCGTTGGAAACTTTATAATAGAAGTTGTCCAAATTTTCGACGTCAGCAAAATAAAAAGTCTGATTTTTTGTACGATGATAAAAAATACTCGTTGTGCCATCAACTTTCTTGTATTCGGAAAACAGAACAACGTATACTTTTATAGAGTTGTTTTCAAGTTTATCTTTCAAAATATTTAGTACAGATGTTTTCGTTTCATCCAAGAAACTAAGAATGTCACGGCCTGGTTCTGACTTAATTGAAAAATCCTGGAGTTGGTCGTTGAATGCAGATCTAATTGGTTTGCGTTCATTGGATAATTTAATTTGCTTGGAAGTGGAAGCTTCGGTTCCTGGATCATCGATTTTTCTTTTCAATGTTCCTTGTTCGGTCGATGGTTTGCAAATTTTGAGGTGTTTACTTAAATTTGTAATGCTAATCATCTTTCCGCATCGAGCACAAGACTTAGAAGGTGACGAACAATTAATTCTCGAACCTGTTTCGCTACATCTTGCCCTGTGTACCGATAAATTGTTCCTTGAGATTAGCTTCCCACAAGTAACACATTCAGTTTTATCATTTTTACGATTGAAACTGGTGGTGGATGCCATTGCTTTTTCAAAAATCACAGAAATCAAAAAGTCTAGTATATAGCGATACAATTTTCAGGTATGTTATTTATATAGAATTTCTTGAGGTGAAATAGAAAATGCACGATCACGTCAAAATTCAATCTGGTCGAAATTACTATGAAAAACCACGTGAAACACCTTTGAACTTGAAATAATAGATGGTATGTAGCTTCAAAAAAAGTTAAATACCTATTTTTTTTTACAAAAACGAGGAGCGCTGCAACAGGACGTCCGTACTCTTCGACTGCTCTCACGAGACTGACTGATCTGTAGTGTATGCCGTCTTACATAATAAAAACGCGGACCGTATTGAAAACACCTGTAATAATTAACCAATCAGAAGACGCCACGTTAGATATGACTCATCACATTACGTCATAACTTGTTGCAACATGTTGTGTAATAGTTTACTCCCTTATAGTTAATACAACAAAAAGCATTAGATATGAGTCATCACAATGTTACGTAATAACTTGTTGCAAAAACGTTGTGCAATAGTATACCCTTATAAGTAATACAATTAAGAGGTATTTAATATGAGTCATCACAATGTTAGTTACATGGTTCTAGTTAGGATGATGATTTTTTTTTGTTTGTTGGATAGGGGTTAAAGAAGACTATTTGTTGTAGTGACCACAGTATTGTTTTTTTTTGTATTTTCTGTTCTCTTACGAGAATTAATATAAGTTGCCATAGAACCCCCCAATTCATAACTTAGGAAAAATCTGTTTGCGGATTCATCACGTACGCCTATACGTGAGTAAAATGTGAATAGAACCTATGTTCGGAAATCCAAAATAGCGACCGGAAGTGGGATTATCTTAGAAACAGTAAGACTTAGGAAAAATCTGTTTGCGGATTCATCACGTACGCCTATATGTAAGTAAAATATAAATAGAACCTATGGTCGGAAATCCAAAATAGCGACCGGAAGTGGGGTTATCTTGGAAACAGTAAAACTTAGGAAGAATCTGTTTGGTGATTCATCACGTACACCTATATGTGAGAAAAAATATAAATAAATAAAAAAAATATTATTTGTTTGTTTGTTTGCATCACAATATAGGCGTGCACGCACATGTGTGTGGCACATCGTTCCCGAGAGAGAGGTTTACAAAGGTCACGATATACAAACATTTGACCGGAGCTTGGAAAATTACGATAAGGTGCATTCATCCTTCAAGAATAAGAAACTGCATTATTTACTCATCATGTTGTGTCAGCGCAATAAATAAGGCGCTGAACATAGAAAAAAAATAAGAGTTTTTGAGGTTTGGTGAACCTCAATTAATAAAAATAAGTTTTTGAGGTTTTGGTGAGCTCCAAATAATCAGAATGAGTTTTTGATGTTTTGGTGCTGTTTTCTACACTGTGAAACATCGTCAGCGCAATAAATAAGGCGCGGAACATGGAGAGAAAATGGGTTTTTGAGGTTTGGCGAGCCTCACCGAGCCTCATTTTCGGTTCCAGAACCGGCTTAATTGCATAAGCAACACTGCGCCATCAAATAGAGCTCATGCCTTACGATAGAAATCCATTAAGGCAAGCTCACCACTTCAGCTCACCACAAGAGGACGTTGAATACCCTAACTTCCTCTACTAGAAACGGTGAGACTTAGGAAAAATCTGTTTGCGGATTCGTCATGTACGCCTATATGTAAGTAAAATATGAATAGAACCTATGCTCGGAAATCCAAAATGGCGACCGGAAGTGGGGTTATCTTTGAAACGGTAAGACTTAGAAAAAATCTGTTTGCGGATTCGTCACGTACGCCTATATGTAAGTAAAATATGAATAGAACCTATGTTCGGAAATCCAAAATAGCGACCGGAAGTGGGGTTATCTTGGAAACTGTAAGACTTAGGAAAAATCTGTTTGCAGATTCATCAGGTACACCTATACGTAAGAAAAAATATGAATAGTACCTATGTTCAGAAATCCAAAATGGCAACCGGAAGTGGGGTTATCTTGGAAACAGTAAGACTTAGGAAAAATCTGTTTGGGGATTCATCATATACACCTATACGTAAGAAAAAATATGAATAGAACCTATGTTCAGAAATCCAAAATGGCAACCGGAAGTGGGGTTATCTTGGAAACAGTAAGACTTAGGAAAAATCTGTTTGGGGATTCATCATATACACCTATACGTAAGAAAAAATATGAATAAAACCAATAGTGTTCGGAAGTCATGCAGGTTTGGACGTGACGACGCAGTTCAATAACATAGGTTAGACCAAGAAAAAAACCTTGGTGATTTTATTTCGAGTAAAATATTGGCAACACTGCGAGAAAATAAGACTTATGTCTTACAAGAGCAAACTATTAAGTCGAGCCTCACCGAGCCTCACTTCGAGCCTCACTTTCGGTTGCAGCTCTGTCTTTATGGTTCTACTCTAAAGTAGGTCAAAGCACGTAGAGGCTCTCGTGTAGTTTAGCACGAAAAAAAAATAAATAGGTTAAGTTATATCACGTAAGATCGTGGCATTCGTACCAAGTACGAGTGGGAAAAAAAAATAGGAAATTTTACAAAAACATCGCTAAACGCTGAAACATCGACAAAAATTTGTCAAAATATGTCAAAAACTGATTTTCAATTGATAAAAAAAAAGCTACAAATGCATACCTACCAAGTACGAGTGGGAAAAAAATGAGATGCAGTGAAAATTGCACTGAAAAATCGTCAAACGCTAAAACATCGACAAAAAATTGTCAAAATATGTCAAAAAGTGATATTCAATTGATAAAAAAAGAGAATACCTACTAAGTACGACTTTGAAACAACCCAATTACACTACTTCTAGCCGAGCTAAGAATTGTATAGGTTGGCAATCCTGTCTCTCAAGGGCATGTGTTTCACCTCAACGTTACACGTTTCATTACACCGGGGTCCGGTCGACCATGGAACTGCTCGCAGAGGCATCGAATAGAGGTAAGGATCTAATAAGTAAGGACAATTATAAATTCAGGAAAGCTTACGCATATTCAGATGGACGTGTTCGGTGGCGTTGCACAAACAAGTCGTGTACAGCAATAATAATTACGAACAGTGACATGATAGTTCAAAGTGAGAAGATAATTCATAATCACGATAGCAATGAACGCAGTTTAATACTTCAACAAATTCGTGGTTCACGTAAACGGAAGGCGTCAAGTGCATTACATGAACAACCCTCAAGCATTGTGTACGCGGCGCTGAACGAAGAAAGGCTTACAAGTATCAATCAGCTACATTTCACAGATAAGAAACTTTTGCGAGAGGCTGTGTATAGAACACGGCGAAATATGCTCCCTCCATTGCCTAAATCAGTGAGCGATGTTCATGAAGCAGTCGAAAACCAGACCATAAGGACTGTTCGTGGTGAGACCTAGGTCCTAGGTCTTTCGAAAATCTACAAGGAAAGAGGTCCCGAAGGTAAATGGCTCAATTATATTTTTGGTTTGTCTTACTTACTTCCCCATGATGTCTCTGATTGCTTCGCAATTGACATGTTCGAAGATAAGCCATCAGATGAGAAAATTACAAAGTTCTGTGATTATTTGGTAGAAAACTATATTGCAGAAGATTCTACGTACCCTCCACACATATGGGCAGATTTTTCTGCCTCGGCCTATCGCACAATAAATGCATGTGAAGCCTTTCACAGTAAACTGAATGCCATGTTTTACACCAACCATCCTGATATTTTCAAATTTGTACATGCATTGATTAACCTGCAGACCGACACTTACCTTAAAATAAATGGCCTCGAAAAACCCGCTCGTAAGAGAAGCGTTTTAAGAGAAAAATACCTCAAAATTGAATCTTACATTGATCAATATAATCGCAAAGCAATTTCACGCATACATCACGTGAAATTGATCTCACATGCCACAAAGGTTCCATTGTAAGAGACTGCAGTTTGACAAGTGCAATTTTGTATACTTATGGTTGGTGGTGCATAATTTTTAACCACGCCATCTCGGTGACAGTCCGCAGCCTGTTTAAGTGGGACGGAAAATCATGCTTGCCAATCTAAGTCATTGAATTACGATTTTCTGTAGTGGCGCAAAACCATGTACGGAAAGATAAGGATCCGGTAATTATTGGCGCAAAACCAAACCATTTTCCAGAGTGATTGGCGCAAAGCCGTGCACCCCGAGTAGTTCGGGTCGAAAGACGAAGAGATCGAATATTTCGACAGTATTAGGCTGGGAATTTGAGCGATTTATTAAAAAAGAAATTAGCTGCATAGATCAACTGAAAATCAAAGTTTTGAGTGATGATTTGGTTGTGCCAGGACCAAATTTTGTGTATGCAGTCCGAGAATTTCATGGCATAAAAAAATACTTTTGTTTAAGACTACTGGGTTCGACACACACTCAACAGACAATTTTGAACACTTGCGAGTGATTAGGCCTTAATATGAACAATTTGGTGGGTTTCGGCTTTTATAAGAGCTACAAACATGGGAGGACAAGATACATTAGTGTTGTTCAGGCTCGAACGAGAGAGAAATATTCGTAAACTGTCTGCGTCCAGTTTCCAGCACACAGTTTGAATCTCGCGTTGTCGAGTGGATTGTGCATTCCGTGAATGTGTAACACCTTCGTAAAAATACTTCTGGTACATAGATGTTTTGATGCCTGGTGAGAAGAAATGGACAAACACACATACTGAGATGGTTCCGGCACACAATGATAATGCATGGAAAGAGAGGAGTTGAGTGGTAGAAAATGTCCCGATTTCACGTTCTGATTAAAATGACAGCCTTAAACAGTGGCGACGATTTAGGAGATAGTTGCTCCCCATTCTTTTGCCTCCACACTATCACACTATGGCCTCTTAATGCTTGTCCCCCCCCCCACATTTTGGAACCCAATTGCCACCACTGGCCTTAAACATACAATTGTGATACCCCTTTAAAAAATGGTGTTCAGCCTCCCCCCGAAAGGAATCCCTGGATACGTGCCTGCTGCTTCCCGTAAAATATCACTGCACTCTCCACGTTTCTCTTCTGTCTTTTCTTTGGCGCCGTCAATAGCTTCAACACGTTGTTCTTTTTTTATATATTTGTCACATATTTGTTTTAATTAGTATTCTGCTCGTTCCGTCACCTGAACGCAGCAGCTAGGGCTCAAAGGGCAGTGCAGTTACACCGGAAGAAGAATCGGAAATGGCAGGCTTCAGAAGTTAACTTATCCAAATTAAATGTGCTCTCTCTAAATTTAAATCATAGTTCACAAATAATTTGATTAAAAGTTTTAAAAGTATCTGTTTTATTTAATAGCGTATTAATTGGTGTATTCTTCTCAAGCATAGCTATAGGCAGTGACCACACTACAGGGGGAGGCAGGAACGCCCCCCTATTCTCGTTCGACAATTTCTCTCTCTCTCTCTTATCTGCCCCCAGTAAAACGACAAAAATAAATAAATGAATGAATGCTCTTTTAGCCAAAATATGCATTTTTGTGTCGTATGTAACGGAATAATAAACATGATTGCCCCGGGAAAATATGATTTACCCCTCCATCTTTACTATTGCGCCGTCACTAGCTACAACATATTTTGATTTCCATTGTTCCCACATATTTATTTTAATTTTAGTATTGTGAATCATATTCCACTGTGTTGCCCCCCCCCCCCAACACACACACGTACGATTTCAGTTGTAAGTTTTAGATTAAGTTTGTCAAATGTCCACTGACATCTTTGTATTCTTGAGCCATTTAAAAAAAAAAATCATTTCGCCCCTTCTTCTGGGCTATTTCATACCAATGTTTCCCCACTGGAAGCCCCTTTGCAGATTGAGATCCGGGGCTATAGCCTTCCCAAGCCACCGTCCCCTCCAAATACTCTCTTGGCTTCATGAAAAAAAAATATATATGTATTTCTACGAAATATTAATTTGACTTGGCAGTTTCTTTTTTCGAACAGGAATAAGTTTTAAATTTTAATAGCTTATAAATTTACACTAGCAATTTTGAGTAAAGGTTTTGCATAACCGCAAAAGTACATTTAGAGACTGCAAGGTCAACTCTCGACATTTCAGATATATTAATAATTTTCATCACAGCGTCTTGTATAATTATTTGTTACTTCAATAACCTCCTCGCAAATGTTTCTCGCATATTAAAACATAGATGCCATTTTCTGTTTATTTCCTTGTAATGCTGACCTCCGTGTCGAAGTGGTTAGCACAACGCTTTACGATGCCAAGTGCCCCCAGGTTCGAATCCCCGCCCGGGCATGGGTCTACTTACCTTTCTTCAATTTCATCATATCAACACGCATCCTCATCTTTGCGATTAGCCATATGTGACAGATAAGCGAAGTAAAATAAACTAAGTCTATTAATCAATTATTTTTTTTAAACTCTTTAATTCTTCTTTAGCATGCAACGTTTTTGTTAAAATTATATTACAATTTGTAAAATGACGAAATTCTAAAGGAGAACACGCAACTTTCTTTGTAGTGGATTTTTAAAATACATTTTTCACATGTACTTTGCCCCCTTTTAAAAGTAGGGCGTTTTCAATTATGTTACTAATCATTAAAAGGATGCCTCAATACCATCTTGGAGGATGACAATTAATATTTTCCCCCTCCTAAAAGTAATAATATATTCTATGTGATCAAAAATATCCGGACACTCACTGGAATTAGGGCGAGTAGTTCGAAGCGTCTTCCATCGGATGCACTGGCAGTAGAGGAAGTGCCCGGGTTGAACGTCCTCTTGTGGTGAGCTGAAGTGGTGAGCTTGCCTTAATGGATTTTTCTTGTAAGGCATGAGCTCTATTTGATGGCGCAGTGTTGCCAGCTTCTTACTTGAAAAAATCACCAAGGTTTTTGGGGCAACCTAACCTAAAACAAGGAGCTGGCAACCTTTTTCTCGCAGTGTTACCAGCTTCTCACTCGAAAAAAAATCACCAAGGTTTTTGGGGTAACCTAACCTAAAGCAAGGGGCTGGCAACCTTTTTCGAGTAAGATGTTGGCAACACTACACCCGAAAATAAAGCTCGGTGGGGCTTGCTTTAATGGTTTGCTCTTGTAAGGCAAGGGGCTAGAGAGAGAGAGAGAGAGAGAGAGAGAGAGAGAAACTTATAGCTGGGAACGGTAATGAGCGAATGCGCCATATCGTAATTTTCCAACTCCCGGGGGCCAATGTTTGTATATCGCGATCTTTGTAAACCTATCTCTCTCTCGGGGAAACGACGTGCCGCGCACACGCACACACACACACGCACGCACACGCACGCACACGCGCGCGCGCGCAGGCCAAAATTTTTGAATTTACGGTTGGAAAAATGTTTTTCTATGACATGTTTTCGTTCGAGGCAAATTCGTAGGTAGATATTGTTAAATAAATATTAATATTGTAAATATATATATATATACTTATTGTATTTAGTTTTTCGGTACCGAAAAACGACTGTCATATTGTATTTGAAAAAATATTACGCTTTTGCCTGTGGATATCTAGAAAAACGACAATTTCGTTCCTTCTCCCTCTCTGTATTTTATACGGAAAGTATCTCCCGTCAACTAGAAAGAGTTGCCAACACACACATGCTATTGTAAGAGAGATGGATGACTGGGAGGGGGGGGGGGGCAGTATTTCTGGCTATTCACAGTGGCGGATGTACTTCCTGTTTTTTAAAAGCTAACAATAATAATGTTGACGCAATAACACAAATTCAACAAATACGTTTGCTTGGTGGCAGAGAAAAAATACAATGAATTTTCCGGTTATTTATTTCATAGCCTTGATAGTTATTGCGTGCGTCACAGATTGCCATCTGCCGTATGCCTGGTGGCAGAGAAAAAATACAATGAATTTTCCGGTTATTTATTTCATAGCCAGTTAACAGCATAGGTAACAATGATGCGATGCATTAACTTGTGAATTTTCGAACACAACGCGCAAAATGATGTGGCTGAAATGTAGGGGGGAGGGAGGAGGGGGAGAATATTCTAGAGAATTTGGTTCTTGGATTTCTATTGGTCCACGTTGCGTTGGCTAACATATCATTTTTGACGTTATTAGAAAACCGTATAAAACTTAAAGCGCTGGTGTAGAAAGTTGTGTTTTATTTTCAGTGTTAGTGAAGAGCATTTCTGCAGAATTTCTAAAAGTAAGTAACTTTGTTTCTTAGCTTGCTTAGTCTATTTTATGCACAGTAAAACTAATCTGGACTGGACCTACAGTTTCAAGAACCACTTATGTCCCCACCGGGTATCGAACCCCTGATTACAAGGCTATCGCTGTGCTAACGCAGAGGCTAGTGGAAGTACTGATTGATTTGATGTTTTAAGTTTATTTTATGCACAGTAAAACTAATCGGAACTGGACCTACAGTTTCAAGAACCACTTGTTCGGGTATCGAACTCTTGATTACAAGCCTATCGCTATGCTAACGCAGAGGCTAGTGGAAGTACTGATTGATTTGATGTTTTAAGTCCACTTTATGCACAGTAAAACTAATCGGAACTGGACCTACAGTTTCAAGAACCACTTATGCCCCCACCGGGTATCGAACCCTTGATTACAAGCCTACTGCTGTGCTAACGCAGAGGCTAGTGGAAGTACTGATTGATTTGATGTTTTAAGTCCACTTTATGCACTGTAAGGCTAATCGGGACTGGACCTACAGTTTCAAGAACCACTTGTACGGGTACCGAACCCTTGAATACAAGCCTACCGCTGTGCTAACGCAGAGGCTAGTGGAAATACTGATTGAATTAACGTTTTTTTTTTTTGTTTAAATCTATTTTATGCACAATAAAACTAATCGGGACCGGACCTACAATTTCAAGAACCACTTGCACGGGTATCGAACCCTTGAATACAAGGCTACCGCTGCGCCATCACAAAGACTAGTGGAAGTACATAGTTATTCGAATCTTATTTATTTAAAATATTTAGTTTTTTTTTTATGCACGCTTATTGATTTTAAACCTAAAATTAAATAAAATCCGGCAATTATATCCAATTATACTTATGGCTACAACGAGCATTGAGATTTTTTTTGCTACGTAAACAAAATAGCTGACATGCCAAATATGAACAGGCTATATAGATTTGAGAGAGATGGATAAAAAAAATTAATTAAAATTTAATTTGATGATTGCAACACGGAACTTAATGATTGATTTAGTTTATTTTATTTTACGTTTTGTACCTCTTGGCTAATTTGCGAAGATTGGGGATGAGTGATGAAATAGACATTCACAAACAACCAAGCCCGACCAGGATTCGACCCTGGGACCCTTGGCGTCGCGGCGCGATGTGCTAACCACTCGGCCACAGGGTCGGGCAAGTGTTGGTATATACATAGACCAAAGTTACATGGTTCTAGGCCCCATAGGAGCCGAGAAAATCAATGTCTTGGAAAATGTCTTAAGACAAATATCTCAATCTTTAAGAAAGTCGACTTCCGGTATCTCAAGATGTTACTTCCGGTCTGTCAAGAAAATTTTCTTAAGACAAAAATCTTAAGACGTTTTCCAAGACATTGATTTTCTCGACTCCTAATTGAGCTAGGATGATGATTTTAGGTTTGTTGGATAGGATTCGACGAGAACTATTCGACTAGCAAATAAAATCGATTCTACCCCCTCAAGTTTCGGAAATACAGACAATTTTTTATTTTTTTGAGAAACTTGATTTGCAGGCGTAGTTTTTACTCTAATTCGAAAATTTTAATAGCAGTCGATACAAAATTAGAAGTACTCTACAACTTATTGGAGGGGTGATGACTACTGCCTGCTGTTTTCGAGTTATTTTGGATTAAAATTTCAAGATGCAATTTCTAAGATGTTTTGTAATTCATCAACTATGGGTTGTAGGAAAACGATTCTTGCTCTATCTGCTATCGCTCGACGAATACTATAAACATAAATAATGCTTATGGTTTGATTTTTAAAATGGCGAGCGGAAAATAACCATGTTTTCTGAAATTATGATTTATACTTCATATGCCGAGAGGGCCGAGGGTTAGAAAAAAAAAATTGTTTGGTAGAATTATGCACACATAATATTTTCGCGTTTTCTATACACAAGCTTAATTATTTTTTTTTTTCAATTATTTACAGGATTCATTAAGAAGCAAGAAGTAGCATAAATAACACACTCCCATCAAACCCAACACTATTGTGAATTATTCCACAGTATTTATTTTGTGGCACTCCACTATATATATATAATAACATACCCACAAATATTTTCAACAAGATGCAATCTGAGAAAAGTTGCCCTGTGTGCAAGATAACCATATCAAGCGCACATTTTGCAAGACATTGTCGTACCTGCACACCTGGTAAGCGTGTAACCGCTAAAAAACCATGTCCCAGGTGCGGTATACCTATTACCATTAATAATTTGAAGAGGCATATAACATCATGCAAAGTTGTCGTCGGAGCACCTGTTCCCCAACCGTCGACCAGCTCGACCAAGAGGAAAGCGGAAGCCGACTCGCCACCATCCGCCAAACGCGTCAAGTCTGTGGCGAAAGCGAACCAGTCTGCTTTCCAGCGGTTGTTAGAAGATTTTGTCATCACTTCGGAGGGCTCATGCGACGTGCGTAGCTTTTTGGAGGAGAAGCGAGCAGAGATTATTTCCATCCTCGGTGATACGCTTGCAACGCACTCCACCAAATTCTACGCATCGCTACGTTGCCAGTACAAGAAGCCGTCCGATGAAATTTACAGCTTCTTCCACAACACCAAGGCGAAGACGCTGCATCTGGCGGATGTCGACAACCTCGAGGTCATCTACAACCAGTTTGCCGATGAGCTGGTGGCAAAACAGGAGGAACACCAAGCTAAAGGCTCGGGGGGTTCGCTGTGTGGCGAGCCTCACGAACTGTGCGTCAAACTTTGTAAGTTCATACCTCTCTCCGCCTCCAGCTACGTCCCCTTACCACCTACCATTGCGGCAAAAAAGGCCGTCCTGAACATTCAGAACAGTGACGCCAAGTGCTTTGTATGGTGTGTTCTGGCAGCGTTGCACCCAGTTGAGCCAAAAAATAATCCAAAACGTGTTGGCCACTACCTACCCTATGAGGCAGAGCTGGAAGTTGCCATGGCTGGGATCGACTACCCGGTAGAGGTCCCGGACATTCGAAAGTTCGAGGCTCGTACGCGGTTGGCTATCAACGTTTACGGTCTCACTGACGAAAATGTGGTGTACCCCATCCGGGTGAGCGACGTAAACGTTGATGGTGCGAAGGAAATTCACCTTCTGCTCATCAAGGACGAGACCCATCACCACTACACTCTTATCCGTTCCCTCTCCCGGTTGGTGTCGAGCCAACAGAGCAAAGACAAAACCCACGTCGAGGTGTGTCGCAGGTGCTTGTCAATATTTCATAATCGAGAACAGCAGGATTATCAGCGCATCAGAGGCCCCAACATCGCTGCAGAGAAGCTTGCCAGCCACAAGATCTACTGCAATGCCAACGAGCCGGGTGTGGCAGTCTTGCCCAAACCTGGCACTGTGGAGCGTTTCCACATGCACGGTGCCATGGTAGAGCATCCCGCTATCATCATCGCGGATTTCGAAGCCTTCCTCAAACCCCTGTCCACTTGCGATCCTGACCCCGAAGTTTCTTCCACCACCCCTTACCAACTCCACGAGGCCTCGAGTTATGCCTACGTTGTGGTGCGACGAGACCAGCACATCGCCCCCGAGCCCTACGTGTACCGTGGTCCCGACGCAGCCAAACACTTCCTCGAGAGGATGGTTGTCGAGGCCATCGAGATAGGGAAGGTACTGTTGGCCCCCAAGTCTATGCCCCCACTGTCCCCCGACGATCAGCGTAGACACGACGAGGCCATCACTTGCCCTGTCTGCGTCAAGGAGTACACCGCCAACAACCGTAAAGTCCAACACCACGATCACTTTACCGGTAGATATGTTGGTCCATGGTGCAACGGATGCAACCTCATGGCCCGGGACCCTCGATTTATCCCGATCTTCTTCCACAATGGCTCGGGGTACGACTTCCACCACCTGATCAGGCATCTTGGATACGACAACAAGGGAATCAACGTTCTTGCCCAGAACGAGGAGCGTTACATCAGTGTGAGCAAACGAGTGTCGATCCCAGGATCACACTCTACCGTCGAACTTCGCTTCCTCGACTGCCTGAGGTTCCTCCCGGCCAGCCTCGATGCTCTCGCAGGGAAGCTTAGCGACGAGCAAATGCTCATCACCTCCGGAAACTTTCCGCACTTGGACGCCGGCCTCTTCAAGCGTAAGGGGGTCTATCCCTACGAATATATTACAGACCCTTCCAAGTTCGCAGAGACGTCGCTACCCCCCCAGGCGAAGTTCTACAGTCAGCTGCGAGGCTCGAACATCACCGAGGATGACTATCACCATGCCCAGTCCATGTGGCACAAGCTGGGCTGTCGAACTCTCGGGGACTACCACGACGCCTACCTCAGACTTGATGTGACGCTCCTCGCCGACGTGTTCCAGACGTTCCGTGCGACCGCCATGAAGATCTACCAGCTGGACCCTGCCTACTTCTATAGTCTCCCCGGACTGGCGTGGTCAGCCATGTTTCTGGTGACGAAGATCGAGCTGGAGCTTCTTTCGGACGTGGACATGATGCTGTTTGTGGAACGTGCCGTGCGGGGTGGAATGGTCCAGGTGTCGCAGCGACACTCGCGCGCCAACAATCACCACATGGCCACCGGTTACGAGCCCTCACAGCCGTCCAGCTATATTATGTACACGGACGTCAATAACCTCTACGGGCACTCCATGATGCAGTCACTCCCCTTTAGAGGCTTCGAGTGGGCTGACCCTTCCAACTTCGACGTCGAAAGTTTCGACGATTCGGAACATGGGTTCTTCGCCGAGGTGGACCTTGAGTTCTCCGAGAAGCTGCAGGATTTGTTCAGCGATCTCCCCCCTGCACCCGAGTTCAAGTGTCCACCCGATTCCAACCAGAAGAAGCTCGTCATGGATTTCGAGCCCAAGAAGAATTACGTCCTACACTACCAGAATCTCCGGTGGTTGATGCAGCGAGGGGTCGCAGTCCGCGCAGTTCACCGCATCCTCAAGTTCGAGCATTCTCTGTGGTTGCGTCCATATATTGAAGTCAACACCAAACACCGCACCGCAGCCACGTCCGAGCTCGATAAGGATTTCTTCAAGCTTATGAACAATGCGGTGTTTGGCAAAACTATGGAGAATGTACGGAATCGCATGGACATAAAATTGGTAACGAGGAAAGCACAATGTCGCAGGCTCGTAGCAAACCCGTTATTCAAATCGAGGACCATTTATAACGAACAGCTTGCTCTGGTGCATATGAGGAAGAGTGAGGTGAGGCTCGACAAGCCAATTTATGTTGGTGCCTCAGTATTAGACCTGAGCAAGCTGCACATGTTTCAAACATATTATGGGGTACTACGCCAGCACTATAACGACAATATTAGCCTACTCTACACGGACACGGACAGCTTGGTGTACCACGTTCGCACGGACGATGCGTACGGGGATATAGCCACAGCTCCATCTTTGGTTAACCTCTTCGACACCTCGGGCTATACCCAGCCGAACCAGTACGGCATCCTGCCCCGAAACAAAAAAGTGCCTGGCAAACTCAAAGACGAGAAGGACGGTGATGTAATTCTCGAGTTTGCAGGTCTTCGCGCCAAGGCCTATGCCATCAAAGCCGAGGGCAGCGTTACCAAGAAGGCCAAGGGTGTCGGCAGACAGGTGGTTCGGGAGCATCTCGCATTCGAGGACTTTGTCGATTGCCTCAAGACCAGGTCGTCGGTTCTAAGAGAAGAACAGCGCATCCAGAGCGTCGACCATATCATCACCACAAACAAAGTTAGAAAAATTGCCCTGGATCCCAACGACGATAAGAGGTGCGTCCTCGAGTGTGGTATTCACACATTGCCGTGGGGGCACTATCGCTTAGCAGAAAGCAAAACCTGCAACATATGTCCATCTTCAACAGAAGATTCATAAAAACAAAACAAAACAAAAAAAAAAAAAAAAAACACTTTAACTGTCATTACAAAATAAAACTTTGACCGTATTCTTAAATAACCAGCATGCCTATGAATTTGTTCGGTTTCAAAAAACAGATCATTATGGAAACCATACCAGATCATGAAGTCTTACCTTCCGTGTTACCTAAACTCAACGGTCTGTTGATCATTCACCTCAACAGCATTTGGACGAAACTGAATGACGATGTGGGCAAGATGTTTTATGTTTTTAATAACAATTTACATTTCTACGAAATTCCGATCGACGGGAAACTTCAAATCACCGTGAATCCGGAAAACGCAGGCGAAATCAAAATTTCTACCGGCAAGAACATTTTTCGAATTAAGCACGACAAGATGCTTTCTAACATTACGTACGATGTTTCCGCAGGAGATTATCTTTACATGGAACTCCTCGGAGATTACGACAAACTTATTCCTCTCTTCGTAGAATTACGAATCGTCTATCCTATTATAAATAACCGTTAACCAAAAATGCCTAACGACATTTTCGGCAACACCAAGCGTGTAGACCATGCAGAAGAGATTCTCATGTTGGACATTCGAGTTAAGAAGTTGAGGACCGATTTGATCGCTTTGCAGGAAACCTTAAACAAAAGTTTAGAGTCGGAAATCGCTACGCTCCAAACGCAATGTCTCGACCCCATTCTGAAAATCGATTCCGAACTGAAAACGCTCATAAAAAATTATGTCGACGTACCTTCTTACGACAACGTTCAAAATATACAGTTGAGCGTGGATTCGCTTCAAAATGATTTGGCCAAATTACAGCAATTTCAATCGAAAAATGAAGATTTGGAAAAATTGAAACTCGAAATCGAAGAACGAACTTCCGCAATAGAAAAGAATTTCTCCGAACTTCAAACCGTCGTGAACGATATTGATGTAGAACGCTTGCACGTCGTCGTTTCCAAATTACAAGAAGAATTCACCAGCACGTTGGAAGAAATTAAATCCAAGTTGCAGACTTTGGAAGATACCATGACGAACCTACCATCGTCGGACGAACTGCAGGTCATCGGTAAAAGCGTCGCGAACATAAAAATTCAATTGGAGGCCTATCGAGATTTCGAACACATTCAAACCACCATCGCTACGCTTCAGGCGTCCTTGGAATTGATCAACGAAGAAATTAAAAATATTCACGCTGAAGCGAGAGCGTTGACGAGCATTCAAGACACGTTGAGCACGGTTCAGCAGAAGATCGAATATTTAGAAAATTTGAACGTCGAAACGAATCTCGCTCATTTTCATCACGTACTGGACAACATACAGGGTGACTTGGAATCGTTACGAACGAGCGTGCCTTCGAGCGAAGATTTGGAAAAATTGAAAACGGCGGTGACGGCACTATCCGATTCGGGCGACATCAAAAGTTCGTTGAGCGATCTCGAGAGTAAAGTGGCCAATCTCCCCACCTCCAAAGAATTGCACGCTTTGAATAGAAACATATCTCGAATGCTGAAACGACTGGAAACGGAAACGGCGAACGTGGAACAGATTCGAGACGAAATTAGTTCGCTGGTGTCGACGCTGCCCACTTCGCAGAGCGTAGCCGACCTTCACACGCAGCTTACAGAGATGCGAAGCATCGTGAACGATCTTACCGAGAAGAGCTCGAAATTGAATCAAGTCGAGAACCTTCAGAGCATCGTCGTCAACATCAGAGATCAAGTTGGAGTGCTGGAATCCACGCAGGAATCGACGCAGGCCTCTTTCGGTGCCAAGTTGCAAGAACTCAACGAAAACTACAAGCAGTTGAACGTGGAAGTGAAAATCAAACCGTCATTTTCTACCGTAACGGATACCATAGTCGAGCATTTGGTGCCCGTACAAAACACACTGGGTCAGCTTCACAGCAACCTCGTTAGCATCGATACTAAATTCGCTAAACTGCATTCTCTGCAAGCCATCGAAATCAACAGCGTTCCCAATCAACAGAGAATCTCCACGTTCGTCGAAGGTAACAAACTGTACATGTTGCATCCTTATCATCCGTACTACAAGTTTCTCCTCGATGGCACGATTCAGATAAACGAATTTTCGTACTGGTCACACGGCAGAAAAGCTAGCGTTCCCACCATGACCTTGATATCGAATCGTGGTGTCCAGAAAGCGGGAAACATTCCTCTGGCACCTTGGAACGAAACGCGCAACATATATGAAATACACGAAGACGAAGATCTCACCGTTTTCGACGTGAGTGCCGGCGATAAGCTGATCATTCAAAACACGAGCGAAGTGCCACCCTCTTTGAATCCCATCACGCTTGTGCTTCTCTTGAAACGTAATCTCTAAACAAAAAATGTCTAGGCAAGCCATCGTCGAAGAATTGCATAAACCTGCACGCCGCAACTACGAACGTTTGGCTGTGGTAACCAAGGGCATCGACGACCTCTGGCAAAGTGACCTCGTGGAGATGAGTAGCGGCAATTTGAAAAACGTGCATAAATTGAACAAGGGCAACAAGTACCTTCTCACCGTCATAGACACGTTTTCGAAATTCGCATGGGCTCTACCTTTGAAGGCGAAAACGGGAACGTGCGTCACGGAAGCATTCAAATTAATTTTTTGCGAAAGCGGCGGCAGACGACCACGGTTTCTGCAAACGGACAACGGTAAAGAATTTTACAACGCCGTATTCCAAAAGTTTATTCAAAAACACAAGATTCGACATTATTCGAGCTTCAGTCACATCAAAGCCAGCATCGTGGAAAGATTCAATCGAACCTTGAAAACACACATGTGGAAACGATTCACGCTTCGGGGAAATTACAAATGGGTCGACATCCTGCCGGAACTCGTCGACACCTATAATGATACAGTACACAGAACGATAGGCATGAAGCCAGTTGACGTTACCAAATCTGACGAGCAGCGTTTAATTTCTACAGTTTACTGTCCAAAGTACACACCCACGACAAAGAAAGGTAAATACAAAATTGGAGACCAGGTGAGGGTCAGCAAATTGAAGCGAACGTTCGAGAAGGGATTCACAAAAAATTGGAGCACGGAACTCTTTACGGTGGTTCGAGTTTTACCTGGAAACCGACACACGTATATAATAAAACATAGTAGCGGCGAGATTTTGAAAGGAAGATTTTACGAAGAGGAACTCTCTAAAACGAAACACCCCGACACGTACCTCATCGAGAAAGTATTGCGTAGGAAAGGTGACAAACTGTTTGTCAAATGGCTGGGGCTTCCGGAAAAGAGTTGGATCGACGCGGACGAAGTGATCTTGTGAGTACGTGGAACGTGGTGAAGCGTCTACCGGATCCGGAAAGTCAAACGAAGAAAAAGAACGGTGAGTTGCTTCCCGACAGCATCCGCTGTCTGATCGTAGGTCCTTCGGGGTGTGGGAAAACGACACTGCTCGTGGACAATTTTCTCCTCGCACCGAATTGGTTAAATTGGAAGAACAGGCACCTGTACGTGTTCTCGAAAAGTTTGGAGCAATCCAAATACCAGCAACTGATGAAACTGTACGATGGTCTGGACATTGCAACGTTCGCTTCGGAAATAAAACCACTCGACGAATGTCGTGAAAATTCAGTTGTTGTGTTCGACGACGCCATCCTGGAAAATCAAAATGAAATTCGCAACTTTTTCACGCAAGGTCGTCACAAAGGAATGGATAGTTTTTACCTAGCTCAAACGTTTTCCAAAATTCCAAAACAGTTAGTACGCGACAACGCTAATTTCATATGTTTGTTTCGTCAAGATCACACCAACCTCAAGCACGCGTACGATGACTACGTAGGCGGAGACATGAACTACAATCAATTTTCGGAAGGCTGCTGCTCTACTTGCTGGAACGGTGACGATTTCGGATTCGCGACGATCGACATGACGAGGAAACCCAACGACGGAAAATACAGAAACAAAATCAACGACTTTCTAAACGTTGCAACGTTGTGAGAAACGACGTATATAAATAACGTCATGACGAAACGAAAAATCGAAGACGAAAATCTCAAGCTTCGCGATTACCTCGCGAAACGCTTCAAAGGTTGGAAATCCGAGAATCGCGGATTCTACGAAGAGAAGAAACGTCAGGATCAACCCGTGATCGATGCCATCAGCGGTCTAGGTAAAGAAATTAAAAGTGTCACGGAACAAAATAAAAATTTGATTAATGAACTCGTACCGCTCGCAGCTAAAAGTTACGCCGTACCCACGCCCATTTCGAGTATTCCTTCGACGCCGTTCGAACTGAAGGATGCACCGGCACGACGTCGAGCCATTGGTAGCACGTCTTCGGATAAAATCGAGTTGGGACCTTTGGCACGAGACTACCTGAGCACGGGGAAATTCGACAAGGATGAAGTGTTCGGATTGTATCCCAGCATGGAAACCAGCGAAGGCGGCGGTGTGGTGTGGAAGATTGGGAAATCGAAGGTGACCTTCGAAGGCAACGACATTAAAGTCAATTTAGGCGACAAGGATAGTTGGAATAGGTATCCCGGTACGGTGGGACTGTGGGAACTCGTTGCCAAAAAGCAGCCGAAAGATTACACCGACGAAGATTACCAGAGTTACAAGGAAATTCTGATCATGACGGATGCCTTGTACCAGAACAACGACGCCTCGCAGAATAGGGTGAAATCGAGCAGCGGCGAGAAGTACAGGAATCTCATCAAACCGATTTGGAACCAGGTCAAAACAGGCAGCGGCGTCAAACGCTACAACACGTTACCCAAAGAATTCGTTTGGGTGGACGACGTGAGGAAGCTCGTGGACCGATTGTTGGTGATAGCCGGCGAAGAGAATGCAGGCAACCGCAATTTCTACAACGAGAAGGTTGGCATCGTGGACATGATCAGCACGAAACTTTCCAACTTCATCGTGAACGACGACAAGGGCATAGGTTACCTGATCAAAATCATCAACACGCTGCCTCCGAAATTTTGGAACGTGGCCGAAGGAAAGGGACTCGTGAACGACATCATCAACAAGTTACCTTTCGAGATGCATCTACCTGGCTACCAGTACTGCGGACCGGGTACCAAACTCGAGAAAAGATTGGAGAGAGGAGACAAGGGTGTGAATCCGTTGGACGCCGCATGCAAAGATCACGACATCGCCTACAACACCACGCAGACGGATCTGGACGCACGTCACGAAGCAGACAGAAAATTAGAGCATGCAGCTTTCGAAAGGTTCGTGAGCAGAGACGCATCGCTGGGTGAACGGGTCGCCGCACTGGGTACCACCATCGCCATGAACACGAAACAAAAATTGGGGTGGGGTATATAAATAACATACAGTAAAAAAAACAACATGGCTTGCATAACTGATTTGCCACCCGAGCTACTATCTAAAATATTCAAAAAGGTAGTTAACGGAGATGTTAATAAACTTGTAAGCATGGCAAGAACGATGCCGGAATTTCGCATCCCTTGTGAAATGGTTCTCAAGGACCTTCTTCGGGAGATCAGCGGCCTGAGGTGCGATGATCTCAACATTCTGCTTTCGGCTGCAGGGGAAAAATTTAACGATAGGTCGGACGAACTGTACGAGGCGATGCAGGGAAGAAGACAGTATACTGATGATTGGTACAAGTCTATGCAGGAGAAGGATGATATCACTACGCACATCCTCGCGTTTTCCGAAGCACGAACTTTCTTCCTCTGTTAAAAAAATAATAATATATATACGTGCCAAAAAAAAAACTTGATATATAAATAACACACATCGTGAAAGAAAAATAATCTTCGGTATATATAAATAACACACATCGTGAAAAAAAAGCAATTAAATTTCTCTCTAACACTCTGAAATTTTTTTTGATATGACGACCGAAAAAATAAGTGATCTCCAAGCATTAAAACAAATGCTAAATTTGTCAGTTGAGTATGTAAAAATTCAGGAATTGGAAGTCGACAAACCTTACACGATAACTTCCGGTTCAATCGTTTCTACCCAGTATGGTCCCAAGGTACGCCTGTTGCTCAACGCACAATACAGTCTATTTTTACCAGATCGATACGCTAACATGTTATCCGATGAGAAGCTATCTATTTTAATCGAGAACAAAACTCGAATCGTGTACAAGGGGACAAAGGAACTTCTTGGCAAGAAAACGAAGCACGTAATAGAATTTGTGTAACGACTGCGAGGCCTTGAAAATATATAAATAACATACCGTAAAAAACTACACAAGAAAAAATCTCAGAATATATATATAAATAACATACCGTGAAAATAACACATAGAGCATCAACATGAAGCCCAAGGGTGTCGTGTACCAGATACCATACTCCAATCTAAAAAATCTAGGTGCCCTCGATGGGTTACTCACCAAGAAACAACGCGAGAAGAAACGTTCTTGCTTGTCGAAAGGACACGGAATGAAATTGCTGCTCAGCACACCTCAATTGAAAAGATTGCAGCGTTCGCGGAAACAGCAAAAGATCGGAGGTTTCATATTCAGCATCCCGGCCATCCTGGCAGCATTGGGGGCCGTTGGAAGTTTGGCCGGCGGAAGTGCCGCCATCGCGAAAACCGTCATCGACTCGAAGAAGAACAAGGCCGAGTTGGAAGAACAGAAACGTCACAACCTGGCCATGGAGAAGAAAGGGAAGGGCGTGATGAGGAAGTTTAAAAAAAAGAAACAGAAGCACTCACCAACCGAGACATTGAATCTCTGATCGAACCGTTACAAATCAAACACTTCAGAGGAGTTTTCATGTCCGACTCGCTACCTTCAAGCGTCAAAAGAAGAGAATGCGGAGTAGTCAACTTGGACGGTCAAGAAAATCCAGGCACGCATTGGATATGTTACCACAAAAACAACAATGATAAAGCATTCGTTTTCGATTCTTTCGGAGGTGTTCCACCTACAAATTTAATTCATTATCTGAAGACGAACAAAACCTCTATATACTACAACGACGAACGCATTCAAGATTTCGGAGACGTGAACTGCGGTCATCTCTGCCTCTCCGTGCTCGCGTTTCTCTCTAAAATAAATAACCCTACGATCGAGGATTTCCAGAAAGCATTGTGGAACCTCAAACAGCATCACTAGGATGGGCGTGTTCCATCTCACGAGCGAATCTTCAATCTTGAAACTCACGCTGCACGACGACATCGTCTATCCTAAATCCGTGGCTCTGCGTGCATTCTACAGCATGTACCTCATACCCAATGTTACGCAGCACAACAATAAAATTAGCGTCGGAAGTGAACACATCGTCGTCACGCCAGGACAATACAATCTTTCTACTTTGCAAGCTCAATTACCCAAAGGCACGTATCTTTCTCAAAATTCGGTCACGCACAGAGTGGAAATCCTATCCGCGACGGAGACCGTGGACCTGGGCACCATAGGTTTCGAGAACGACACCAAACTCGAGGCTGGCATTAAGCACGTAGCAACCAACATTCCTAAATTCTTGGCCATAGAGACTCTGAACGTACACTGTAACGTGGCGGAAGGCATGATCACGAAATCCTCGGACGGATTACTGGGAAGTCACAAGCAGACGGGAATCATCGCCACGTTCAAACCCAGTTCCGAGTTCATGGAACCGATCATCTACACGCCCTCTTCGCCGATCTATTTTCCAGTATGTCGCAACCGCATAGACGACATAGAGTTGGTGGTGACGAACGAGAAAGGAGACGTGGTGGATTTCGCAGGTGCAACAACTACTGCCATCGTGGAGATCAACGTATAATAAATAACCATACATGTAAAATGGAGCAAATCGAAAGTTACGAATTGCAATCTTTCCCTCCCAACCGTCGCACGTTCGCCAATCTTAACGAGGCGAACAGGGAGATCGAATACGATGTGGACGTAGGGGATGGGTTCGTTCATCCTCACAGAGCGGACCTCTACCTTCAATTCGACGTGGTGAAGAAAGAAAGCGGAGACACGTTTCCCGCAGCAGCAAACTTGATACTCGTAGACAACTTCGTGCCTCACCTGTTCTCGCAGGTGGAGGTGAGGAAACACAACACCGTCATCGACAGAATAGATTATCCAGGCATCACGTCGACGGCAGTGGGAACGTTGAAATTATCCAAAACGGATGCAGCATACTATCAGGCGGGAGGATTCGAAGCAGGAACCAAAATATCGACGAAAAGTCACACGGTGCTCTTTCCCATGCGTCTGCTGCCTGGTTTCTTCTCGGACTACAAGGAGATCATGTGGAAGGGAGGACTGAGGATCACGTTTCGAAGAGCGGCCAACGACAACGACGCACTGATGCGATACGCTACTTTAGGTCCGGACGGCACCACGTCGCTGCCCAACACTTTACCCGAAGCAGCGAAATGCGTCATCCGGAGCATGGAATTGAGAATGCCGGTGGTGGAATACGAAACGAACTACGCCCTCAAGTACAAAGCGGAGATCTTGAAAAGTCCGCAGGTGTTCATTCACTTTCACGGTTACCAGTGCGTGCAGAAGATGGCGTCGGGAAGTCACATGGAATTCGACGTGACGACGCAGTTCAACAACATACAGTTCGACATGCCAGATTTCGTCGTAGTGCTCTTTCAGACCGGGAGGGACAAGAATCAGGAAAAAGATTCCAGCAAGTTCGACGACTGCAAGATCAAGAACGTTTATCTGAAGAACGGTAGGAACGAAGTGTTCCCGCGCGAGAATTACAACCTCGACGTGACCAAAAACGATTACCTCAAACTTTACGAAGCATTTTCGGCTTACAAACGCGTGACCGAGGGAAGCGTGGACATGTACTACACGCCCAGCGAATTCAAAGCACGGAGACCCATGACCGTCATCAACACATCTAAGAGAAGGCAGGTGGTGATCAACGATCGCACCAACATCAAGATCGTCTGCGAGTTCCACGACGCACTGCCTGCCGATACTCTATGCAGCGTCATCCTGATTGCAGAGAAGTCCTTCGTCCACGACGTGAAGAACGAGAGGGTGACGGAACAGTTTTAAATTCATAAAAAATTGCCACATACTAAAAATCAACATCCAACACATTTTAGGTTATATAAAATTTGTGAAAACCTTATAATACTGAAATATTAAAACAAACGGAGTCCCCCTTGTAGGTTAGTTCGGTGCGTAAATAAAAAAAATGATAGGTTAAGTTATATCACTTAGGATCGTAAGAAAATTAAAAAATCGTAAAAAAAAAGATAGGTTAAGTTGTATCACGTAAGATCGTGATATACCTACCAAGTACGAGTGGGGAAAAAAATGAGTGCGGTGAAAATTTGTACTAAAACATCGCTAAACGCTATAACATCGACAAAAAATTGTCAAAATATCTCAAAAACTTATATTCGATTGATAAAAAAAAAATACCTACAAAATATGATCCTCAAATAATGACGTTCAAACAGTGCATAAATAAAAAAAATGATAGGTTAAGTTATATCACTTAGGATCGTAAAAAAATTAAATAATCGTAAAAAAAGGATAGGTTAAGTTGTATCACGTAACATCATGATATACCTACCAAGTACGAGTGGGGGAAAAATGAGTATGGTGAAAATTTGTACTAAAACATCGCTAAACGCTAAAACATCGACAAAAAATTGTCAAAGTATGTCAAAAAGTGATATTCGATTGATAAAAAAAGAGAATACCTACTAAGTACTATTTTGAAGCGCCCAATAAGCACTACTACTGGCAATCAATACAATGTGGGGCCACCCTTGGCCTTCATGACAGCCTCCACTCTCGCAGGCATACTGGCTATCAGGTGGCGAAAGGTATCTTGGGGAATAGCGGCCCATTCTTCGCGGAGTGCCGAGAGGAGAAAAGCAGTGTATGTTGGTCGGCATGGTCTGCCACGAAGTCGGCGTTCCAAAACATCCCAGAGATGTTCAATGGGATTCAAATCGGGGCTTTGCGCAGGCCAGGCCATAAGTGGGACGTTGTTCTCTTGAAACCACTGTCCCACACGACCCGCAGTGTGGACGGGCGCATGGTCGTGTTGAAACACGCAATCATCATCCGCGAACTGTTCTTCGATGGTAGGCAGCATGAACGTTTGTAAAATGTCAACGTAATGATTTGCCGTGACAGTACCGTGCAAAGCAACGAGGGGACCAAGCCCCTTCCAGGAAAAACATGCCCACACTGTCATCCCACCTCCACCGAATTTCACTGTCGGCACAACACAGGATGCTAAATGTCGTTCATGAGGCATTCGCCACACCCACACAAGACCATCGGATCGCCACATGGTATAACGCGATTCGTCACTCCACATCACGGATTTTCCACTGTTCTAACGACCAGTTGCGCCTCTCCTTACACCATGCGAGGCGGCGCTTCGCGTTTCGTTCGGTGATGTGGGGCTTGTGGGCAGCCGCTCGTCCATGGTAACCGAGTCGTCGTACCTCACGTCGCACAGTCATGCTGCTAGGATTACATCCTACCCTGGTTTGAAATTCCTGTGTGATGGTGGCGATCCCTGATTGCCGGTTCTCTCGTACTACCCTATTCAAAACTCGGCGGTCTCTGTCTGTCAACATGGACGTTCGGCCAGAACGTTTTGTGGTTGTACACGTCCCATTATGTGTCCACTTTACTATCACATCGGCGACAGTGGACTTCGGGATGTTTAGGAGGGTGGATATCTCGCGCACTGACTTGTTACTCCTGTGGCACCCAATCACTTCACCACGTTCGAAGTCTGAAAGTTCCTTCGACCGACCCATTCTGCTGTCTCGTGCACTATGCTGCCTGTAGTGGTCCCTTGCTTGCCTCACCTCGCTGTAGATGGCACCATAGTATGGCCTACTATGCACAACACACATTTTGCCTGGTGTCCGGATATTTTTCATCACATAGAGTACTTTCGCTCTCTGAATCTCCCACATAAATGCTAGGGGGCGTCTGCTTCAGCCGAGCTCACTGCTTCTCCGGTGACGTCACTCGTTCGTGCAACATCGGCAATCTTCGGATGGCTTTACCTAATCTCTATGTACCTTGATATGATATATATGCGGTTTACCGCTGCCAAGCGGTCGTTCTGCAATCTGGTCACAAACTACTCAAGCTCGAAACATTATTTGGACGCAACGGTAACACCCAACGCCAAACCCTGCATGTTGTTGACCTGCGACTGCGAAGGATGGAAAGACCGCTCCATCAACATTCCAAGAAACATGGAAGTGCTAGGTTCCTAGTCCTACACTGATATCATCCACTATAGCTAGAACTAGGAAAACGAGAAAGAAATGTTTTGTTTGGGGTTCCTGCCACTCACATTCAAGAACAGTGTTTCAAACTGAAAGCAAAATTTACTGAAACACCATTTTGCAATATTTGTAAGTAAACTTTTAGCAGTTTGCCGTGGCCAGGTGGACGTTTCGGGGGGCCAGTGCCTCACCGTGCCCCCTAACGACGTACCTGCCGGCCGGAATGTGATAAACACACTTTTTTCGTGCTGTCCTCCATTTGGAGACACATTATTTGGCCCATCTTTCATGAAAATATATTAAAACTGATTTCGTTTTAAAGCTTATAAATTAAGCTACAACCTTTATTCGAAACAATTTTTTGTCATTTAATTTGTTCAGATGTTACGAGGCAAAAACTTCAGAAAGTACTAGAAAAAATTCACTTTTTGAAGATTATTTTTTAAATTACGGCAAAACTACCAACATTATCGAAAAATTAAAGATAATTGTTTGTGTAGCCCATCTAATGAGGATTAAGTCTAAAAACAAGATTACCTGCCAACGACCATTGGTTACGGAGATATAGTTCAATAACTGAGAGTCTGCGAAATTGATTTGGGGGTGGGGCGCTGGGTAGAAGCACCGCGAGGAGGGGCGGGGACTTTTGGGATTTTGCACTACTAGTAGTGTTCTAACAAATGACCACAATTCAGCTTTTACGGAATTATTTCCGACATGAAACCTTTATTGACTGGGCTATATACCAATCAAAGGAAGACATTTTATTCAATAATATAATGAAAAGAGGAATTCCTCTCCCAAGTTCTTTATCATGTTTAATATCGGCACCAGATATGATTTTTCATGATATTAATGTAGACATATAAAAACTACATAGCCAGTAGAATGGCAGCACTTCGTTCCTACGCGTCATCAAAAATTCGATGCGACTGGTGTTATGTTACATCCGGTGTAGAGGGGTACGAGCTGTTTTATTGTTGAGTCAGCAGAACGTGTCTGATCACGTTGAAGACATCGGAAGCGGTGGGGGAGGGGGTCAATGGATTTGTCACGTTGTTTCTTGATGTATGCTAACCTAACACGTGCGTATGTTTGTGTGTGTGTGTGTGGGTGTGTGTGTGTGTGTGTGTGTGTGTGTGTGTGTGTGGGTGTGTGTGTGTGTCTGTGGAGGAAATGCGCGCGCAACCATTGCGTATGATGCAAAGACATGAAGAAATGATTTAAAGATGGCGCCGAAGGTGCTGTAACCCCGAAAGCTTAGCGGCTAAGGTTATTGCTCTGTAAAACAAGAGGCGTCGAGGGTTTTTCAGGTGGTATATACCAAAAGAAAAAGATGTGCATCAAGTTTCGAGACTTTACCATATGGATTCAAACAACAGAAAACAGAATGAGTTAATTTTGTAATGCAGTGGAATATATTTTTATTAGATTAAGTTAATGCTATCCTTAGTAATAGTATATCTGTGATTTGGTCAACATACAAACTGGATACCAAAAGAAATCTCATATTATATGCAAATGTTAAAGCTTTTCATTACCAAATCTGTTACTTAGTAAAAAATAAAGTGAAAACCATTCATTTGAAACCATTTGCTGTCATTGAAATATAATTATGCAGCCGCTATAATTTTTTGCTTATTATCAGTGCAAATCTGATATTACGTTGTGCACTTTAATGATGGAGTGAGTGACTAGTTGACAAGTTGGTTCTACGGTGCAACGTTGTATGGTACAAACGGCTTTGTGCCCCTCTCCAACTTAAAAAAAGAGGCCCCCACAGATGGTAGCCACGTTGATGTCGTTGTGGGGCTTTCTACAAAAAGCTACCTGTACCAAGCCCAAAACCTTATTTTGAGATGGCGAGTAAAAACTTTCCATGCCTGTTGACCTTTAGTTTCCTCAACACACATACCCAGTTGTAATCGAACCCTCGACCCCCTTGGTTTCAAAACACATCTCTTTGTGCATAATGGCTAATCGAGACTGGTAACGCATTTTTTTAAAAATTCGATACTATTATTTATTTTTGGTTTTAAAACATAGCATACATTAGTGGTAAAGTTTTTGTATTGTAATCAAAAGGTTCCAGGTTCGATATTCGTTGAAACAGCTTTATGCATTACGGATAATCGGGACTGCGTTAAAAACGCCAACATTAGCCCCTAGTGAAACTCGAACCCTCGACCCCCCCTTGGTTGCAAAACTTCAAAATCACCCCATTTTCTATTTGTGTATCAAAAATAATCGGGAATAGTAACTCACTTTTTAAACAAATCAATGTTATTCTGCAAATTTGCCAGCATTGGAACCCAAAACCTTTTGAATACTAAACAACAATATCAGCTATTTCGTTTTGCTTTTTGAATATCTGTTCGTGCTAATCGGGACTGATAACACACTTCTTTTATATTTAAACAGAAAATCATTATTAGGCACTTTGACAACAATTTCTATGTATATCTCCAACATGTCCAAATGCCACAAAGGGGGAGGACGTGTTCGCCAAAATGCAATAAATGGGGACTAATTCTGTAAACTAAAAAAAAAATTATAACTAGGAACTCGAACCTGGAACCTTTCGAATACTAAACACCAGTCACAGCCATTTTGTTTTGATTTTTAATATCTGTTCCTGCATAAATACTAATGGGGACTCAACACACTTATTTTTTTTTATTTTAAAAACAACTTCATTATCAGCCAATTTGACATTGTGAATCGAACCCGGGACCTTTTCATTACAGCATAAACATCCTATTTCCAATTAGTTCATTTTCTCTTTGTGCACAAAAAGCTAATCGGAACTTTTAAACAAATACAATTGAATAACCAATTTTCACCAACATTGGGAATCGAACCCTCAACCACTTGGTTAAAACATCTCGCGGAATAAAAAACACCCTGCTCCGCCCCGCGCCGCGCCCCATCCCCGCCGCTGCCGCCGCTAAACACAAAACGCGGCCGCCATATTTATTTTATTCAAATACTATTTATGCACAGATGGACTAATCGGGACCTATAATGGCGGGACAAAACAATTGGCCTCATTTAACTACCTAGAAAATCGAACCCGCGACCTCTTCATTACCAGGCGACAACATTAACCACTAACCCAAGGCCGCCATATTGATTTTATTCAAACACTATTTATGCACAGATGGACTAATCGGGGACCTATAAAGGCGGGACTAGACAATTGGCCTAATTTAACTACCTAGAGAATCGAACCCGCGACCTCTTCATTGCCAGGTGACAACATTAACCACTAACCCAACTCGATTTTCGAACTCAACCATTTTGTTGGCTTTATTTACACACAGGCTAATCGAGACCATTCAATATTGACATCGTCGCCTTGTAATCAAGGGGTCCCAGGTTCGATACTCGGTGGAGGCACATAGTGGTCCGAATCACCACTTTTCAACTGTAGGTCCAGTCCTGATTAGTTTTGCCGTGCATAAAACGGACTTAAAAAAACTAACTCAATCTATCAATCAATCAATATTGACTCTACCAGGAATCGAACCCTCGACGCCTCTTGTTTTACAGAGCAATAACCTTAGCCGCTAAGCTTTCGGGGGTACAGCACCTTCGGCGCCATCTTTAAATCATTTCTTCATGTCTTTGCATCATACGCAATGGTTGCGCGCGCATTTCCTCCACAGACACACACACACACCCACACACACACACACAAACATACGCACGTGTTAGGTTAGCATACATCAAGAAACAACGTGACAAATCCATTGACTCCCTCCCCCTACCGCTTCCGATGTCTTCGACGTGATCAGACACGTTCTGCTGACTCAACAATAAAACAGCTCGTACCCCGCTACACCGGATGTAACATAACACCAGTCGCATCGAATTTTTGCTGACGCGTAGGAACGAAGTGCTGCCATTTTACTTAGCCTATGCATTCAAAATTTGTAATTTGATGTAACAATATCGCGTATTCTGTAGAACACTTGCTGTACAGCTGATTTAACAGTTAAATCCAATAAAGAATGAATGAACGAATGATTTTTGTTATTTCCTTATCGACAAGGGCTAGTTTTAACAAAAGCCCAAACAGGCAGCTTGAATAATGACTATTATTATTATTAAAACATCAAATACAACAGTGAGTGATGCATCTTTATTTTTATATTAATTTTGTTTAACAATGGCAAGGAATCTAGGTGATGCTATATCTATTTCTTTTGATACATTTTTGCTTGAAACCGTCCAAGTAGCAGTTTCTTGGGACTTTGAGTCACGCGTCGAAACGTCTTGAAGCTGTGTGTCAGCTATTTGTGGAGAAAGTGGTCGTGGTTAACAATGATCACTTCTTGATTGTTGTTGGCGTTTGCATTCGTGTTGGCGTTCCACTGCACTCTAGGTCCCGGGACGCCTGTCGGTGTCGCTCCTGGGACAAGGCTGCAGAGTCCGGTCAGCCACTTCAGGAGGAGAGGGTTGGAGAGCGTGGCCGGAAGGGGGTTCAGCAAGGGAGAGGTTGCGTAGGGGAAACCCGGTGGTTGGTAATATTGGCCGACTCCTGCCCCCAGGGGATACGGGACAGGTCTTGCACCGAGGGGATACGAGGCACCTCCCAACGTCTTGGCAGTCAGGAGATCTTTCTTGAGCTTCAGCTGTTGAAGTTTATCCTGGAACAAACACGAGAAAATCAATGATTAGAACACGGATCGAAGTTCTGTATGGTTTGATTATTATTATTATTATTATTATTATTATTATTATTATTATTATAAACGTTTATACAGTTCGTCCATTTCCTTGCGAGGCCGAGAGATCGGGTGAAGTGTGGCTGGCGGTGCTAGTCGAGATGCCGACATTTTCGACCAGTAACGTCCCGCTTAAGTTTACCCTCGAAAGCGTTTTCCTTCGCTCGGAATCGTTTTCAGGTTTCGAATGTGCAACACTGTATCAAGATTACGTTGAAGACTAAACCGTTAAAAGTCAATGGTTTTCGTGTGCATTGTTTGCAATCTGAAAGCTCCGAGCTTGAGTTGTTCTTTCCTTCGCGACTACAGGTGCCCTGGACAGAGCTGCGAATGGAGTGAGGAACAGACCTTGCACCAAGAGCGCGTTAATTTCGTACTGCGTGAAAGAGTGTGGTTTTTTGTTACTTGCCGTGCTAGTATCGACGAACTGAAAGATAATATACGAGGGGCGATCAGGTTGCTCCGACCCTAACATAGAAGGAATGACGTCACGATTGATTTTTTATTTTGTTATTGTTTAGTGATCCTTTATATGCTTTCAATCTGAATTGCAAGTCTAAGTAACGTACAGTTTTCTTTTTACAGGGGTTTAACTGAGTGAAGTTGTGTCAATGTGCCAGAATGGAGAAAACTGAGGTGAGAGCTGTGATTAAATATTTTGTGAAGAAGAAGTGGACGGTATCCAAAATTCATGAGGACTTGGTGGATATATTAGGGGACAGTGCTCCTTCATACAATATGGTGAAGAGATGGTGTCGTGAGTTTAATTGTGGGAGAGAGTCGTGTGAGGATGAACATGCAGGTGGAGCACCAAAAACTGTCATGACGACCGAAAACATTAACAAAGTCCACATATCGTGCTGAAGGATCGTCGAGTCACTATCCGTCATGTTGCTGATATGTGTGGCCTGTCATATGGCACTGTGCAAAACATAATTACCCAGGAATTGCAAATGAAAAAAATTGCTGCAAGATGGGTCCCTCGAAACCTCACCCCAGATCAGAAGTGCACCCGAGTGCTCATCAGTCAAGAACTTCTTGACAAGTTTCGTGCTGATATAGACGATTTTCTTGCCCGATTTGTAACTATGGATGAAACATGGGTCCATCACTTCGACCCAGAAACAAAATCACAAAGCATGGAGTGGAAACACCCACATTCTCCACCAACGAAGAAGTTCAAGGTGCAAACGTCAGCCAAGAAGTTGATGGCCTCAATTTTCTAGGACTGCAAGGGTGTCCTTCTTGTGGACTATCTACAAAGACGCCAAACCATCACTGGCACATACTACAGTGACCTAATCAAGAAATTACGTGATTCCATCAAGAAAAAGAGGCGTGGGATGTTGACCCGTGGTGTGCTCCTTCACCAGGACAATGCACCTGTCCACACCTCACGCATTGCGAGGGCCGCTATCGCAGATGCATCGTTCGAATTGCTGCCCCACCCACTCTATTCCCCAGATTTGGCCCCCAGTGATTTCCATTTGTTCAAACATTTGAAGAATGACATTCGTGGGCAAAAATTTTCTGATGATTCTGAGGTGATAAGGGCTGTGGACTCATGGTTGGAGGACCAGTTGGAAGAAATTTTTTTCAAGGTATCCAGGCGTTGGAGCACCGATGGGAAAAGTGCATTGGAGTTGCAGGGAAGTATGTTGAAAAATAAAAATAAAATTGAAACCCTATTGCCGCTCTTTCTATGTTAGGGTCAGAGCAACCTGATCGCCCCTCGTAAGATCAGAACTTGGAAGAATTACGGAATAAGAACTTTTGCGCGTGAATTAAAATTTCATCAAACGATGCCAGGAATGTGCGAATGTAGATGGACATCACTTTCAACAACTCTTATAACACAGGTTAGTGCTCGTTTTGCAATATTAATATAAATATCTGCATGCTAAAGATACGTCCATAAAAATAAGCGGAACGTTACCGGTCGAAAATGTCGGCATCTCCGCCACACTTCTCCCGATCTCTCGGCATCGCAACGAAACGGACGCACGGTACTTCATTGATACCTTATTACAGGAGCTTTACATAAATACATTACATACAAATGCAAGTTGTAAAGACATTAGATATTTGAGAAGACGTACAGTAACAGATGAGTAAAGTAGTGTACAACTGAATCTAAACTAAAACAAAGGTAATAAAATACAATTAAATATAAGCACTGACACCCTTTCAAAGGCAATACAGAAATAACATATTTACAGACAAACATTTTCTGGTTCATCATCTTCATGTGTGATATTAAAGTAACATGATAATTATTGAATATTTAACCTATGTTAAATAAGACGGGGCGGTGGAAAGTGAACGCTAAACATTCATCACCCGGGTGAAATTTCTTTCTTTAGCCGCTCCTGTTCATTCGGGTTCATACAGTCAGTGTGCAAATTAACAGTGGGTGGGAATTCCAAGGATTTCCCCTGAGAAAATTTTATCCCCGGCAAAAAAAAAAAGAGAGAATTATTTTTATCCCTGCCAGGGATGTTTTTACCCACCTCAAAGAAATGGAATTGAAAGTATACGGTAGACCACTTCTTAACTATGTAATAAGCACAAGTGAAAAATCATTCGTGTCCATTAATGGTTCAGCCATCAAAGATTGCCCTGCCGTAAAGTATGCGGCCTGGTGGATGGAAGAGGGACGCCATTCTGAAATTGGCCAACCTCAGCGAGCCGAGACAACAGCACTTACGTTTTCATGGCGCGGGGCTAACATTTTACAAGTATTAAAGCTCTCGCAAGGAACTTGTAGGTAGATTAGGTGGACGTTAAGTTTGAACTTAATAAGTAAAAATAACAACCTGTGACGCAACAGCCCGTGAGTGCCAGGGAACTTAGTAATAGAAATTTGGTCTAGTTTCGGTGTTACTTACTAGATCGAGAGCTCTTTCTGTTCACGATTTTGGGTTTCTTAGAATGTAAATATAATTAAGTACAGTAAAACCTCTTTAATCCGGACTAATGGGGGGATAAGTTGACCGTTTAACGAAAGTCTAGATTAACTGAAATAACCTAAAAGAACAGTAGAAAGTGCATTAAACCTAGTTTATAGCAACAAAACACGTTTATTATGGTATATTTAAAGGGCATAGGCGTAAATACACTATACAGTACTCGTACAGTGCGAAGTCTGCGGGAAACACAATTTCATCAGTGGTTGACTGTCTTTTCTTAGGGAAGTTCTCTTGTTGACTTCTAGCCACATTTAAAACCTTCCATTCTGATTTTTTTTCCCTTTTGCCTTTTGCCTGTCCGGATTAAGCGAAGTCCGGCTTGTCGGGGTCCGGATTAACGAGGTTTTACTGTATTTCTAAATTACGCGTAAATATTATCAAAAGATTTTAAGAATGTAGGTTAGAACCAAATTTCAAAGGTACGTAGATTTGCTAGCCAATAGTTTAGTTACCATATACAAATTTGCATTCGCAAAAGAAAAAGAAAAAACATCACGAAATGAAATCACAAGCCAATGAGTGGGCATCCTCTCCCCCAAAGCAAAAGGAAAGAGCTTTTTAACACAGCGCATTCAGTGGATAAAACTCATCAACGTTGTCTGTTGACGTAATGCAGGGTTCTTAAAGGTCCAGCAACCCATAAATTCTAAGGGGTTCCGTAACAGGACCGGAACATTTTTCTCGCACAATTTAAATTCGGTCCAAGTTGCATATTTTTACATTGAAAAAAGGTTCCTGGACCGAATTTAATTACTTTAAACAAAAAAGGGTTCTTTATGCTCCAGAACCCATTTACGCTTGCTGATTTTCTCTCCTGAACCGGAATTGAATTCATTTAAAATTCCTTGACCTTTAACAACTCTGATGTAAAGTTTATTTACGACGCTTTTAATTTTAAAAAAACAGAATGAGGAAGGAATATATACTTACTCCTGCAGCTCCTATCAAACCCTGTTTCAGTCCGATGGCGCCCCGACGTGGAGCAGTGGCGTATGAAGGGTAGCGTGGCTGGGGGACACCTGGGTTGCATAGATTGGGCAAAACGGCGTCGCTCTCTGGGATCTGAAACAAAGCAATGAAATTGTGTTCAATTAGGGCCCCACACTTTCTAGATCACGGTCGAGGGTGGGAGTGATGTGATCAGCACCACGCTCCTGGCCGCCTTTACCCCCACCAGAGTTTCCTCCATGTAGCCAATTTATACGACGCTGGGTGGGCGCCCGAGCCGTCGGGATCGATTGCATGCTAGTCAGACGCCCTAACGACCCTAAGCTGTAGTATTCCCCGTTCTTTCACTTTTTTCTCAATTTTTACATTTCTCGGGTTATATGAAGGATTTCTCAGGACAAATACAAATATCCATGTCTTACCCGGCATTCGAACCCAGGACCCCTGGCGTCGCAGCGCGCTGTGCTAACCACTCCGCCACGCAGGTTGACATGGATTTTTTCTTGGGGCGGGGGGCAATGCTTAAAGTGGGGGAAAGGTGGGGTGGCGCTTTCCCCCAGTTAAGGTAATTCTCATTTAGCATCCCCAGTACTACTATGATAATTTGAATACGCACTGCTGTTACTTAATCTTATATGCTGCGGTAGCTCAGGCGTTGAGCATTGCCCCCCCCCCCCCCGCCCCCGCCAGAGAAAAAATCCTGCTGGTGGCCTTGACTACCATCTTCCCAATCATCCAAAAGTGGCAGAAAAGCGAAGTCAAATAAACTGAATCAATCAATCAATCAATCAAAGGTGAAAGATGGATGAAGTTGTGGACTTACCTTGACCGCCAGAAGGGTGATCACACCGATGAAGGAAGCAGCCTTCGCTTGCATCCTGGGACCTCGCTTCTGCCCTTGAGACGCTGATGTGACGCCTGACCCCGACCTCTGGGACTTTTATACAAAGCTTCTCTCGGTTGAAATGGACGTCTGCACGTGAAACACACGCCACTGCTCGCTCATTATTCAATATTTTGTCTGGTCTTGGAATTGCGACAACAATCACAATTGCTCAATTGTTTTCGTAGCTGCCCGAGAAATTGTTTGTGTAACAAACGGAGTGGAAAACCTTGCATGGCACCCTTGGCGCTTGAACGAGGCGATTCTCAACAGTTTACAGTTTCTGTTTTTTATATTCTTCATATTTACCGTCGCCTGTCTGCCGCTTCTGGCTAATCGCTACGATGAGAATGATGTGATAAAATTTATTAAGAGACACTCACGAAGAACATCTGTGCCCAGGCCGAGATTCAAACCTGACACACCTGGCGCCGTAGCGCGATGTGCTAACCACTGCGCCACGGAGGACGGTAAACAGTTTCTCTTAAGGAAATGGTAGAACTTTTTATTTTGAAATTTCAACTGAATTTTAGGACGTCTAGAATTGGTTGATTGAATTGTTGTTTTAAGTCCACTTTATGAACAGAAAGGCTAATCGGGACTGGACCTACAGTTTTTAAAGTGGGATGCGAACCACTATGTGCCTCCACCGGGAGCCCTTGATTACAAGGCGAAGGCACTACCACTGCGCCATCGGGGAGGCTTAGGACTTCTAGATATGATATGGAATCATACTACGTGGCGGAGTGGTTAGCACACCGCGATAAGACGCCAGTTGTCCCGGGTTCGAATCCCGGCCTGAGAATTAGTTTTACCTTGTGAGTCACTCATCCTCATGGTCGCGATTAGCCCAAAATCACAAAATCATGCCAGAAAATCGACATGAAATAATCCAATTCGAATCAAACGCCTCGGTCTCGATCAGATTACGTTTCGGTCTGGTCTGCAGCCGTAAACACCTATTTAATTCTCGACATCGTCTCGACTAATAAACAATCGTTTTGCTCTCGACTTGTCTCGAAATCAACAGGTCTGTGCAACTTGCCGTGTTTGAGGAATATCGCTCTCGTATGGACGCGTGGACCTCGGAGCGAGCAGCGGGACTGTAACGTTCTAGGAGGGCGGAAAGGAAGGAATTAGCGAGGCAGGAGGCTTCGTCGGTCGCGTCCGTATATGAGGAAACCTCTAGTAAGAAACAGCGCAGTCCCATACAGCACAAGGTACTCGAGGTCTTCTATATGTGTAAATGTAGTCCAGGAATGTTCTTTTCGTATCCAAAGTATGTGCAAAAAATATCACCATAATGCTCAGATTAGATACAATTTTAGTCCAGAATATATCCTTATCCACAATGTAATAAAAATAACCAGATAATGATAAACCTGGGAAATCAAAAGCACGGTGGATATCGTCCAGAGCTTACATAAATCCAAAAAGGAATTCAAACATACTTTAGAGCGTGTCCTCCCGTTTCGCCTTATTGCGTTTTCACTTCCCCCAATACAATTTCAAATGATTTATGTGACACGAACTTTCTAAGGCGAAACGGAACATCTCATTTCGCCTTACACACAAAAAATTTCCCACCTGGGAATATTATCGACTTGAAGGGTAATTCATAATGGGAGCGCAGAGCTTGCGACGTTGCCTACCTAGCAGAACGTACGTTTTTACCATGCGAATTGCCCTGCGTTATTAGGGCAAGTAAAAACACAGATAATATATTTTAATTTGTATGTCGATGGTAACGAATAAATAGGATTATAGATGAAACTCACGCTACTGATATTTACTGTATCTTTGCTCTCGACGCGAAAAATGTGATGAAATTCTCAAATGTATACACGTAAACGTAAGTGAAATGTAGCAGTGATTGTAATCTATCGCCTCACATAGCTCAAAAAGTTTCTTACAAGCTAGTAATTCTCAAACTCTTTTTCATTAGTAAATCATTTGGTCCGTATCTTTGCTGTAATCCCACGTATACCCAATACCTTTAGATTATGCCACCAAAGTTCTCGGGTTCAGCCATTAGTGGCGAAAGAGCCACAAAATACAAAATACTTGAAACTGTTTCATTTGCCTAATAAAATATATATGGGGCATTCCACTGTCACGGGTAGGACACGCTGACTACATTTTTGATATTAATGTAACTCTTCTATACTGATAGTTAAGCAACATTTTCCTTACAGTATCTGTAGAATGAAATACGAAACTTAACACTGTTGATTAAACATTAACTACCCTTAGAATACTTTCCCAGATTTGTAGCTACAAGTGAAGGATTTTGTGTCACGAGTGGGACAGACGAAACAATGCCTCTTCCCTTAAGAAGATTTTTTTAAAAATTTCTGTGAATTGTCAAATGATGAAAAAAGACAAAGAGAGAAGGTAATTGACCTTTGCATATTTTAACGGAGTTGAGGGACGATTGTTTAACATTTAAAGGAGAAATTAATTGTTTTTTGGTGTCACGGGTGGGACACAATATAAAACACAAATAAATAAAAAAGGTAAAGTAAACGAATAATGTTTATTAATTGTGTATAATACTTGAATTTTTATTCAAAATACAATTTTAGATTGCTCACTCACAATATAGGATAAGTTACAGCATTGCATTTAATTTTAAAAATTGAGGTTCAGAGGCTCTTTCACATGGAATGGACCATATACTTTCCTTATAAGGAGAGGACACGGCCTGAGAAATTGAGTTGTTTGGGACGAGATTTCGTGAAGTGGCAGTGTGCGAATTAAAAGTATTTTTATCCCTCCGAGGGATGTTTTTATCCCCTTCGAACAAAATAGAATTGGAAGCATATGGTACACCATTTCTTAACTATGTAACAAACACAATTGAAAAATCATTCGTGTCCATTTATGGTCCAGTCATCAAACTGAAAAGTAAGCAGCCTTGTGGATTAAAGAACGACACCATTCTGCAACTGACCAACCTCCCCGAGCCGAAACAATAGGCTGTTCTCCCCTTGAATATTCTTGGCAAAGTGCTCATATTTTACATGCATTAAAGTGTTCACAAGAAACTTGTACACTCCTCACTTAGTACTCCGGCAGTTTGTCCTTTAATACAGCATACTTGCAGATGATACAATTAAACCTACAAGTGTATCAATATACGCTGTATAAAACACACCCTGTTGACCCTGTACGTAGATTATATGGGCATTAATTTAACTTGGCAATTGAAATGTTGTCAAGTTCGATAGCTCTTTTGTTTTAGCATACATAAACTAGATTCACTGCTCGCACGCGAGCGACGAGGCCTCCTGCCTCCGCTATTGAACATTGGTCCACAAATGAAAGCTAGTTTATGTATTGTTTAAACAAAGCGCAACACTGTTTAAACATTTACATTCGTGCATTTTAAACCAACTACTCATTCCCCTTCATAACTCAAATTTTTATTCGAAATCTTTCACAGTTTCCACTTCTCGTTTTTGAAACTTTCTGTCCGTCGAAACCCGGAACGTATAGTCAGCATATGTCTTTAGACACAATTAAAACATTATTTACTTGACACAAATAGCACATTTGTGCAAGCTTATACGCTAGGGATAAATTGAATATAATTAATAAGTGTAGAAAAACACTGGAACCCATTATTCAACTTGATATTCCAAATTCCTGCAACGGACATGTGAACGAGTGTCTGTATATGGGTACGGCGTACGCTTTTAGAAGGAACATGAGTTCACCCAATACGCAGCCAGTGCTATTGCGCTGTTGCCAAACCAACTGCTAGCGGAAGGGAAACACAGAGATTTTGCTGTGTCCAATATTCATATTTTTATATATAATGCATGCACGTGATATTTGAGTACAATGAAATATATTGTAAATAATTCTACGTGTTACAAGTAGTCTCGAATGAGAGCTCAATACACTCTAAAATAAGTATAATGGTGGCAGGATGCCTATGTAGATTATCATTATCATTATATCCGGGTATGTAGTATTATTCGCATCAAATAACTATTCTACTTTTGAAACAGTCTAAAACACGCAACATGTTAAAAGTAATTATCTTCACAAACTGTACAATTTCTTGAGTTGCATATTTTTTTCGATTTCGTGAAGACCGATTTTGAGAATCCTCCTTATCAAACGATGCCTCCCCGATGGCGCAGTGATAGTGACAATGAAGTTCGACCAGAAAGGAATACTTGATTAAATGCACAGAGGCATAGGCGGTGGAATGGGTGACCCGCAGAAGTGACGCATGTGTGTAAGATGAGGCGTGTGAGCAGGCAAGAATCGTGATCCCAGCATGTTGCACCCAAGGTCACGTAAAGAACGAAAACGGGGAACTATACGCGTGACATTGAACTTCGACCAGGCACCAGACCCATACGGGAAATTCCACATAGTGGCGCATTCGACGGAAGCATGACGTCACGGACACGATAAGGGAGTCCGCCGTATATAAGCGAGTGCTGTGCACCGAGGAACCGCAGTGCATCATCGCCATGGCCAGGGGCAAACCTATTGACAACACCGTGAGGAGAAGAGTGGTGGAGTTGCAACGGGATGGACTCAGTGAACGGGAAATAGGGCGCCAACTGAACTTACCCAAGTCAACCGTCCACTGCATCATCAAACACCACCAAAATACGGGTACTACAGAGCCAGGTAAGGCCCCCGGTAGAAAACGCCTGCTGAGCGTGCGTGACCTACGGATATTTAGGCGCTATATCCAGACCAACAATCATGTTTCTGTGGCCGAATTACGACTGTGGACTAGAGAACGCTTTCACATTGAAGTGTCAACCGGAACCATTCGCCGTTACCTACAGCGATGCGGTTACCGAGTGTACAAGGCGAAACGTAAACCCTTCCTTTCGATGTTGAACAAAGGTAATCGACTACGGTGGGCACGAATGTACCGGGGATGGACATTTCGGCAGTGGAACAGGGTTTTGTGGACGGACGAATCCATTTGCAATGTTGTGTACGGGAAGTCGGAAGTCATTTGTCGGAAGGAGGAACAGAATGAAGCAAAATGTTATGCACGTCGGGTACAGAAACCTGCGTCAGTGATGGTATGGGGATGCATGACGGCATCTGGGGTTGGCCCACTACACGTCTGTGAGGGCATTGTGAATGCACACGCCTATACACGCATACTGGAGCGGCATCTTCCCACAGTGCGAAGGCACCTGTTCCACAGGCGGAGTCTCATCTTTCAAGACGACAATGCCAGGCCTCGTACAGCGCGGCTGACAAGAGAATGGTTGACTCGCCATCACGTGCGAACTCTGCCATGGCCACCATCGAGTCCCGAACTCTCGCCCATTGAGAATGTGTGGCGTGTTCTTAAGCGACGTGTGCAACAGAGGAGACCCACGACAGTGGCTGCTCTTATCGCCTGCCTGCAGGAGGAATGGCACCGCATCGATGTGGAATACCTTGAACGACTCGTCCGTAGCATGCCCCGACGCATTGCCACAGTTATTCGCCGACGGGGCGGCGTCACACCATGGTAAACAGGATCCCCTCTAACAGTGGTCGAACTTCAATGTCACGTGTAGATTGACGAAAATGTTTTATTTTGTGTGGACACCATACATTGCTGCGTTGCAGCGAAAATTTATGTTTTCCTTTGTTCCATGTAACCTGCTGAACAAAATATGTTCAGCATATGCATGTGTTCTGCTTCTTTCACAACGCACTCCTATATTTGTGACTGGTCGAACTTCATTGTCACTAAGGTTGTAGTTTTAGTGATTTCTTGCTGCATCTCGTGTGAAGATCGATTTTTCCCTTCCACACATACCTACATGATTGTTTGGGAGTATATATATATATTGCAACATATGGAAGATTAGGTTTTTCTTGGTAAATGATATTTTACGAAATTTTAAGGGCAAAAATACACACATATTCCTAAAATGAATGTTTTGCTTGTCTTTGATACAAATAGCTGATTGGTATCTTACATTGTTAGGTTAAGCAGGTTAGATTTAAGGCTCTTAGAATAAATAAAACATTCCTAAATACTTTTGTTGTAAGGATGGGTCAGTCAGGTTTAGGGTTCTTAGCATATAACAATATCTCTAAGTGAACAAGACATCCAGTCTCAAGCACAAAACTCCCTTCGAACCTTGATGAAAATCTGCTAAAACTCCATGTCTTACATAAACCAAGAATGATTTTTTGCTGCAAATCACAGGTACTCGTGTAAGCTCCTTTAAAAATCGAAGTATCTCGGGTAAATAATACTTTGTGTAGAATTTAACAGTGCTAATTCATTTCTCCAAGCTTCAAACTTACCTTCACATATTGTTTCCAGTATTCCAAACTACTTTCTAATACAGATAAAAAATTTGCAAAAATGAAAAAGAAAGAAAAAAGAAAAGAATATCATTCAACATTCGGAACCAACTTCTCTATTAATGGCAGAATATTGATTTTCGGTGGGTAATTGTGGGAGTTTGTGAATGAGGGCTCGTTTTCTATGAGCGGTGTAGGAATATGTATGCATTTTACCCTAAATTTTCCACATTTTATTTACAAAAAAAAAATATTGAAAAATCGAACGAACACATCAAACATTGGGAAATACAGGAGTTATCCATTGTTGACATAACATTAAAGTGCAAAAACAACCTTTTGATGTAATTCTTTTATGGCACATTCCTGGTAAATCCAGGTTCCTCCCCTCACTAATTCATAATTTATTGAATGGAGATGAAAGTATACAGAATTTCTTTGCATTACCAATACAAGTGTGATTTTGCTCAGTGAAATGTACAGAAAACATACCTCAAAAATGACAAAAATATGCTGTCATACAATGAATTTGCTAAAAAATATGCCTTAGGTTTTTTTATGCATTTACATGACATGACAGCATCATCATAGCGTTCACAGAAGATAGGAAATTTAATTTGGTGTGGAGAAATAAGCTAGGATAAAAACATGACAAAAATCTGAGGCCTGTAAGGGGAAAAAAACTGAAAATATACTTACTGATTTCATAAAGGTGCTTTGTCAAAAATGAAAATTGTTACTTCTGGAAGTTTATGACAGCCACACAATCTTCATTGTGTACCTGAACCTATCTACTTACCATTCAAGTTAACATTTCTGGAGGTGTGAATATCCTTAGCTAGTTATATGCAATAGCTTATAGCAAGTTGTGAATATGCTTAACTAGATGGCACCTCCATTGCAGGAAGAACACAGTAATTGCATGACAAATTGTATGCTGTAACTTATTAATGCCTAACAGCACCAAGGCATTATAAATTTGCACAGAGATCCAAGTTGTGGAAATTATGGGAGTGCAATACAGAGGTTTTTTTTTGGAAACTCTGTGAGCATTGGCACATAATACCAAAGACATGTTTTTCCATTTCATAAATTTTCAGTCAATTATAATGTGTCTAACATGTAAATTTTGCATTCCTAGATGCTAATTAATGATTGGTACAACAACTTTAATTCCTCAAAACTATCTATTCAGTGGAGTGTAATTTTCAGTCGTTATAGTACCGAGACAGTGATGTGAAAAGATTTATGAATTATAATGACAATCTTAGTGTATAATTTCCCTTACTCTTTGAGTGGAGTGGAGTTTTAAGTCCACTTTTGTGCACAGATAGGCTAATTGGGACTGGACCTACAGGTTAAAGTAGGATCCGAACCACTATGCCTCACCGGTTCTCAAACTTGGAGCCCCTTGATTGCAAAGCAAATATGTTACAACTATGCCATCGGGGAAGCACCCCTACCATTTGAAGTAGACGATGTAACAAAAATTATTGTGGATGCCGTATGCAAATGGAAATATAGCATCCAAAGGTAAAAATAATAATAAAAAAAAGTCTCTCAAGAGATTGAAAATGAAATCCGGAGTCTCCTTGATGTTGAGGTAATTAAGATTTGACTAATCTATTAATGGGGAGAATGTTCAAAGAAGTTTCCCATTAATGACTATTGCAATATTTTGTTGTACGAGAACCAGATGGACCTAACTTAAATTTATGTAATTTTCACGAGTGATTATGTCTGAATATAAAAAAGTCAGTACTTTGAAGATACTTAAATCCTCTTTACCACTAATGAGAAAAGCTGGACATGGGTGAATCTGACTCCAAACACGGCTTTTTTAGAGTTACGTTCCTCTGGTTCTCACACAACCATATATGACATGAGGTTGTCTTCATGCACAGAGAAGCTACAGTTTAAAGTGGGATCTGAACCATTAAGTGCCTCTGCTGAGTATTGAACATGGAATCCCTTGATTACAAGATGGCAACATTTCCAATACACCAATGAAGAGGCTTGAACTGTCAGTGAGCAAATGAGTAAAGTAAACCAATTTCAGATAGAACAGCACTGAAAAATATATTTGCAATGAAACTTTTCTAAATCAAGTGGGAGGTGATTGTGTACATTATGAAACATGTATTCATGAAATCAGATACACACTGATGCAGATCTTTTGTACACAGAAAAGGCATAGTTAAAAAAAACTGACTACATGGGAACTTTGCATGTAATATCAGCTTTTTAAAACTTTAGGAAAACCCTTTTGTGTGTTCTGTTACAGCTCTTGCAATAACAATCTTCTACAACAACACACTACTTTATGGCAAGAGTAACTAAGGCAATGAAGTACATTGATATTTCGTAACGACAAACAAGGCTTAAAAACTGTTGCAAAGGGGAAGCTTTAAACAGAATAAAATAAACCTTTTCATGTTTCATCTTGCATATGAAAATATAAATCTCCTTTCTTTAAAGAAATATATTTTAAGGTAACAGCCATCCAAGTCATATCAAATGGCTGATGTGCATTTTACTGAAAAATTATCTGAAAATTCTGGCTCAAACAGATATTTAGTTTTCTGTTGGTTGAGTCCCAATCTTCAAAAAAACTTTCCAGCAGGTAGTAAAAATAAATAAGTGAACCATTTAAAGCATTCTATAATTAAATGAAAGAAGTGAGGAATTGGCACTGCTAACAATATTGAAATAAATTTCTGGTGTACCGTTACAATGTTATATTTCAAAAAGAATGTCACAGAAAACCTATTTCACACAAACTTAATAACATTAAAGCACATCTGAAGATTCACACACACACCATCACACACATACGTGCATATGCTACCTTGTGGGGACTCTGTTAGTGCACATACACTGTGGGGACCGGGGGAAATCACAGTCGTAGTCTGATGTGTTTGTTGAAATTATGTGACAAATAACACAGTAAAACTATAAACTCCCGAAAATTAAAAGTAACCTACATTGTGAGCAAATTATACAAGAAAAACGTTTCCTATCCTTGTGGGGACACCAGTACCCACAAGGCCTGTGAAATCAGGTGGCCTCGGGTCCCCACAAGGTCCATTAGATTCATGAAAATTTGCACATACACTCCATACACACGATTGATTCTGAACAGACGCTGTGGGGACCGATGTGTAAATAAGTTTGAAAATGCTACCCTGTTGGTACTTGACAATAAAAGAGAGGAAATACTTTTAGTCTCTGTCGATTTTTGCAGTTTTTGTCGTTTATGATATTTTTCATAAACAAAATCGTAAATACTTGTCCTGCAGAGAATAAATCACTGGAAAAGAGAAACAGATGTTACATGAAATAGGAGAGATCTGACGGTGGATGTAATTAAATGACTGACAAATAAAGTTAGCAAAATAATTATAATAACGAGTGTTGTGCTATTTTGGGTAGAAATGCAAACTTCTGTGTTTTAACATCAAGACAAAAAGTAAAAAGCTACATAGCACGCGTATTACAAATAATAATGATAATAATAATAATAATAATAATAATAATAATAATAATACCACCACCATGTGATATGATGTGGAAATCTTGCAGAGGGATATAGGACTTGAAATTGATTCAATAAAGTTCCGAGTTCGATCCCTTCATCAATTTTATCTAATCGTCACGATTAACCCAAAAAGCCAGAAAGATACGATGCAAAATGTGATATATGCAAAGTATCTTTCATTGTTCTCACAAACTATTTGTGTTTAATTTGTATACATTTCGAATCATGCTTTGCTTTAAGTTAAATGTTAATTTGTATCTAAATTCAATTAAACATTACAATGCTGACCAAGGCATGAAACAAGGCTCAACAGTGTTACTAAATTAAATTAGTCAATAATTTAAAAAGTGCTTTTACAAGGGATATAACTTCTGATGGAAAATCGAGTAGTGTCCCTACAACGTTGTTATCTTCCATTGAAGAAATATATAGTGCGCTCAAGGGTATGCAAGCGCTTAGAAATTTTTCAAGGAGAAGCGGGAGGGGTGTATAATGGGCAAAGTCAATATATTTTTCAAGGAAGCCAAAATGTAACTTTACACGCCATGAAAATACTAACAGTAACTGTTACTATTATTATTGATTTATGTACATTTCTAATTTACGATAATATATTATTCTTTTATGCATTATTTACATCTCACAAATTCAATCAATTTACTTTATGTGCTCGGATGCTTTGAAATAAGGAAATAATGGCTTCAATTCGCGATAGAAATTCGATATACGTTTAAGAAACGTTTCGCTCAACAAGCTTACCTTTTTGTTGTTGAAGTGTATTATGTGCTCACAAGGTATATTACTGCCGATCCAAAGCGAGTAGTGTTTCCACAAGGATGATATCTTCTGTTGAAGAAGTGTTTGATGTCCTCACAAGGTTTATTACTTCTGATGCAAAATGAGTAGTGTCCCCACAAGGTTACTATCTTCTGTTGAAGAGGTGTATGATGTCCTCACAAGGCTTATTACTTCTGATGCAAAGTGAGTAGTGTCCCCACAAGGTTACTATATTCTGTTGAAGAAGTGTTTGATGTCCTCACAAGGCTTATTACTTCTGATGAAAAGTGAGTAGTGTCCCCACAAGGTTACTATATTCTGTTGAAGAAGTGTATGATGTCCTCACAAGGCTTATTACTTCTGATGCAAAGTGAGTAGTGTCCCCACAATGTTACCATATTCTGTAGAAGAAGTGTATGATGTCCTCATAAGGTTTATTACTTCTGATGCAAAGTGAGTATAGTGTCCCCACAAGGTTACTATATTATGTTGAAGAAGTGTATGATGTCCTCACAAGGTTTATTACTTCTGATGCAAAGTGAGTAGTGTCCCCACAAGGTTACTATATTGTGTTGAAGAAGTGTATGATGTCCTCTCAAGGCTTATTACTTCTGGTGCACAAGTGATTAGCGTCCTCACAATGTTGTTATCTTATGTTGAGGAAGTGTATGATGTCCTCAAAAAGTATAGGGGAGCTTAAAAATTTTCGAAGGAAGGAGGGGCGACGTAACGCATAGGTAAAATCAATATTTCAGTCAAGGAAACTACAAGTTAGATAAAACTAAATTATGCTTACTGGAAGAAAGCAATGTTTCGTTTATTTTCCTTATGCCTCAGGCCTCCCCGATGGCACAGTGGTAGCGTCGTCGCCTGGTATTCAAGGGGTGCTGGGTTCGATACCCTGTGGAGGCACATAGTGGTTCCTACTTTAAACTGTAGGTCCAGTCCAGATCTGCTTTACTATGCATAAAGTGGACTTAAAACACCAACTCAATCAACCAATCAATCAATTTTTCACATATATTCTGGCTTCAAGATTCCACTATGTCAGTGTTATATCTAAGGAGGAGGCAACTGTGAATTCATTATGGCGGGGAAACAAATATGTTTTTTTTTTCTTTTTTTCTTTGGAAAATTCCTTCCACTGCAACTGCTTACTCATGATATCCGATTAACTGTAAACATGTTGAAGGGAAAGAACGGCGTCACATATCATGGAGGAAGAAGAAGGAAATGCAGGCACAGTGAATGATCGAGTGGGTAAAGCAGGCAGGTCATAATTTTTTTTTTTAATGCAGGTGTCATTTTTCTCTTCGGTGGGTCCTTTCGGCGGTACGAACGTTCAAAAGAGTCCGATTTTATTACATTGCTCTCTGTGGTAAAACCACGCGTGCTAGGGGTGCAAGGAACACATATTGAGACCAAAGTAACGTCATCAAAACACGAAGCCTTCGGTTGGCAGAACCGACATTTCAATTGATTCAAATACTGTTCGGCGATATATCGTCCAGACGATATATCGCGATATTGATAAACTATCGTCCAAGCTATATTAACTAGACAATATATCGTTACGATATTTTTGCGATATATAACCCATATCACGATACGGAAATAATATCTTATCGTCTGCGACGATATTTTCTTGACGATATATATATATCTCGATATCAAAATTGCGATATTGTACATCCCTAGATTCAAGTCCAATTCATGCACAGATGTTAATCAGCCCGCCTCTGCATCGGATACGATATTTGTTTATTAAAGTTTACGTATTCTGGTTATTTCACGTCAGGAACATGGTGATTGAACAAACACAATGACGAGGATTCGAACCTGGGACCTCTGACATACTACCAGTCGCAACGGAAAGCAGACTTCAGTTTGCGGGATCCAGAAGTCCTGTCCCGGGAAACTTCGGGAAATGATTTCCTTACTCTCGGGTTTCCGATAGGTCAGGAATTTAAAATGATCGCGAAATAAGAATTCTGGATATACTTAATTATCGGAAGGGAAATCTTCTAGAAATGGCATCAAAAGACCGAAAATAATTTCTTTGGGGACAAAATGTGCGTGGAACTCGATAATTCTGTTTGTCCAGATGATACGAAACTGAGAAACTGTAACAATTGAAAAGTGTAAAGGTGAGAAAAAGTGTAAATGGTGGGGGATACCTCCGTGTAGGGGGTATTTCCTTATATATATATATATTTATATATATATATATATATATATATATATATATATATATATATAAAGTGGTTATCACATCGCGCTGCGACGGCAAGGGTCCTGGGTTCGAATCCCGCTCGGGCTTGGTTGTTTGTGAATGTCCATTCATCAATTTTATCATTTCATCGCTCATCTCTATCTTCGCAAATTAGCTAAGAGGCACAAAACGCGAAGTAAAATAAACTAAATCAATCAATCAATCAATCGACTCTTGGGAATCTCTTTATGAGTTCTATTAACTTTTTCTCTATTATTTTGTCCCTTTCCAGTAGGCTCTGAAGTTTTCCTCCTCTCTTCTCTTTCTCAATGACACCTGGCTGAAATCAATATTGATTTAATAGGGCTCAAACAATTTCACGGGACGCCAATGCATTCTCTCTCTTACAACTTTTGTGCCTCCCCGACAGAGACGGGCACGGGTGGACAATTGCCTACCCAGAAATTGCTGTGCCCACCCGATTGCCAACCCAATCAAATTCAATAAATATATACACTTGGGAAAATGCGAATGGTCCAATAAATATGTTTATTATGGTGTTCACTTCATGTATATTTTACTTGTGAATATTATCTATATTACAGACAAATTCACATATTATCATTCAATAAAAAACTTTGTTGTCCTTTGCCGTAACACTGATTTCGTGAATAGGTTTACAAAAGTCAGAGTAAATAATAAGTTGAATGGGATTAATTTAAGCTTTTCTTTCAACTTCCTTAACTTTATAATTAGAAAGCGAAAGAAATTTCCAAATCTTTTGAAACAAAATATGTGATCTAATGCCCACTTGTATGCTTAAGCAGCCAGTAGGCTTAGGAGGCTTTATGAGAGGCGCAAAATTGTACAGAATATGATCAAGATTAGAACAGGATTATGGGCCTGAGGGCTGAAGCTTCTGGGTTTCACAGGGATGATGCATCAAATTGCTTTGAAAATGTGCCACATAATGAAAAGAAATAGACACTTGAAATGTGGCATAAAATATAGAAATATAATTAACTGTCTGCCATAACTTGGCCAAAAAGTTATAACTGAAACTGAGTGTAGATGGGGTGGAGTGGAGTTGCTTGATGTTGTCAACTCCGGGCTTCCGGCCTGGGTATGATTAAGGTGATCTGTTAAACAAACAAAAACCTCTTCTTCTCGTTGCTTCCTCCAGCAACACACAAAGTTGTCTAGGTATATTGAAATACTAAGACAGAGGTAATTTGATATGTCCCTTTCATCATCACGATTTTATATACCTGTAATCTTCTAATTTCGATATCGTATCCAAAATAGATAATAATAATTTTATATTCATTCTACTAATAAGAAGCAAGCACAAAAATAGATTTTGATAAAACAGCTCTGTAGGTTTGAAAAATAGCTGCAGAATTATTGACTTGATGAGTTAGCAAGCGTATTTAGAAATCTTCTTACATGAGTTGTTGTTTTAAGCCCACTTTATGCACAGATAGGCTAATCGGGACTGGACCTACAGTTTAAAGTGGGGTCCGAACCACTATGTGCCTCCACCGGTTATTGAACCCGAGACCCCTTGATCACAAGGCGACGACTTTACCACTATGCCATCAAGGAGGCAAAAAATCTTCTTATAGATACATTGTTCCTATCAGTTACGTAATCATGAGATTTTTCTTATGGTTAACTAACACGGAATAGGGACAAAATTTTAGAACTTTGTGCTTCATAACGTAATACATACAATTTTATTTATTTATTTATTTATTACATTTCGGTGATATTTTGCCAAAATGTCCTTCTCTAGCTTAGTTAAATATTCTGCAGAATGAACTAAGAATTTGATTTATACCCAGGTTCTTGCTTTTTTTAAAAAAAATTGCTAATAAGACATTCATACTTATGTCAAACGCTGAGCTGTATTGGGCGCTCGGAATGCACACGTCATTTAGTGACACCCTTATCCAGATCGGATTGATTTTAGTTATTATGTATTAGTTTTAATCTGCGAATTAATTCATGTTTATACGATATTTTTCATTTTATTGCAAGAGCATTTACAATTAATTATTTCTAGTAAGGAGTTTGCTCCCGTATTATGTGAGGGACTCGATCAGCCATTTAGAAATAAGTAAATAACAGTCTGCGTGTGAAACAAAACAAGGTGGCGAACACACTATGTTTGCATTTTTCAGTTCGTCAATTTCATCAACATGTTGTAAGTGAATCTCGCGATTCACGATTATTAGTACTGCACGACACTCGAAACACGATGGGGAAATTTTATAATGAAGTGTCTTGAATTTCAGTCCGTATCTGTTGGAAATTCTATGTCTTGGCCAGTTTGTAAATGCTGTAGATACTTCTTACAGGCATAGGTGTGCACACGGAGGTGCCAAAGATACCTGGCTACTCCAAATGTCTTCTAAAAAATAAAGAAAATATGTTGAACTACCATTAAAATAATGAAAATAATATCAGTGGTAAACAAAAATTAGGAATTTCGATTCATTTGAGATGACCAGCTCTCTCTCTCTTTATCTCTTAGTCTCTCCCTCTCCACAAAACAATGTGATATTCCTTTACTATAGTAATCAGTAATCACGTAGTAAATAAATTATTTTTTCCTTGATAAATCGCAGAGCCCCTTCACATATCGGCCCGTAAATATTATTTTCCCGAGGACCGACTTGTTTGTTAATGCAACCTTCTAACATTTCCAATAAGACTTTCATGTTCAAAGACTTTCATGAATGCTCTCATTCAATGCTCATTGCATGACTGCTCATTCAATGACAAGTGTATCAATTTTCAGATTTTTGCTTACATCTGAATTCTACGGTTTAAAATGATATGTAACACATGGTATTAACTATCGAGTGACCAGGTACAGCAATAATGAAATAGGCTAATGTCCATTAAGAAACATGGTAAAACTTAACCTACAGATGTACTTCGTGAGAGTGATTCAGCTGATAGTACCTGTAGAGATATAGCCTTGTATTTATCATTTTCAATTGTTTACTTTCATTATTAAAATATCGACATGGTGATAGTAAAACCTGTGCTAAAGTGATAACAAATGCTCATTCTATAATGTTAAAATTTCATGTTCATATACTTAATAGTTTCTGTGAAAATAACATGAAGTTACGACTATAGGCTAGCCATGTCCAGATAGGTAACTGAAACTTCCCTTAAGGGAACCCAAATAAATTATTCTGCGCGCACCTATGCTTACAACATCGCAAGTATAATTATTATTTTGTATTTTGCCAGATAAGACTCCCAGGTTGTCGTTTTCAATTCAAGTGGCAATCTTGTTACGCGTCCCTGGAAGTTACGTCAGAGCGATCGTCTGGTGAGTTGGGTTGTATACGTACAGTCATGGACACTTCTGGGTTGTAATGATTGCATTGAAAGTTAATGGGATTGTTATAACCCAGAAGTGTCCGTGACTGTATATACAGGTTAGATTTTTAGCGCTCATAGATCAGAAACTAAGCACTTTCGAGGTTATGAGTATGAGGAAAAGTTTCTTGTTTTTTATGTATCTACCAGCATCCAACCGTTGTTGAAGTTGTTTTAGGACACCCTGTATATGTTGGATGGGGGAGGGGGACGAACATGAGTGTATGTAAAACTCATATAAGGTCTTAGATTTATACTGGCCACCCTATTTATGAATACACAGCTTCTGCCCACCCGGTCGAAAATTTCTGGCGCCGCCCCTGCACCTCGATGGTATAATGATAACATCGTTATCTTGTGATCGAGGGGTCCCGGGTTCGATAGCCGCTGGAGGCACATGGCACAGTGATTCGGATCCCCTTTAAACTTCAGGTTCAGTCCCGATTAGCATTTCTGTGGGTAAAATGGACTTAAAACCATAACCCGATCAATCAATTTTACAACTTATTTTCCTTCAAGTCGTTCGGCGCCCAGGGCAGACTCCCGCCACACCCTAACTACGGTACTGAAGACTAAGAAAAGATAAGACAAAGAAAAACAGGTAATGCGAGCGAAGCGATCAAGAAAATTTTGCGAATAGTATTTTTATTTGCATAAAATTTCAAGTTGTGGGTGGTAATTGCAGTTACACTTGGCCGTCAATGTTTGCCTCCCTTGTACCCCAAGAAATCATTTCCGTCCAAGGTTGGGGGGACAATGCCTCCCCTGCCCCCTGTGGTTGCGCCACTGCATTGGAATGAAAGTGGCGACACGCGAGCTGCGTTCGCGCTGAATCTCTCGTTGCTGGGTGACTTGATGTCGACATATAAACTCAAGGTCGACAGATTTATAGGTCGCGTGGGTGGTGCAGGGAAACGTGCGAACTGCTAACCTGTGACCCATGATGTAAGTGCACTCATTTTGATAGGATTGTTTGGGATTGATTACTTCAGGTGAAATGATTTCCTTACCTTAACCTGATGTGAGGGTAGGAAGTATCAACTAGAAATGAAGTTAATGGCAAGCACAAACACACCTGTTGTGTGTGTGTACGTAGAGGTCGATTTGGTTGATTTGGTGGTTTAAGTCCACTTTATGTACAGTAAGGTTAATCGGAATTAAACCTACAGTTTATAACTATGATCTGCACCAATGTATGCCTCCACCGGGTATCGAACCAGGGACTTCTTGATTACAAGAAAACAACCCCACCACTGAGCCATCGGGGAAGCCGAATTAAATATTATCATGAGGAATCATAACATACCCAACTTACAGACCCTATTATCAAGATGTCTCAACTACAATTTTACATTAAACAACTCTGGGAATAATTGAATGTCGATGCTAAATTAAGATGTAACACAATTCAAACAAGTTTCGCATGTAGCAGTTTGCTAGCTTCTTCCTTGCTCAATTCATTCAACTTAAATTGACAGTTTGTACTAGGTGGTTAACCGTGGCGACAAAGTAAGAGAGTGACGGAAAATGTGGTAAACAAATAAGAATAAATGCAATATTTCCGCAGCATTTGTCTCAAGTGACGATGGAAACTTTAAGTTAACACCCACTGAGACGAGGCAACAGAAAGCAACAGAACTTCTGTTGTCTGCTTCCACTACAGGGAAACACACGGAATTTCCATGCCAGAAGTCTGCATGTTATGTTAAAGGTTATCGCCCGCTGAGACGCCGGAAACGCGTCTGTTGCGTTCTGTTGTCGCGTTTAACAACGTCTCAGTGGGCGTTAAGCTTAACGCGTGAATTACAACCGGCTACTTCCAAAAACGAATCCGTTATCTTAGACGTTGATAGGTAACGAGGGGTCCGACAGCCCCGAGTGAAACTTAATTTGTCGACCATTTTGTGATACAAACTGACATGGCAATCCTCTTGAATGTACCCCATGCTAGGTGCTTGCACTTTAGACGTATTTCTACGCTCTCTCGTGTGCGTCTAAATGAGTTACACTTCTTGACACAAATATCACTGACTTTTATTCCACAGAAGTCGAGATTTGTTGAACTTTAAGTTTTGAAAGTGAAAGTAATTAGAAAATATTAACTAACTCTCTGGCATTCCTAAAGCGGAAAGTGCGAGCGTCCCCTTGTAACCGAGGGATCCCGGGTTCGAACCTGATTGAGGCACATAATGGTTCGGATCACAGTTTAAACTGTAGGCCCAGTCCCGACTAGCCATACTGTGCATAGAGTGCACTTAAAACACAAACTCGAACTTAAACTCTAAAGTGGAAAGTTTATTGTCACAGCCACCTAAACTTTTTATCCGTTCCTGCAATGGGTAATATTAATTCAGGTTTCTCCATTGTTACCAGTTTCCTTATAAGCATCTTATTTATTGCCATTCCATCTTCGTCTTGGCCTTTCTATAAGTTTCCTACAATTAGGTTTCCCAAACAGGATTCTGTAAGTTTTCTTTCTTCTCCCATTCGTGCTTCATGACCTGCCCACCGAAATCGTCTTTATTTAATAATTCTAATAACATCTGGTGATGAATATAGATTATCAAATTCATTATTTTTTACCCATCATAATTTTTCCTATTTCCGACATACGACTCGCACAAGACCCTGAATGAAAAAGAGGAGGTCAACTGAGCAACACGTGAACATTTGAAAATCCTTGGAGAGAACAGTTGTTTGGCAAAATGCACGACAAATAACGTTTTCATTTGTTTCAACCGGAGACACTGGCACAGTTCCTCTGTAAGACTTAATCCAACTCATTAATAATGGATCGGGACACTGAGGGACGAGGTCCTCCAGCCTCCTCTCGCCACTCACACTACGCAACCCTCTCTCTTGTTATACATTTGCGTAGATTGCTTATCATAGCTGTTACAAGAGCGGAAGTGTTCCGTTTAGGATTGGAATATGGAAGAGGATTCTAGTACTTGTAGAGAGAAGTTTCTGACCTTGGTGCCTATTAATAAAACCAAGGTGTGTGTATATATGTTTGTGTTTTCTAAGATTATTGTACTTGAGGAATAAATATAATAAAAGAAAAGTATATACAGAATATGAATATAAAATATAACAAACAAAATCATATATATGTTTGACCAGTGTTTCCAAAATTTCTAAATAGACTTGTATATGTTAAGGATTTGGTTGGTGCTGATTTTCAGCTTGAAAATCTTACGGAAATTTATAATGAAAAATATAATAAAATACTAACTTGGAATATATGATAGTATCTAGTAAATTTATTGAGTAATATAAGTCCTTAGACCTTAAGCCTCCCAAAGGAACAGGAGTTGCAAGTATCTGGTCTTCCTTCTTTTAGTCCCTTTTTCCACCAGTAACAAGCGGCACTTTGTCGAACTTCAACAACAGCTATTATCAAAGTCTTGGATGTTGTACTAAACGCTCCGAGGATCCTTAACAGGACATTCCGTTGTACAGATCTGAGACTACCTCTGAATTGTTTTTGCGCTGTGAGATGCGCCCAGACTGACGCAGCATAGCATATCACTGGCATATCATTACTACAGTATGAGCAAGTAATTTCAATGGTGCACAATAACGTTTTGTGTGAACAACAAATCACACAGCATTTCACAGTGATAGTCGCTCCTGTGGCATCCAAACATATTTTTTAGAAAATAATTTTAGGCATTATATGCTTCAGAATAGTGTTTCATATATTTACATTACATATATAGTATTTTACAGACTGAGCCTTACTCTTAACTTTTTTAGTCAACAATCATAACTAATTGATATATTACCTACGTGTAAAACGCAGATTTTCAGTTCTGAGATGGATGTTCATTGTATGTTTTAAGTCCAATTTATCCTCATATTCGGCGTTTGTTGAAAGCTCTTTCTGTTTCAGTGTACATACTCTGCGTTTACAATAGACTTTCCCAGCTATATTTTCTGTTTCCTATTCTTTCGTTATTCTAACAGGCTTCTGTTTATGTTTTCTGATTCGTGTCTTTCGCTCTTGATGCTTTCTGGTTTCCCATTAATTCCAGCCTCCCTTCCTCCCCCGTTGACAATTTTCTTCAAGACTCCTTGAACAAAACAAGCAAGGAAATCGTTAACTGGAATATCCTAATATAACAAAAGTCTGAATGGAATACATGTACGTACCCTACATATTTTTTTTAAATATTTAAACAAGTACACAATTCGAACAAGTGTTCTCGGGTTACCAGACAGGTTAAATTGGAGTTGGCTTCCAACGTTTCGAGGGCATACATTGGATAGCAATGTTAAGTTTTAGATTGCCACAGAATTTCCATAGTAAGGAGGGAACGAACTTTGAAGTTCGGGGAGGGGGCAATCAATATTTAGCGCTTTGGCATAAAATTCGTATGATGATCATTATTTAGACACCATACCATTTGATGATAGTATGGTATAAAGTGGATTTTACTCTGGATTATTCGCTAAGCGGCATTGCGGTGGGTGTCATAGCCATCCGCCTCTCTTCCTTCTCTCCTAAATAAAACATCTGATGCATGAAAATGCAGTGAAGTAAAATAGAGCACAGACTACTAAATAAGAAATCCACGAGTAACTATTCGTTATTTTACGTTACTTTTCTGCCTCTTTAGGATAATGAAGGTGAGAGAGATGGTTTGACCCAGCATCAGGTACGGGGGCGCCACGAGCTCAGAGACAACAAAGTGGGTGCTGAAGAAGCAAGAAGAGAACAATTTGGAAGGAGTAAAGGTCGCGGGACCGTGTGAAAATATTTACTCCTTATTAAATTAATATTATTGCCGGTTTCTTAATTAATGCCCTAATTATTTTCTTGCTCGATTCGCTTGCAGTGCATTGCACAGTGTACAACAGCGGATTGAAGAAAAGGGGCATAGAACGCTGGACGTCACCACTACAGAAAAAAAATAAAAAATAAAAAAAGGTAAAATTTTTACGGTTCACATTATGTGATATTATATACGAAAAGAATATTGTAGTTCTTGTCTTACCATTTACATGATATTGAACCACTTTTCCACCCCATTTCTTAGTGATGCACCCTTTTCGTTTTTGGCGCCCATGAGCAAGTGGAGAATAATTTGGGAAAGAGTAAATAGCATGGCATCCTTTGAAAATATTGACGCAAAATTAAATTAATGTAATATTCTTGTAAGTATGCAAATAAATAGATATAAAAATTTTCCCGCTCGCTTCGCTCGCAATTATCCCTATTTGGGTCTTGATAAGTTGATTGTGAATGATTATACTGTAGCTACATTACGGTTTGATTTCATTTTTGTTATTTAGCGTCGCTTTTCTTTCACTTTGAGAGACGATGAGAATAAATGATGATATGATAAAATTGATGAAGAAACACTCACAAATAACATTCATGCCCAGCCCGAAATTCAAACCCCTGGTCTTTGGCGTCGTAGCGCGCTATGGTAATCACACGGCCACGAAGGTCGGCTACTACATTGCCAGACACGATCAATATTCTTGGTGTTGATTGAATATTTTAGTAAATTTAGGAGATGATGCCGCAGTTCATTAGGTGAATCACTTTCCTAAAAGCTCAAAAAGTGCTTTTGCAACAGGAAAACGCGCCATCCCACAAATCGAGCGTCCCAAAGGCAACAAATTCTATTTTCTCTATTTACGGCTCTGTGTATGAAACGATAATTGAATCAGTCATACGAACAAACACGTTTTGGTTAAGACAACTGCAGCACCAATATTTGGTTTGCCCCACTGGTGTACGCAGGGTAAGGGTTGGGGGAGATGATGGTGCTGTAGCTCCACAATTACCTATGAATTTTTGAGAAAATTTGAAATTCTGAAATTCTGAGAAAATTAATTTTTCAAATGAAAGCACTAAAAACTCTGGAAAGGGCAAAATGATAAAAGCAAACTCCCCTTAAAACAACCCCCGACATTTGTCTTTGAACAACTTTAAAAAGGAAGGCAAAAAATAATATTTATGAAATATTTTATATCCCGTCTTCTCCCAGAACTCAGTGAAGCAGCTATGTAATATCCACCTTTACAATTCCGGCCGCCTCCGAAACGAAAAATCATGTGTATGCAAGTGGTGTGCCCAGTTAGATTTTTCTATCTTATCATTCAGTTGTGGGCTTTTTAACATCTATTCCCCGACCAAAAACACTGCATACACATAATTTATTTTCTGACATTTCAAATTTCTGCGTGTCGAAAATATACATTTTAAGATATAACTATTGACCACTTGACAGGCTATTGCATCCAAATTAAAATCAGTTACTATATTTATCAAAATAATATTGGAGGGTTATGATGATCGAATTTAGTTATGAATTTTGGACTATTATCCTTATGCTTGGTGCCTTGAAATTCTTTATTTGGGAGACTGCGTTCAGGACCTTGAGGGGGATGGACATTCCTGGTGTAGGGAATCATAGTCCCTCTTTGGCCCAGTAAAAAGAATGTCCAAAGCAGGAAATGGTGGCAAAAAGATGGCTAACGAAAGTCCTTGGTATGTCACTGTATGTAGAGTTCGGTAGAGTTTTATTTTTAAACCCACTTTATGCACATAAATGCTTTTCGGGACTGTGGTCTTGTAGTGTAAAGTGGAATCCGAACAACTTGTACCTCCACCTTGCATTAAACCCGGAGCCCTTTGATTACAAAGAGGTCGCATTACCACTACGCTACTCATCAAAGAAAGAAAAACTGAAACTCTTCCACAACTTTTCAAGACAGGAACTGTTCCATTTGGAACATAGAAGGGTAGGAGAAAGGTCTGTTCCTCTTTCTGATAGCGAAGGAAGTGTGATAATTTACATTGACATTTCTTAACATTTTGATGTTTTCCCCTCAAAAATAGGACGAGGCCCCAATGATTTTTTTTATTTCCATGTGTTAGTACATACAGCGTAAGTCAAAATGATTTTTCCGATTTCAGTGTCTGTTTATTTCATTGTAATCATACGTAAATGACTGATATTACACACACAGATTGAAAAACTCAAAATGTTTTTCCTGGCATATTATAAATATTCTCTGTGTCATCCACGTGTTACACGACACACATCTAGTCTATAATCAAGTTCCTGCCACACTCTTCCTAGCATGTCAGGGTCCACGTCGGCTATGGCTGCAGTGATGCGCTCACGCAATTCCACCAATGTTGTAGCATTTTCTAATTGACTTTCCAGAAGGCGGTTCAGCCACAAATCTTGTTCGGAAATGTCGCTTAACGAGAATAAGGAACGCTTTCTGCTGTCCAGTGGTAGCCATTTTTCTCACTGCTACTAAACTGCCTTCTAGTGGCTGACAGAGCAACCACGAGTCTTCAATAGAAAGAGAGAAAAAAACTTTTTGAGATTGTATTCCATAAAAAAATTACATATGCAAGAAAAGCTCATTACCTTTTATATAAGAAATGAACGAAATCGGGAACATCATTTTGACTTAGGCTGAATATTCAGCTACAATATGGCATACCAAGTTTTACTCTTCCCTTTTGCTGTTTTGAGAAAAGCCTAATTCTAAAGTTGCGGATTTCGCAATAATTTAATATTTAAAGGGTTATATCTACTAACAGCGTCAATATCCAAGTAATGTGCTATTTCAGTGAGTGCTAATAGTGAGCTTTCATGCCGAGTAAAAAAAAAATGGTAGTGTTGTTTAACCAAGATATTAAGGGTCGAAATAAGTAAAAATACAGTAGAAACTTGTATTTTGGGCCCTCTTTATTGCCGCATAACAATGGAAAGCAACAATACCCCATAAAACAATTGACTATTTACAAGCAAAAAGTCTTACACTAACAACATATTTTTAAGAAGTATAGATAGAACCTCAGAATCGCATGTTTAAGGCCAGTGGTGGCGACTGGGTTCCAAAACCTGGGGGTGGGGCGGTGCAATGAAAATTTACTTTCTCTTGGTAGACAAGGCTTACCATTAAGAGGCCATAGTGAGGAGGCAAAAAAATGGGGAGCAACTATCCCTTAAATCGTCGCCACTGTTTCAGGCTGCCATTTTAATTAGAACGTGAAATCAGAACATTTCTTACCACACGACTCCTCTATTTCCAAGCATTAATATCGTGTGCCGGAACCATCTGAGTATGCGTGTTTGCCCATTTCTTCTCATCAGGCATCATAACATCTGTGGTATCTGTGAGTGTTTTTACGAAGCTGTTACAAATGCACGGAATGGTCAATCCACTCGACAACGCGAGATTCTAACTGTGGGCTGCGAACTGAACGCAGGCAGTTCTCGAACATTTCTATCTGATTCGAACCAGAACACCATTAATGTGTCTTGTCCTCCCATGTTTGCAGCTCTTATGAAAGCCGAAACCCACCAAATTGTCCATATTCAGGCACTCGCAAGTGTTCAAAATTGTGATTGATTCATTGATCTGCTTTATTTTACTTCGCCTTTTGTGCCACTTTTGGCTAATTTGCGGAGATTGGGATGATTGATGATATTATGAAATTGATGAATGGACACTCAAAAAACATCCATGTCCAGGCCGGAATTTGAACCCGGTACCCCTGGCCTCGTAGCGCTATGTGATAAGCACTCCTCCACGAGGGGCGGCTGTTTAAAGATGCCTATCACAGCTTCCTCAGTCTTGTCATATATCGGTACGAAACAAAGGAAGTTTTCTCGAATATAGCCGGATCGAGAAACAATTAATGCACAGTTCCCAACACATCTAATGTTTCGTCTCCCAATGTGATCAAATGCTTGTCTACAGTGACGTGCCCAAGGGAGGGTTGGTGGGGTCATAACCCCATTTAACAAAGTATTCCTTAAAAAAAAAAAGAACGTCAAAGACAGACAAATATGGCAAAATGAAGACTGACCACCAAAGATAGTATTCATAACCCCTCTTCCTTCCGAAAATTCTGGGGATACCACTCTTTATCTCGGACACATTATTTATAATGAACTCACCAGAAGTTTTTATCATTTCGTATTGGAGACTTAAGTAAGATCGTTCTTCCCGCAGGTTTGTATATGATCCTTTGGGGTGTCGTCGCCTGCCTTCGCACCTAACCTTAACAAAGCTCTAATTTTCCATCCTTGTGACTTGGATCTTCAAGACTTTAGAAGATTGATTGAATTGGTTTATTTTACTTCGCTTTTTGTGCCACTTTTGGCTAATTTGCGAATATGGGGATAAGTGACGATATGATGAAATTGATGAATGGACACTCAAAAACATCCATGCCCAGGCCAGGATTCGAAACCGGAACCCTTGGCGTCGTAGCGCGATGTTGCAACATCCTCCAGTTGGACACCAGTCGTCACAAAGTTAGTCCGCTACTCCATTTGTCGGGAACAGACTCTTAGTAACTCATCAAGGCTTGCTGGGTAACAAGTATAAAAAAGCCAATATCTGAAATATCAGTATCTGCTGTAGGTTCACACATGCATATGCATTTTTCTATTATATAAGGTTACAAACCGCATACACGGAATTTGGTCCGGGCACAACTAAATCATCAATCAGAACTTTGTTTTTCAGTTGATTTGTGCAGTTTATTTCTTTCTTAATAAACTGCTCCAATACCTGGTACTAACTAACTAACTAACTCTCTAGCCTTCTTAAACCCGAAGGTTCATGGCTGCAGCAACACAGGCCTTCCATGTTTCCCTATTTTGAGCAAGTTCTATATACTCTTTTCCATCCCTACCGATTTCCCTTCTCCAATACCTGGTATTGCTGAAATATTAACTTTGGAGAAAGAGACCTTCGATCTCTTCAGCCCTCGACCCGAAATAGCACTACACTGAGGCTCCGGAAGTTCCGCTGTCGTCATTGTCTTCATCTTTGAACCCGAACTGGAACTAGATGTAGACTTCGTTACTTTTCATTTTTAAATCACTAGATCTTATAAAGCCACCAATGGACACTGATCGACTGTATGAGTTGCCACACTTACCTCTGAAGTCTCATTAACCGATTCTATTGTACAGATCAACCGGGAAATGAATATTCTCATATTCTAGAACGTTCAGCAGGAAAACGATTCGTTAATGTAGCCAGTAGTAGTTCGACTCCTTCTCTTATTCAAGAACGTTCCCTCTCGCGCTTTCCAGAGATTAAAAATTACAACGAATCGTCCTACTTGTGGCGCTACCTTTGTTGTGCAGCTTTCAAATGTTGACAAGTTTTTCCATAGTGCTCAAGTTCGCTGCGCTAACACCGAAAGCGCAAGAAAAGTTTACGTGCAATATTATGAAAATAGGGTTATAAAACATGCTTCGTCTTGCCTTGATAATTATTTCTCTCTTTAAGTCATCGTCCTATTATTCAAGAAGACAAAAACCGATTTTTTTTCTAAAGTAAATTGAAAAATTTCCGATCCTCACCTTGGGTACGTGCTATTAACAATAAGAGGGTTATAGAGCATTCTCTGTCTTGTCTCGATAATCATAACTCTCAAATTATGATCACATTATTCAAGAAACTAAAAGCCTCATTTTATCTAGTGTAAACAGAAAATTTTCGGTGGGGGGCTCGAGCCCCCTTGGATACGTGCCTGATGTCAGATTAAGATCGATGACTTGCCTGTTGTATGAAGTAATACCGATCTCACTTCAAAACCTTTCTACGCTGAATATGACATGGTTTAACAAGTTGAACAAGGGATGCTGGACGGCGTGAGGAAGAAAATGAAGGGGTGAAGAAGCACCCTTCCCCACCTCCTGGCGGCCCCCCTGATTCTAAGTAAACCCAAACTTATACACGAAAATAGTTATCGAACTACTAACACCGAAAAAGTTACCAACTGTATATTGCCAAGTTCATAGTTAATGCCAATCTTACATACCTACAAGTTTCTTGTGAACAATTTAATAAGTGTAAAATATCAGCACTATGCCACGAAAATTTGAGTTTCTGTTGTCTCGGCACGGTGAGGTTGTCAGTTTCGGAATGGTGTCCTTCCTTAATCCACGAAGCTGCATACTTTGGGGCAGGCAAATCTTATGACTGAACCATAAATAACAAATGATTTTTCAATTGTGTCTGTTACATAGTTAAGACATGGAATAATATATCCTTTCAATTCCATTTTTCTTTAAAGGGATAAAAACACTTCTGGCAGGGATAAAAATAATTTTCTTTTGCAGGGGATAAAATTTATTGTGGTGGGAAAATCACCAGCACCCCCTTTGCTTAATTTGCACACTGCTTAACTCATTTAATTATTAACCTTCCTAAAATACCACTCTTTCACCCCTCTGTCTTAACACATTCTCCCCGCTCCCGAACTTTCGTTTCATTACTAACATAAAAAGTAAAGTGTTCCCCTGTGCTTTGCACCAAGCTATGAATGCGTATACGGGGTGTGGAGTTAGGGACCAACACTTTCTTGATTACAGCCGAAGGTGGGGCCGCCTTTATCTCCCAGAGTATCCTCCACGTACCCACTTTATACTACACTACGTTGGGCGGGCACCAGAGCCGCTTGGACAGGTGGAAAAAATCCCGGGTCTCTCGCATGGTAGTCAGACGCTAGCTGAGCTACCGCGGTTTTCATTACTAGCAATGCAGATGCCATTAATTTAATTCAATTACTAGCAAGTAAGATCTTACAACCAAGTTCGTTTCTAGAACGCCGGAACAATCTTGGTCCATTATATCCATGAGACGTTATCTAGATTTAGCTTTAGTGCCTCGTTCATACATATAATTCAAACCGTCAATACATGGACGAAGAGAAAAACGGGGGAACCGAAATTCCGCTGATCTGACGCCCTTCTTTATTTTAAAGGCAGCAGGGCACTAAGCACCTACCCCTGAACATATGCGGGTGGAGGTTGGGCGTCTTCAGGAATTTCCCCTTTTTCTTTCCTTATCTGTTTATTACTGAGGGAAAATGCAGGGCTTGAAGCTGAACGCTAGTTGTGGAAGCTTTTCCCTTTCATCCCGTGCTGCGGCGACCTATTGAAAGAGAAATTATTTTCTACAGCACGCTGCATTCTTTATGGAACCAAAACACAATTATAGTCCGCCCCTTCCAAGGTCAAGTGGAAACAACCTGAATTTGTTTTCTAAACATATGAAGTCACGTACGCGGTCACGAAGACGACGTGGGCGACCAAATGCTTTCGGTATCAAGTTATGTTTATTCCGTACTGAAAGAGACAAACAATACCCAGTCTGTAGGCCACATCGAACCAACGAAAAGCGACGTAAAATAACGAAGAAATAACTCATACCACAAAGAGCATATAGATATCTCACATATTTAATAATAATAGGTAAAATTAAAGTTTCCCGCGCATATAGCACCGTGCATGAGGCAAATTTAGGGGCCGTGGGAGCATATATTCTTGATCTCAGCCATTTTGGAGGTGATGTGTTCAGCACCACACTCCGGCCGCCCTTACTCCCGAGGATTACCCCAAGGTACTAATTTTTTTGAGTCAGGGTGAGCCTCAAATAATAATAACAATAATAATAATAATAAACTTCTGTATCTGTATAATAAACGAAACTTTGTATCAAGATACTTTGAGAGTTACTTACAGATATGTACTTAATCTTACATTCACTTTGAAAGACAATGTATGTTTCATAATTCCCGGGTCTCTTTGGTTATTCCTAGCACACCTTGTTTATGAGATGGGGCCTAGTGTTGTGTAGGCCCCACCAGATCAAAACAAACATTGGAGGAGCAAGGGAGTTTGTGCTTTCTTCGTAGCATTGCTAGCGACTTCTGCCCTGTCACCAATTCACAACTCTCCTAAACAAATGCGTGTGAAATAATGTGTAACTGTAAAGACAAGAGAAGAATTCGCACGAAACCTAGTGGTGTGAAAAGTTGGGTAAAGTAAGGTTGAACCCGCATTATTTTATTTTTTAAGAAATAAACTTGAAATGGTAGTGAGGAAACAACAACACGAACAACAAAAAGAGAGGTTAGGCAGAAATATTGACCTGCTTTCCTGATGATACATACCTCATTTCATTTAGCATAACAGAGGGCTTCCAGCCATTGGATGTAACCGTCACTTGAACCTTACATCCATGCATATACCTACCTATATGTACATATGTATGTATGTATGTATGTATGTAAATATATTTATGCATATTCACTACTTAACCATTTTTGACATTTGCAACGCTCTGTAGAACTAAATATTTAGAGCTTAATCATCGAAACTCAACAAACAATAGATGTACATACAATTTGCCAGTAAGAAATTTACTTTTGAGTGCATAGGTAGCGGAGGGGGGGGGGAGGGGAGCGGGAACACAATAGAAAACTTACAACTCTGCTAAGATGGTAATTACTGTACATTTAGAGCTTTTAGGCAGATTTTTTTACAGTCGCTGTATACCTTTGAGGACTAGAGTGATAATTCATTTGAGTAAAATTGGGTCAAGGCCTTCGATAAGGCGGGAGGAAAATGGATTTTCGCTGTTTTGCGCGATTACAAAATGCTGTAAGTTGAGAGATGTTTAGTTTTTCTTTCGGCGAAGTGACGAACTTGATTGATTGATTGATTAATTTGGTGTTTTAAGTCCACTAAGGCTAATCGGGACTGGACCTACAGTTTAAAGTGGGATCCAAACCATTAAGTGCCTCTACTGGGTAGAAGTGGCGAACTTGTTTCAACAAGTTAAACTTACTCTAACCTCTGGCGCAACTACTCTAACCTCTGGCGATATCTTGAATTGTACAAACATTGCCACAACAACAGAAACAGTGCTTTCATGTCGCACAAATATCTACACATTCAGTTGCTTGCTATAAGCGAGTGGTGTCAAAGCTACTATTTTAAGCAGTGGATCTACAAGCTGATGGTCGATATGCTGACTGGATTGGTTTTCGTAGACACACCCGCATAATGTCGTTCGAATCTGTGCTTCAGGACAACTCGGGGCATTATTAAATGCCTCGATACCCATGGAGAACATGATAAGCTGCAACCCTAGCTCCAACTTGTTCAAACACAAATCTAGAACATATTTTAAAAACGAAGATTAATTGCTTCACAATTAAACTACTCGTTACGACCCTGTTGATTACATTTTTACAACTTTGGTCACTACAATGATAACAAACAATTGAGGATTTGAGGAATACAAGGGTGGAGGAGCGGCACCTCACGGTCGTACACATGCTTGACACATGCGTACATGAACATACCTTAGCCTAAACGAAAAATTGTCCCTACAAGAAAAATTGTCATTTAACCAACTTTTACCTCAAGTATGCATTTTGTATGCGATATTTAATGGGAATAAAATTTGACTATTCCTAAAAAAATATTTCGGTCCCCCTTTTTCTTCTATCTTTCTATGTTTCCTCTATTCGGAGGAACGTTGTTGTCCATACCTTACTTTCATCTGTTTTGTTATTTTACGTCCTTTTTTTACCTCTCTAGGTTAATCACAATACAATGAGGATGAAGGATGAATTGATGAGATAGATGACGGAACAAACACATATCGATTACCCAAGATTCGAACCTAGAACCTAGGATCAGTGTGTGAAAGTGCAACCCCCCTCTTTGAAAGGTTAGCCCCAGTCCCTGGTTTCTATCCGGCCCTCTGGATTACTTCCTGCTTTAATCCTTCAAATCCCTCCTTTCACCTCACCCTGGGTGCCAAGCGAGCAGATTATATTTGAGCCGGAAATACGAAAGGGGGGTTTCACATAACAATTTATATTTTTAGTCCCTGGTTCGTTACGCATGTACGTACATCAAGTGAATAAACAACTGGTTTAAAATGGACAGTACTGTAGTTCTTAGAGCTAATTCAGCAAATCATAACATTTCTAGTAGTGCCTCCTCGATGTCCAGTCCCGATTAGCCTTACTGTGCATAAAGTGGACTTAAAACACCAAATCAACAGCAACAACATTTCTAGTAGGATTATATTGTTTATTATACGTTGTTATATAGTATATATCTCTGCAAAACTATCTCTGCGGGCCTACCCTCAGCTGAAATGATATTCCGTTCATTACAAATGCGTTTCCTTACGCCTTTACTCTTTCTTTTGGGCATCAACTATTCAATACGGAAATATCCAAATATTCAAAACTTTTCTAAAGGGGACTTGGGACAGCAAACAGGGGCTGGCTTGCACCAAATACTAAATTCTTATAATAGTCTAGCCACCAAAAGTGGACTAAACTCGAGGAGACATTCCTCGTCGTCGAAAGATGGGGAAACACTGTTTTCTATAAAAGCCCAATTGGCTTTTTTATAGTCTGGGTAAACGTCCGTGGACGTGGACCACGTAGCGTTGGAAAATTCCACTGTAACGGTCTTTGGAAAGACATCTCCCCCACTGGAGTGATAAAGAAATCTAATATCCAGCAAAGCACAATCCAATGAGCACATACACTTACATCCAGTAATAACATATAAGTACACACATGGAAAACATATTACTTTACCCTACACCTTGTAGCTGGCCAGCAATTAATTAACATATTTCCAAAACCAGTAATGCTCAATCCGACCATTACAAGTGCTCCGAGGTTTTTCTTGGCTATGAAATTTATGTTACGAAGATTTCATACAAAATATACAAATAACAAGTACGTACAGGAGACAAGCAAGTTGCTTGAACCAACAGAGGGTTTCGTACCAAAGCAACAAAATGCAAGGGATACAACACCTGGATCTTTGCAATCTTGAAAACAGCATTCACTGCACGTGAAGGGTGCAACTAGACTATAGAAAAAAACGAACCTTTCCGAGAGTCACCCAATCTACAGGCAACTGAGCTGCTTATTGCGTCGCCCCGGTGTGGAAGGTCACACTTGCTTCTTAATGTTCGTTTCAAACGACACTTGTTTCTTGTTTACTTATTCTTCTGAAATCTGCTTTTGCCTGAATCTTCCTTAATGCATCAAAATATCTGCTTTCGAAAGTTTTAATGAGCACGTTTTAAGAACATCTCAACGACCAAAGTCAAGAATTAGTAAAACTTTTGACTGTCTTCTAATCACCGCAAATTAGCAAATATATTTCCATCAATGGATTGTAAATTGATTATGTACGAGTTACATGTAAATATATTTTGTAAACTTCAAGTTAGTATATTTCATTGATTGATTGATTGATTGATTTGGTTTATTTTACTTCGAATTTCTGCCACTTTTGGAAAGTCGCGAAGATGAAGATGAGTGATGATTTGACGAAATTGATTAAGTGATACTCAGAAAGAATACTCATGACCCTGGCGCTGACCACTCCGACGGTTAGTGTATTTCATTTTACACAGAACTTTAAATAATATTTTTCTTCCATGTGCAGCAAGTTGTACCACAGTTATGTACGGAATTTGGCAACTTCGACATTTCCGTTAACGAAACAAATAGTTGATGAAGGTACGATGAATAAAAGCGAACTATAAAGATCACATTTTATGTATTTTCCGTCCGTAATTATAATACATGAATAAAGTTAACCCACAGTTTTAAATTTTCACATGCAAATTTGCTTCATTATTCGGGATGGTTGATTAGAGGATAACAGCAGTGTACGTAAAAATGATCAAGCATAGCAGTAGTAATGCACCCCTTTTGAAGTCGATAAATCAATTGATTGGAAAAGATCGATCAAAGATCAATTGATGACGCAGCAGTTTTTTTTTTTTTTTGGATGACGTCATAAAAGGGGCGGGGCTTATTTTGTAAGGATGATTTTGATTGGTTGTGACGACATAAATGGGCGGGGCTTATTTTGTAAGGAGTGTTTTGATTGGTTGAAGGAATTCGGGTTTTTCCCGCGGGAGTTTCCGGCGTCTGAAAACAGATGGCGTTGATGAGTCAGAAAGTCTGGGGTGGGGAGGAGGAAAAGTACGCGGTGACGGTTGGTTTTCTCGGAATTGGAGTACGTGTTTTCGGGGTCTGAAAACAGATGGCGTTGATGAGTCACGGGTTTTTCCAGTGACGGCTGGTCGGTAGTTTCCGGTGTCTGAAAACAGATGGCGTTGATGAGTCAGAAAGTCTGGGGTGGGGAGGAGGAAAAGTAGGCGACGCGGTGACGGTTGGTTTTCTCGGAATTGGAGTACGTGTTTTCGGGGTCTGAAAACAGATGGCGTTGATGAGTCAGAAATTCTCGGAATTTGGGTGTTTCCGTTGTTTGAAGAGAGATGGCGTTCATGAGTCATTGTTGGGAGGAGGTGTTTTTCTCGGGCGACCGTTGATGAGTTTGAAATTCTAGGAATTGGGTGTGGTCTGAAACATGCCCGAACATGTTATAGATTGATGAGTCATTCTGGGGAGGAGATGTTTTTCTCGGGCGGCCGTTGATGAATTTGAGTGATGGAGAAACGGCAAAAAGAGAAAAAGGAGAGAGAGCGTCTAGATGTAAAGAAAATAAATAGAGTAAAAAAAGTAGGTTTCACGGAGGGGGTGACTGTGCATAGCGTACCAGGGCAGGAAGAAGATAGGAGAGGCACGTGGGCGTTGGATGCTCTGCGCAAAACAATGCGCGCCGAATATAATTCGAAAATACGTCACGGAGACAGTACTATATAAAAAAGAAAAATTGTGTACGTACCGCAGAACTGTTGATCGAAGCCTACCGACCGGAGATCATAACCGAGACTGGCACATCTGTTGCGAGAGTGAAGAAAATTGAAAAGGTAAGAGACAAATATTTAGTTTTAATGTTCTACCTAGAACAATGCAAATCGCTGGTCAAATACTATTATCACCTTCACACAGTGAGAATCGTAAACATAAATACATCTTTCTTTTGAAGCAGACAGCTTGAAAGGTGTGAAAATAAAAAACGGTACCTGTGTCATCAACAGTTTAATGCAGAAGAGGATGACGTTTAACAGTGATCGATGGTGGGGGGGTCGGCTCCCGGTCCTCTTCTGCTGGGGGTGGGAGAGGGGGCGTATAGCGTCCATCCTCCTCTTCTTCAACCACATCTTCTTCCTGCTCTGACAAAACAGGAGAAACAGTAGAAGAAATAGAAGGAGAAACAGGAGGCACCAGTTGGCGCTGCCGATTGGCTATATCGTCATTTCGGTTACGCATTCTGAAAAACAAAATATAAGAATTAGAATATATTCCGTTCCATGTAGATATCGGCTAGAAAGAAAAGTTATCAGATATGTAGCATATATAATCGGAAAAACAGCATGCTATAATAAACGATGTTATCAGAAATAAACTGAAAAATAATTACCTAGCTCTATACCGACGGAGATTGGCGTGGAGCCTTTCCCTGTTCCGGGTACGTCGAGCCCGGAAAATAGCGGAGGCACGCTGTTGGGCCTCCTCAATTCTATTCTCTTCCTCCAGGTACCGCTCAATGTACCTCGTAGCCTCTGCGAAATGCGCAGCGCCTTCAGTGCCTGCCTGATGTCGATAATATGCATTTCGCAGTGCCTCCCCGTGATGGAGTATGTGTTCCTGAAAATATGTGTGAATTAATATATGAAAGTGATTAATTTGTGCAAAACATAATGAACATATTTTCTGTCTAATTTCAGATGTCGACACTCCCTCTCGGATTCAATTTGATGTATGGCGATATTAAGGAGACAACAGCAGGTCCGACAGAACGAAGGAACTTATGGAGCAAAACACATGCAAGACAGGTTGAAAAACACATCGGCAATTATGTGAATTTCTGTGAAGAAAATGGACTGGCGGAAGAGTTATTGGCAAAATTAGAAGAGACATGTAAAGATATCGAGGTATCGGTGGACTGTTTGGTCAAAATATTTACTTACATTGTTGACAAGAAACGAGATGCGCCAGTGTTTGGCGATTTTGTAGAGAATATACAAAGAGCGCAATATGTACCTTCCCATCTATCTTTAAGAATATGTTTCGAATTGATGGAGGTGTTTAAAGGTGTGAGAAATGAGAAGGGTGAAAATAAGAAGACAGGGGGAACAGGGGAAAATATACATGAACGAATGATGGAGATGTTGAAAAAAAGAAAACTGAACGAGTAACAAACACATACTAATACACTAACATCTACCAGTAGTGTAACAAAATATGTAAAAATATCTAATAACCTGTAGTACGAGTTGAAATAAAAAGTTTGTACATGTAGAAAACTTGTAATTTTCTGTAGAAGTTCAATGTGTTAATAAAAGATTTTGTACAGAACAATATTGTTTTTGTATATAAATAGTATTATATTAGAATGCCTAACACAGGATAAAAACCCCAAAAGTTTAATGAAAAAAGTACCACGAATCCTGAAATTAACTATGTTTTGATAAAAGAGGTACCGGATTCGAAACCCTCCAGACATGGTTCGAATCCTGGAATTGCCAATGTTTGCATAAAGAAAACCAGGATTCGAAACCCACTCAGGTATGGTTGCGAATGTCGCCGGAGACCCTGGATTCGAATCCTGCAATTAACTAAGGTTCCCTAAAAACATGTTTGATTCTGCTCAGGTATGGTTGTGAAATGTAAAAGGGTACTTACAACATGTAATAAATCTTGGCCATCCATGTTGCTGCCCAGATGAAAAGGAGATGAACTGGAGGGAAGGATGCCTGCAGAAGGAATTATATCCACTTCCTTATAGACACACACATCTGCAATTATTTTTTGCAACGTACGTTAGAAGTCTGCATATGAGATCACGACGTTTTTGTGAGGCACAACAGTTCCTTGATAATTTTCACAGAAGTTCCTTGTTTCGTGTCAGCACATGTTCTTCGAACAAGACTTCCTTATAGAGACGGACATCTGGTATCATTTTTTGCAACGCGGCCCAGATGAAAAGGAGATGAACTGGAGGGAAGGATGCCTGCAGAAGAAATTCTATCCACTTCCTTATAGAGACACACATCTGCAATTATTTTTTGCAACGTACGTTAGAAGTCTGCATATGAGATCACGACGTTTTTGTGAGGCACAACAGTTCCTTGTTCCGTGTCAGCACATGTTCTACGAACAAGACTTCCTGATAGAGACGGACATCTGGTATCATTTTTTGCAACGCGGTTTCCTAATTTCTTTATTTGCAATCGTAGACCCCCCTTCCGACCACTCTAACGAAAGGTCTCGACGTGCAGAGTACGAATATGTAATCGGATTTGCTCTACGTCAATTAGGGGAGGAGTTAGAGCGATTTGAAAATTTCGATTTTTCACTTTTTTTTTTTTTTTTTTTTTTTTTTTTTTGCGAAAACTTAAAATCGCTGTAGCTCGGCTCCTAATTGAGCTAGGAGGGTGATCGATAGCTTGTCGGACTCGGAGTGAAGTCTTCTTTCCTGTGAACCAGGTTTCATTGTTCTAGGACCGGTGGTTTCCTACTTTCTTTATTTTCAATCGTAGACCCACCTTCCGACCACTCTAACGAAAGGTCTCGACGTGCAGATTACGAATATATAATCAGATTCGCTCTACGTCAATTAGGGGAGGAGCTAGAGCGATTTGAATATTTCGATTTTTTTTACCTTTTTTTCTGCGAAAATTTAAAATCGCTGTAGCTCGGCTCCTAATTGAGCTAGGAGGGTGATCGATAGCTTGTCGGACTCGGAGTGAAGTCCTCTTTCCTGTGAACCAGGTTTCATTGTTCTAGGACCGGTGGTTTCCTACTTTCTTTATTTTCAATCGTAGACCCACCTTCCGACCACTCTAACGAAAGGTCTCGACGTGCAGATTAAGAATATATAATCAGATTCGCTCTACGTCAATTAGGGGAGGAGCTAGAGCGATTTGAATATTTCGATTTTTTTTACCTTTTTTCTGCGAAAATTTAAAATCGCTGTAGCTCGGCTCCTAATTGAGCTAGGAGGGTGATCGATAGCTTGTCGGACTCGGAGTGAAGTCCTCTTTCCTGTGAACCAGGTTTCATTGTTCTAGGACCGGTGGTTTCCTACTTTCTTTATTTTCAATCGTAGACCCACCTTCCGACCACTCTAACGAAAGGTCTCGACGTGCAGATTACGAATATATAATCAGATTCGCTCTACGTCAATTAGGGGAGGAGCTAGAGCGATTTGAAAATTTCGATTTTTGCAACTCATATGAGTCAGGAAGACATCTGCGTTGAATAACAGAATGTGTCACTGCTAAAAACCATCTTGTAAAGACGGTTAATTGATTCCGAGAATTTACATGAGCCTTCGTATCAGTCAGAAAAACATCTGCTGAAGACGTTTGACGATTTCTGAGAATTTTACATGAGTTGTCATATCTGCCAGGAAAACATCTGGTGAAGACGGTTAACTAGCCGCAGTAGAACCGTTAGGAACGGGAATAACTGCTTTGTCATGCTTGCGTATATAAAGAAAGGCGTTCTCTCCACAACACAGTGTTCGTGAAACAGTCATCGTACGATCATGGATGTACAGTTATCCGCTGACGATCTGTTAGCACGTTATCGTGATGGATATTACACAACACATGGACAGTTGCGGGAAGTGTTGACGATCATCGCGCAAAAAATCATCGCGGGAGAAAGTATCTCCCTAGTAGAGGAGTATGACCGTCTACTACAGACCGTGACATCATTCGTACCCGATCTTACCGGAGAAGGATGGAGAGATATTTCCGAAGAGTCGCCAGGCCCGTCATCGACACCTGATCCTGTATCCAGAGTTGCCGAGGAGAAGCAGATAGCCGTCACATCACCAGGAACTTCCAGAAGCACCGCATCCGGATCAGACCCGGAACCTTTACCAGGACCGTCATGGAGACCGGACCCTTTACCCTCAGCAGAACCGTCATCCCAAAGTGCTTCTGTATCAGATAGAAGAGGTAAGAAAAGAAAACGTGATACAGTGCCTCGTGAACAAATAGGGAACATAATATTACACAACATTCAAGAACGTGAATATCCCAAATTCCGTTCCAAAGGACGTCGTGTGGAATTCAGTTTCTCGCACCCTCCAGAAAATGTCGATCCTCCCACATGGATCCGTGAAGGTGTCGAAAATCTTCTCACCTACGTTAAGAAAGACACCAAGGATGAAGACAAGATAGGTTTAACTCTATCTAACATATCTGACCCCGCCGTGAAAGATATTTACATCGGGTGGCATAGGTGTGACCAGTTACAAAGTGATATGGTGTGGAACATCATGTAGAAAATATTGCAAAGTGCGAAAACCTTCACTGCTACAGATCGCTTAATTTTGCGAGCTGATCATGTCAACATACCTGTCGGAGGTGGGGGTAAGCGAACATATTGTTTACCTAATTACATGTTAAGCACGCAAAAAAGAAGTGTCGTCGGTGTGCCGAATAGAAAGAAACCACTCTGTTTAGCTGAAGCTTTGATCATAGGAAAAGCCCATGCTGATAATGATCCGTCCTATTCACAGTATCGAAGAAATAGAAATCTTCTTAAACCTGTTTTCGAACTTATGCGCAAAGCAGATGTAGATCTGACTGACAATGCGTGTGCCGGAAGCGGAATTCCTGAACTGAGAAAATTTCAGCAAGTTCTCACAGATCATAAAATCATTGTATACAACAATCTTCGTGATGCTAAAGATGTTCTGTTTGAAGGACAGGTTGAACATGTTTCAAAATTTATATACCTTCTGTATGATAATACCAGACAACATTATGATGTGATAGTGAACCGTGTTGGAGCATTTGCGGCAAAACAAGAATGCCATGGGTGTAACCAGCTCATATTTGGTAAACCTCATAGTCACATGTGTAAGCAAGTATGTTGTATGTGCCGTGCAACTCCACCGTGTGTACCTGAACCAGGTGTCCGTAGAACATGTCAGACATGTCACCGAAATTTCAGAAATGAACAGTGTTTCACAAATCATGTTTCTACACCATTCCGAAACGGTACTGTCTGTAGCGAAATACAACAGTGTCCCCGATGTTTCAGAATTATTCTCACAAACAATAGATATGAGAAAGTACATAGATGCAACATGAAATATTGTACTGTGTGTAATTGTGTGAAACCTGTAAATCATTTCTGCTACATGCCTATACCGAAACCTAAACAGAACTCAAAATTTCTATTTGTGTTTTACGACTTCGAATGCTACACCGATATTCCTTATTCTGACAAAGAAAAAACTTTTCTTCATGTTCCGAATCTTATCGTGGTGCAGACAGCCTGTCACGCATGTCACAAAAAAGAGGATTTAACAGCTCCATGTTCTGTTTGTGGAACAAGGCAGTTTATATTCTGGGATGACCCTGTAGATACATTCCTGTCCTACCTGGAATTGCAACATAAGTTTTCCAACATAACCATCTGTGCACACAATGCACGAGGTTACGATTGTACATTTCTATTACGGAGAATGTTGGAAAGAGAAATGAAACCTCGTGTTATCTTAGATGGTACCAAAATTGTCTGCATGACATACCAAAATCTCCATTTTGTAGACAGTCTCAACTATGTTCAGTCAAATCTTGCAGGATTTTCAAAACTGTTTGGTTTACCTGTGCAGAAAGGACATTATCCGCATTTGTGGAACACTTACAAGAATAGAAATTACATAGGGCCACCACCTCCTCCTTCTGCATACGGATATGAATATATGAAAACGGTTGAAGATCAACACAGTTTCATGTCCTGGTACAACAATGAATGTGAAAAAAATATACCTTTTAACAACAAAAACGAACTTCTCCAATATTGCATCAAGGATGTGACCCTGTTGAGACAAGGATGTCTAAAGTTGAGGCAGAATTTTCTAGACATATGCAAAATAGACATTTTCAGGGACTGCATCACGATAGCATCTGCCTGTTCATTAATTTACAGACAGAAATTTATGCCGTCTAACACTATTGGAATAATCCCTAAAGGAGGTTACCATCATGCAGATCAGATGTCCAAGTTCGCATTGAAATGGTTAACCTATGTTGAAGAACAGAATCATGTAATACTTCTTCACGGTGGACGTACTCGTGAAAAATATGTCATAGGAGGACGTTACAAAGTGGACGGCTATCACGAGGAGACGCAGACAGTGTACGAGGCGCTTGGATGCTACTGGCATGGTTGTCAACGCTGCATATCAATTAACAGAGATATGTATCCGAAAAACGACGACGAAGAAGAAACAGATCAGGATAGTAACAGTCAGAAATATAACGACATGTTGAACACAGCAGCATTCAGATACGAGACAACATGCCGTAAACTTGAGGCTCTACGTTCTGAAGGATACCGTGTCGTTACAATGTGGGAATGTGATTTTAACAAAACATTGAAAGCCGATCCTGAACTCGATAGACATCTATCGACGCATCCTATCGTCTGCTGCATTCCTTTAAATCCACGAGACGCCTTATATGGAGGAAGAGTTGAAACAGTCAGGACGTATTACAAAATCAAGGAAAATGAGAAATTACAGTACTATGATTTTACAAGTTTGTACCCTTATGTCAACAAATACTGTGCCTATCCTGTCGGTCATCCTACCATATTTCTAGGAACTTCTATTCCTTCGGTGAATGAGGTTTTGAACATGGAGGGACTCATAAAATGTACTATTCTGCCACCAAAAGCCCTTTTACATCCTGTTTTACCTACAAAAATGCACGGAAAACTGATGTTTGTCTTGTGTAACGAATGTGCTATCAGATTAAAATGTGAAGGTACGTGCAGCCATTCCGATGAACAACGCACACTTTCGGGGACTTGGGTCATCGCCGAGGTGCGTAAAGCTTACAGTTTAGGCTACAGAGTACTGTCAGTGTCGGAAGTGTGGAAGTATGAAACATCGATATACGACCCTGTCACAAAAACTGGAGGACTTTTTGCTGGTTATGTCAACACCTTCTTGAAAATAAAACAGGAAGCGAGCGGCTGGCCTTCATGGTGTCAGAACGACGAGGATAAAAAGAAGTACATACAGAAATATTTCGATAAGGAGGGTATTCTATTGGAAGAAAACAGTATCGAAGTCAATCCTGGTAAACGTACTCTGGCTAAACTTTGCCTTAATTCTTTATGGGGTAAGTTCTGCCAACGGGACAACCTTTCCCAGACGACCATCATCAAGGAATCGAAAGATTTTCTCGATAAAATGACTGATCCAAATGTAATGATCGGAGGAGTCGTATTCATCAATCAGGACACCGTTTTAGTGAACTGGAAATATGTTGAAGAGGCTGTCAGTCTGAACAGGAAAGTAAATGTTCCTATCGGAGCCTTCACAACATGCCATGCTCGTCTGAAACTGTACGAACTTCTCGAAAAGTTGGGTGATAGGATATGTTATTGTGATACAGACTCTGTAATTTACGTAGATAGTCCTGAAATGGAGTATCACCCACAGACAGGTGACGCACTAGGAGAACTCACCGATGAATTGGCAGATTTCGGACCCGATGCAGTTTGTGAACAGTTTGTCTCAACGGGACCGAAAAGTTACAGCATGAAAATAACAAAACCGTTCTCCGAACCGCAGTATATCTGTAAAGTGAAAGGAATCACATTGAATACCTCCACATCGGAATTGGTCAATTTCGATACCATGTGCGATATGATAAACGATGAAAAACCTGAAGTTATGGTCGAAAATATTTTCAGGATCAGAAGAACAAGACAGTTCCAAGTAATCAGTACATATGAAAAAAAGCTGTTTCAGCCTGTACTGTTGAAACGACGTTTCGACGATGAACATTTATCGTATCCCTTCGGATACTGTGCTGACTAAAATATGGCTTTAGTGGTCCAGAGTTTGAACCCTTCTTCGGACCGTCAGTGTATAAAATGTGTTTACAATGTGCCAGATCTTCATTTTCTTCAAATCTCCAGTATAAAACATGTTTCCTAAACTTTCCCACCCCTTCACCATGATGGTTTGCGGAGCATCAGGAAGTGGAAAAACTACTTTTGTGACAAATATGGTCGACTCCATTGTTCATCTTGTCCAAGGACCCGTCAAGAAAATCGTATGGTGTTACGATCAGGAAAACAGTATTCCGCAAAATCTTCGAGATGTGCAATATCATAAAGGGATCGTCGATTGGCAGTCGTGGAACGGAAAAACCCCTACTCTCATAATCCTGGATGATCTTATGATGGTTGCTCAAGGAGAAAAAGTCGCCGACCTTTTCACGAAAGGCAGCCATCACAAAAACATTTCGGTGGTGTTCATAACACAGAATCTTTTTCATCAAGGGAAAAATTGTAGAGACATATCGCTGAACGTGAGGCATTTCGTTATTTTTAAAAATCCTCGAGATATGAACCAATTCACTGTGTTTGCACGACAACTTCATCCTCACCGCATGAAGGAACTCGAAAAAGTATATATAGATGCTACCACTCAACCTTTCAGTTATTTGTATATTGATCTTTCACAGTCAACACCGGATCCTTTACGTTATCAGACAGACATTTTTAACCAGAATTACTCAACTGCATATCTTCCTCAGGAATGTTTAAAACATCGAGATGAGGAGAACGAGGAAGACACGTACCAAATCACGTTCTAACAGGAATTCGACTTCTTTCAAGAAAAATTCCCCTTTTTTGCACGTGTTGAAAAATTCACCGACCAAACTCCGTAAATCGTTGCTGAAAAGTGCTCCGAAGAAGACAATCCGTTTCATCAGCGAATGCTGCCTGAACGTTTTAAAAGGAAACGTGAAGATTAAACCGTCCACAAAACGTCGTCTGGCCCCTTACAAGACAGTCTTACGCAATCTCGTGAAACCGAAAGTGAACATCGAAAAAAGAAGAAAACTTCTTGTGCAGAAAGGAGGATTTCTACCCTTACTTCTAGGGTCTTTGTTATCGGGTCTTCTCGGTACTCTCATTCCTCATTGAAAAATGGCATCTTCTTACAAAAAGATGATCGTCCTTTCACCGGAACAACTAGCACGTATTCGCGGTTCCGACTTGTCTGTAACTCAAAAATTATCCGTTCTGGATAAGAAAATGAATGATATTCTGAAAATGAAAAATATAACAGACGATCAAAAATGGCGGCTTTATAGAAAAGAACTGGACGAGTATTTATGGCTGAGTCGAAAATCCCAAGAACCATTACAAATTCCTATTGTTCAAGATAACGACGGTTCTTCTACTATTTCGCCAGGATCGACGTATTTTCCTCCGAACCTAGCAGAGACGTTACCCCGTAATACACGTCATCAGTTACAAAATATCATCGACGAGTACCAATCTACGGCTCAACATTTGATAGACGAACGTCAGGAAAAAACACTTCCTGATCCGAAGACGTTGAACTTCTCAGCGTCGTCAACGGAAAGCCCTGGACCGTCTCATCGACAGAAACAGAAAAAGAAGAAGAAAGTGGCCGTCCGTGTTTCCAGAAAAACTACACCTTTTCTGAGAACACCTGACGCATACAAGCTGGTTCCTTTGAGAAAAAGCCGTAGACAGAGAGATCAGTCATGGGAGTCCCTAAGTTAAAACACGATAAAATCCTCACCAAAATATATTACGATCCCCGACACCGTGCTTCATTCTCATCTGTAGATCGTTTATGGAACGCGGTACGGGATAAAAATATATCCCGCTATACGGTGAAAAAATGGCTGATGCACCAGGAAACGTACACTCTCCACAAACCTGCGAGAAAAAGGTTCCTCCGGAATCATTACAATGTGTGGAACATAGACATGCTTTGGGAAGCTGATCTCAACGACATGACTTCGATACAAAAACATAACGATGGTTACAGATATCTTCTGACAGTGATCGATGTATTCTCAAAATATGCCTTTGCATTACCGCTAAAAAATAAAACAAGCAATTCGGTAACCGAAGCTTTCAAAACTATTTTCGGACGAAGCAGACGAAAACCCGTCACACTACAGACCGACCAAGGAACAGAATTCACGAATTCTACATTCCAGAAGTTCTTAAAAAATGAAAATGTAAATTTTTCGATCGCTTCAAATTATCCTGTGAAAGCAAGTGTAGTGGAACGTTTCAACAGAACATTGAAAGAACGAATGTGGAAATATTTCACATCGAAACAAACAAGACGTTACGTAGACATTTTACCGCAACTTCTCGAAGGTTACAATACAACTATCCACAGTTCCATAGGAATGCCACCTCGAGATGTGAACGAGTCTAACGTTTACATCGTGTGGAAACGTCTCAACAAACCTGACAAACATATTTCACAACCGTCTTCAGATCTGAATGTTGGTGATTTCGTACGAATCTCTGTCGTCAAAGGACATTTCGAGAAGGGATACGAACAATCGTGGTCACGAGAACTTTTCAAAATCCACTCCCTTGTTCAGCGATCACCTGTACCTGTATACATATTAGACGATTTAAATGAAGAACCTGTAAAAGGTACATTTTACAAACATGAACTGCAAAAAGTTTATTCGGATCCTGACGAAGAGTATAAAATTGATAAGATTTTGAACAGCCGGGGAAAAGGTAAAAATTTGGAATACCTGGTTCGCTGGCTCGGATATCCACCTAGTTTCGATTCGTGGATCAAGGCATCTTCCGTAAAACAGTTATCAGAAAAATAATTTCCAAAACATATTTATATCAAAATATATCGTCACCACGATCCAGTGAATTCTTTGTGTTCGACGAGAATGGACGATAATTTCTATGTTTACCTTCCGTCATCTGCATCGGAGAATTATTTTCCGAACAACACGCTGACCCATTTCAACGTAAAACTTGCAAAACGGATCGATCTGTCTCCAGAATTGTGGGAAGTCGGATTAGCAGAACTGCATTATTCAACTCTATACGACAATGTTTTGGAAACAGATTACGGAACGGTGACCTTTCCTGTTCGGACGTATGCAAGTGCTGAGGACCTGATCTCTACCATCGAAGAATCCCTCCCCAACGACCTGGAAATACGGAGAAACGTTCTTAAGCAATTCTGGCATTTTCTGTTGGAAGCGCAATGGGACGCATCGGGATCTTCTGTTTCTACGGATAATACACTCTATATTAACGAGCAGCCATTTTATTTTCCTGCAGCAACATATACAATAGAGGAGTTCATTCAGTTCCTGAAAACAAACCCTGCTAACGCCGTTGTTCCTACTCATCTCAGATTTTTCTTTAAAGAGGCTGTGAACAAACATCTGTCCGTGATAGGGGTTCCCGATCCTGAATTGGAAGGTGTTCCAACAAATACTGTTACACCCATAGACGAAACTGATGACTACGCTAAATTTCGATATGACGTATTGAAATCTATTTATTCTACGCACGTAGTGTCCAATAACGTCGTGGATAAAAACCCCTACATATTCATTTATTCCGATCTCGTGAAACAGCAATTGGTCGGAGGAGAAATGCTACGTCTTTTACGTCTTGCCCGAAAACAGTATTCGGAAACAGAATCATCTTGCACAGTACCCGTAGCCCATCATACATTTAATCCGATTCATTACGTTTCTCTGGATAAAGGTTCTTTCGAAACAATAGAAATTGCGATGTATGATAGAAAAGGATATTTTCTGCCTTTGAGAAACGGCTCCGTACCTACAATAGCTGTTTTACATTTTCGTAGGAAAGCAAAGTCCTTTTAAAAAACAGTAAGGAATCATTTTGCTCAGTCTATGTCGAAAAGCTGATGAATCACCATGCATTCGCAGACCGAATATTACAGTAATCAGATCCGTGGGGGAATTGGACCCATCTATCGTTCAACTAGAATTCAAAAAGGGAGAGGATTGGGGTCTCTCTTCGCAGGACTCTTTAGAATGGTGAAACCTCTACTCTGGAGTGGTGCAAAAGCGATCGGAAAAGAAGCTTTGAAAACAGGCGCTAACATTGTCACCGACATTGCAACAAGCCAGCAAACTCCAAGAACTATCGTTCGTCAACGTGTACGTGAAGCGGGTCAAAATCTTCAAAGTAAAGCACAACGGAAAATCGACTCTCTGGTAGGTTCCGGTATAAGAACAAAACCTGCAACAAAAATTGCTCAGTCGATGTTAAAACGTTCAGCCACCCGTATTAGAACATCTGCGATCCGTAAAAAAAGCGCATCCAAAAAGCGGAGAAAAACATCCACAAAATCTAGGACAACACGCAAAAGGAAAATTAAACAGAAGGCGGCAGGAAAAGATATTTTTGGATAATGATGGAGAATAACACTTGCATGATCTCACAGTTCGATCTTTTCAGCAAAAAACCTATTCAGCAAAATGTCGAAAAAACTTACACGGTCGCCTACAAGCCTATCACTTCCATCGATAATCAGAACATACTTCAGTTTGCCGTTCCGCCGGCAGGAACAGATTTTCTAGATCTTTCATCTGCCTATCTTCGTCTGCTAACGCAGATGGTCAATCAAGATGGGTCTCCCATGAGTGCTTCCGAACCTTCCAACGCCCTCACAAAAAACTGCGGGGTCGTAAATTATCCTCTCCATTCACTTTTTTCACAAGTTACAGTGGCTCTCAACGGTATCGCTGTAACAGTTGCCGATAACAATTACGCATATAAATCAATCTTCGAAGCAGAAATCAATTACGGCAGCGATGCTGCGAACACGCATCTCACAAATGCCTTGTGGTACTTGGACACACCTGGACATCAACATGAAATCACAGCCGACAACAAAGGTTTTACCGCCAGAAAAGACTTTTTCCAGCACGTTCCGACAACCGGAAATCCTACGGAAGTGTCTGCCGTAGTCGAACTTATGGGAAAACTGCACATTGATTTTTTCCACCAGCCTAAATATCTGATCAACGGCGTTGAAGTACGTATCGATCTAGCCAGGTCACGTGATGCTTTTTACATCTGGGGAGATCAGACTTCACCAACCACCAGAATAAAAATTTTAAAGGCTGTTCTCGAAATAAATCACATCATTCCTACTCCTACCACCAGTTTGGCCATAGACAGAGCACTCTCTTACGCTCCAGCCCATTATCCGTTCACCAGAAGCGTCATCAAAGCTTATTCTTACGTTGCCGGAACGCAGCAGATTTCGATCGATAATGCTTTTCAAGGTCCTTTTCCGAATGTTGTTCTTTTTGCTATGGTATCCACCGCCAGCTTTCTCGGAGACAGTAAGAAAAATCCGTTCGACTTTAGAAGTTTCAATCTATCTTCTTTCCATCTTGTGAAAAATGGAGAACTCGTACCTTACGAACCCTTGCGGGTCACCACAGGAGGGAACGGCGGATTGATAACACGTGCCTATCAAACTCTATTTTCCGGTACAGGCATTCACCACGCCAATTACGGGCACCAGATCACAAGGAAAATGTTCGAGAACGGATCTTTTTTCCTGATTTTCGACATAACGCCTGACTCTTCAGGAAACGACACGCACACCAGTCTCCAGGAACAAGGTATCATCGGAGCCGAGATGCAATTTTCTCCCCAGCTGTCGGAAAATATAACATGCCTTCTGTATGCTGAATTCGAATGTGCAGTAGATATAACAAAAGACAGAAGTGTTATCCTCCATCAGTGAGACCGACTTGTCTATAAATATGTGTGCTTATGTTTCTGGCTCGCAGTGTTATCGAGACAGTTCTGACGTAGACATTATACTACCTGTGATGGAAAAACCTACCAAAGTGATAACTGACATTATACTACCTGTGATGGAAAAACCTACCAAAGTGATAACTCGTAGTATTAAGCATAGTAGTGTTTCTTCGAAAGTGACAACTTCAAAACCTGTGAACATACGATCGTTTCCCGAACTACTTGACAACAGCCCTGGACTCGTAGAAATGACCAAAGACAGATATATTATTATAAACATATGAAAACATATGTAACGTGAGATGGGAAAACTCATCGAACTGTTAACCTGTGATGATATTTATAATAGTGGTTCTTCGGAAGTACTGGCCGCCAAACCTGTTGACCCGCAACCGTCCCCCAAATATTAGAAGAATATCATCTTACTCTCATTTTACGTTTTCGAAAACATAGGCAGCATGAATACGTCGCAGATCAGGGAGATTCTATCTCGAAACTGTTCCACCAAGAACATTTTCTACGGTGTTTACTCGAGAGATCTTTTACCTCGGACGTTTCCTACCCCTGCCTTGATAATCGCAAACACCGACACTTCCAACTTCCAGGGTACACACTGGGTGGCCTTCTATTTTGGCAAAAACAATATTGCTGAATATTTCGATTCATACGGATTTCATCCTTTCTATCCAGAATTCGTAACTTTCCTGAATCGTCATTCCTCGGTCTGGACTTACAACAACATTCCCTTACAGGGGGTGTTGGCCACGACGTGCGGACATTACTGTTGCGTGTATGCTTATTACAAAGCACGCCATGTTACGACCAAGGATTTCATTCAAGCATTTCCGCCCGGTGTCAGTAAAGATGGATATATCCTACACCGTTTTCGTCAGATCTTCAAATGTTTACCCCATTCCAAGTGCCCGAGAGGGGATCAATCGTGTTGCTCCATCCACACGATCCGGTGTCGTGTTATGCAAAAAGCTATATAAATGTGTGCTGCTGTAGCTTTCTCTCAGTGTCGTCGAGACAGCTCTAGTGAAAACATCATGGAGCCTACTAAGGATTCTACAATGGAAAAACACGATAAACTAGTGAAACGCATGACCCATCAGGATGATGCTTCCAAACGTAAAACCCGCAAACGTGTGCAGCCCCTCAAAATCGAAACTGTCCCTATCAAGAACGAACCGATGGACGAGGGGATAGATTTGACTACTGACTGTGATTTCATGAAACGGCGTAGGGAGATCGGCTTTTCCCCAGATACAATCGAATGTCCTGGACTACACAACGTAGAGGCGTGTTTAGATCTCTATCTTGCTAACACATATTTTCTGAACAAGGAAAAAAACAAGTTCGTAGCAATAGGATTCGAAAAGCAATCCCCTTTCAATTTGGTGTGGGAGTTTTCGCAACAGGGGAGATCACCCGTACGCATCGATTCTAAGCAGATTAGAGAACTGTGGGCTTTGAAATCTGACTTACTGAATTACGTCGAAACAGGTCGTCGATTCAATTACCTGGTTACAGGAAATATCACCGTCAGTGGTGTAAATTTTTTCGGGAAACGTTGTATCTCGATGTATCAGCATCATTCATCCGATGCTTTTATTTTCACAGCCTCTGAACTACACTTATTTTTGTGTAACCTTTTTTGGCCTCTGCAGAAATTAAAGAACGAACGTTATCATAAATTGCAACCCGAAATGGAGGCTTTTGTATATTGTATCAAGAAAAATATGGTTTCAGAAAAAAAAGAAATGCCCAATTTAATGAACTATTTTTATATTCTTTGGTACAACGAACTGATGATTGAAATATATCTTGAGAACAATCTGGGGCAGACACTGACATTGTAAATAAGTTCTGTTACTTTCATGTATCTGATGTTGTAAATAGCCATTGTAAATTAACCATTGTTCTTTTATGTATTGTACATCAACCACTGTTATTTTATGTATGGTAATATAACCCTTCAGGTATTGTAAACCTTTCATATTCAATTGTGTTATTCTATGTATTTAAACCTTTATCCATATTATCGATTGTAAATAAAACATTTGTATATTTTACAAAACTCTTTTATTTCTTGTACTTATTACAATAGAAACTGTACATCTTCCAGACATTTTCAACTGCACAGTTTTTTTTTACATTTTCACATTTGCTATGTTCTTTGCATCTTCCTGAAGTGTTTTTCACACTATTCAATTTTGGACATTCAAGTTCTTCGATGTTACGTACGGATATTTTACCCTTACCCTTTTTTCCAAGTAATTTTTCAAACCATTTCACTTTCTCCGTACCTTTGACGTACACTATTTGATTCACAAGCACAACATATAACAGATCTCCTAATTTCTCATACGGTAGCCATCCATCTCCCCAGTTGAGACCGTGTTTGTTGGCACGGAGCCAGTAATTCACTCGGCGATACTTTTCACTCAAAAAGTGTACACCATATGGAGATTTCACTAAACAGTCAAACGCATTGTCAAAAGGAAATTTTAAAATTCCGACTTCTTTCCACACAAATTCTCCTCCTGCTCCTCGAAGACCTTGAACGTCCAAAAAACAGACATCCATTTTGTTCATCAGGTGAAAACTGTCAACGTATCTTCAATGCTACCCCGGCATACGGCGCACTTGTCCAATTGGGAAGCACAGGATCCGCAGGAAACAAAATGTCGACACGGGAGAATTACAACACTGCTAGGATTCTCAAAACATATTTTGCATACAGAATCCCCACTAGATTTATCGGACGTTTTCTCAAGAGTCTCTATACTGTCGCAATACTTGCAGCTCTTGGAGTTACGATGTAACGCCGCAACACTCTGTATAAAAGGACACTGGGGCACCAACATGTAATGTCCTAGAATCGGACAATCTTTGTATGTCCAATCGCAAAGTCCGTACGAACAATGAAAACATAATACTCTGTCGCTAAAGCCTGAATAGTAAAATCCTGCAGTCACTAATTCTTCCGGAGTCTGACGTAATCCTATAGGCCACTTTCTGTATGTTATATATCTCGAATTCACTGATAAGTAATTGATAACATACGGCTCGGCGTGAGTCCAGCAGACGTGATAAGTAAACACTCTCATACGTCATAAAAGGTGAAGTAATCGGATACTGTAGGTGACGGCGTCCCAGGTATCGACGATAAAGGAACAGCCAGAGGATCGTCGGGGAACAGACGTCTGCCTACTCCGAAACCTTCTGCAGGAACCACAGGGAAACAGGGGTGTCCTTCTAATTTACGTAACAAAGGACGATCACAGCCAGAACACCACAAGGAATTTCTGTCAGCCAGCAATGAAAGCCACTCTTTCACTCTCTCCTTCAAAGCTTCGCCGATCTTGTCCTCTTCCTTCCTGCGACGTAGTTCGCACATACACCCGTGACTTGGAAATCCTGTTCTCTCGTCCGCTCTTGTTTTCCTCTCTTCTATCTCCTTCAACGTCTCGCAGTGATGATGGACTCCTTTTCCTAATCCGTTGAACAGGTAACATCCACACCAGGGAGATTCAGGTATCGCTACATACATAAACGGGAAATAGCTCAGCACCCGATGCAGGGCCGTTCGGTCGTTGTCCAGGTCGCCGCAAGATCGAACAAGTTCCCAGAACTCCTCGTAGCTGACCTCGTAGAAATTCACACCATTATCAGACAGTCTTGTACCGCACACATCCATCCTCGCATGACAATATTCTCATGTATCCCTTCTATTTATACCTTCTTTTTTCCTACGTCACGATTTCCGTTAAACACACTTAAATAGTCCTCAAGAAGACCGAGCCTAAAACGTGTTCGAACATGCTCCTTTCAGACAGAAAACAGCCACACCCACTTCCAGGAATTTCCGAGAATGTCTCATCAACCTAAAACATGTTCGAACATGTTCCTTTCAGACAGAAAACAGACACGCCCAATTCCTGGAATTCCCTAGAATGACTCATCAACGCCATCTGTTTTCAAACACCGGAAACACGTACTCCAATTTATATATGACGTCACATGCCAAAATAACATAACAAAAACTTTTCCTCCTCCCAACCCAGACTTTCTGACTCATCAACGCCATCTCTTTTCAGACAGCGGAAACTACCGACCAACCGTCACTGGAAACACCCGTGACTCATCAACGCCATCTGTTTTCAGACCCCGAAAACACGTACTCCAATTCCGAGAAAACCAACTGTCACCGCGTCGCCTACTTTTCCTCCTCCCCACCCCAGACTTTCTGACTCATCAACGCCATCTGTTTTCAGACACCGGAAACTACCGACCAACCGTCACTGGAAAAACCCGTGACTCATCAACGCCATCTGTTTTCAGACCCCGAAAACACGTACTCCAATTACCAGAAAACCAACCGTCACCGCGTCGCCTACTTTTCCTCCTCCAGACTTTCTGACTCATCAACGCCATCTGTTTTCAGACCCCGAAAACACGTACTCCAATTCCGAGAAAACCAACCGTCACCGCGTACTTTTCCTCCTCCCCACCCCACACTTTCTGACTCATCAACGCCATCTGTTTTCAGACACCGGAAACTCCCGCGGGAAAAACCCGAATTCCTCCAACCAATCAAAACACTCCTTACAAAATAAGCCCCGCCCATTTATGACGCCACAACCAATCAAAATCATCCTTACAAAATAAGCCACGCCCATTTTGTGACGTCACAAAAAAACTGCTGCGTCATCAATTGATCTTTGATCGATCTTTTCCAATCAATTGATTTATCGACTTCAAAAGGGGTGCATTACTACTATAGCGTTATGGACCTCAGGTTGAAATTCTAAGTAAAGCATGCAGGTGCGAAAATCCCTCCACTTATTTCATGAGTTCATGATTCATGCTTATGTCACGTCGTAGATATGTAAAAAGAAGATAGAGCGGTGTTTACAGTGTAACTGCGAATGCTCTATGCTATGTGTACTAATCAGAAAGTAGTATATCCATAGTTGAACTCACATTGACATACAAACAATTTTATCGACATGTCAATTATTCCATAATACTAGACTTAAGACTACTTTCAATCCAATTTGCAATTATTTCTGAGCAATCGACAAGTATATGTTGTCAAATTGTTTACCCTCACTTACAAACAGACAAACCATTTGAGAACATTTTGCCGAGAGAAGTTGCCATAGGCATAACTTGGCGGAGGCAAGGGCGGGCAACCGCCCCCCCCCCAAAATCATGTGTTGAGTGAAAAAGAGGTACATTCCACACATAAAATGTCAGAGATAGAAAATAGTTCAGAACTCAATGTGCTGTCAGGAATGTGTGAATATAAGAACACTGATCATGGGTTTCAACCCAGAACTTTCTTGTGAGTGAGGAACAACATTTACGAGAACATTTTCCAAATTTGAAATGAACTGTTCAAAACATTATTGACAACCTCCGTGAGTTCAGGATGCTGTGAGCATTCTTTCTTGCCCTCGAAGGTTCAGGACCAATACACTGTATACTCAAAGCTACTGGACATTATTGCTGTTTTGTATATTTAACAAACGAATGATATTAATAGGTCCAAAATGATAAATGAATTTTACTCGGACGCAACTCGTCAAGAAAGGAAACTGAAGCTTCGTTAGATTTTTGATTGATTGGTCGATTGATTAGGTGTTTTAAGTCCACTTTATGCACAGTAAGGCTAATCGGGACTGGACCTAAAGTCTAAAGTGGGATCCGAACCACTTTGTACCTCCACCGGGTATCGAACCCGGGACCCCTTGATTACAAGCCGACGACGCTGCGCCACTGCGCCATCGGGGAGGCCTGAAGCTTCATTAGAACTAGAAGCTTCACTCATACTTGTGTGCTATATGTGGTATGTGGCGGATCGGATTTATATGCTATATAAAGATCGAAATATGCTATGCATAAAAACACCTTCGAAATTGTATTATGGTCTATATAGTATGTTTATGACCTCACGGATACTCTTGGGGATGCCACGTCTCACATGATTCCAAATACTGAAGGAATTCCCTTCTAAAACCCACATTTCTTGCGTGGCTGGGTACCATCATTTTTCAACATAGATAGCGCAAAACTATTGCATTTCTATCACTTGTATTTGAAGAATAGATATCGTTTACAGAGGAGGAATTGATAAGTTGCTGGGCTCATTTATAGTTTTCTTCTGCAATAATAGAACCATTATGCACTAGAGGTATTAACAGCTCAACATGAGTGACAAAACTTGCTGCAAACAAATTGTAAAATTTACACGCTAAAAAATAGTTTAACTATACTGTGCTAGATGAAACTAAATTCATGCAAACAACCTCACACCGTACTGCATACTTTGCACACCATGGTACAGAGTTTTCAAAGGCCTGAAAGCCAAAGCACATGACCAGTTTTCTTGAAATATATTATTATTTAATGAGGATACAGGGGTAAAAATGATGATAAAAAATTCAGAATCACCCCTTCCCCTCTCCAGGTACACTTTGGACTCATCGTATATACATGCTTGAGCTCTGATTCTTGTTCTTTAAAAATGGCAGAAATACAAAGAGCGAACTATCGCGCCCTCTCACAGAAAAGACTACAAAATTTAGAAAGAGAACTACATTGGTTAAATGTCCAATTTATAAAGTAGGTATTGTCCAGGTTTTCAGGGCTTTGCAAATACTGTGTGGTCCTTACGGCATGGAGGAAGTCCTGCTCTTCACGGCCACCGGAAATCACATGAAACCGTGGAAGATTTATGCGTGTGAAAATTTCCATACAAGTCGATATTTCTCTACGGCTCAAGTGCTGGGACGTACACAGTGGATAGCAGAAAGTCAACGAATCTGAAAAGTTTCGTGCATGCTGTGTGACGTATAAATTATCTTGTTAAGTTGTTGTTCTAACCTCACTTTATGCACTAATAGGATAATCGGGACTGGACCTACAGTTTAAAGTGGGATCCGAATCACTATGGGCCTCTACCAGGTATCGAACCTGGGTCCCTTGATTACAGTTTAAAGAATATTGACAACAATTGTATTTGTAAATTCCCACGTGAATAACCAGATGTTACTTTAAATATAAAAAATATTAAATTGAATACTTAAATGCTAACAGTTTGCTATATATTAAATAATTCTGGCATCAGCGAATGTGCATGATCATCATCATCTATTCACTGTTGAAACAGTTTGACCTTAACTCCTTCAATATTAAAATTTCTAACATGTACCATTTGAAACAAGTATTTTCAGGTGGGGAAGGCCACCTTAAAACAAGCCCCCAAGGACTAATATTTGCAACCAGAAAGAAGAATGCTCTTTTATCTCCTAAGTTTAAATAAAGTATAACAACAAAAGTTTGCTGTGTGTTTAAAATTTCTATTCGGCTTGTTAATTTTCCAATACATAATTAATGGTTTTAAAAGTTTAATTAAAAATTGATTTTATATTAATATAACTTTTTAATTTTACAAATACAGTAGTTATGGGATGAAAAAAAATTCGATCATGCCTCCCCCCCCCCAAGTTACGCCCATGGAAGTTGCTATTTAACATATCTATCAAATTACACGTTCGTAGCTTTAATTGAGTCCTAGATATTTAAGTATAAGAATATTTTCATTGTTGACTTTCGATTCATTGCCTCCCACAAACAGACGGATACTCACATCCAGATACTTTATACCGCTCCATGCTAGTATTTGATAGGTCTACCTATCTACGCTTCTATTTTATGGTTTTTGACTATCTATCCAATTATTTCGTGAATGACTACAACAATTAAATGAAAGACTCAATGGAGATTTTTAATAACGCGTCCGGTTGGTTTGACAAATTTCAATTTATAGCTCAAACCGTTTTGGTCACGTCACCACTTTAAAATTCAGGGTGATTCGAAAGTCGAAAGAGAAACACCCATATAATTTCTACAGATATTATAAACCGTGAACTGAGTATGTAGGAGTCTATGTGTCCATACCTTACTTTCTTCTCCTGTTTTGTTATTCTACGATATGAGAATCAATTGATGAAAGTGGTTAGAAAGTTTTTCTTCTTTTTTTTCAAATGGAAATAGGCAAATGACATATCAAATTCATGTAAAATTTTCTGAAAAATTGAATGGTGAAATCCGGTTTTAAGATATCTGTATTACTTTCGAAGTTACGGGGTGTCAAAAAGTACCGACGTATAAACAGGCAAAAACATGGAACCACCCAATTTCATGACAACGCATAACGTTAAACCAATAATATCATTACCATTGTCTTGGACTAAAGAGTGCAACAAGAATACCCGCTCCAACTTCAAATTCGCTTATTTTTTTAATTGGAAAGGGGATCATGTGTCATACCGAAATAACGTGAAATTTTCTGAAATATCACATTTTGAAATCCTTTTTAAGGGATTTTTATTCGTTTTTGAGTGTCTGCATAATATAAAATTACGTATTTAATAATGGTTCTCCTGAACTGGAAAACTGTCAAAGATGTTTGATGTGTTACTTACCCCTATTCTAGTTTGAAAAAAGGTTAGATCAAATATGGGGAATCCAATATGGCGTACGGGGTATCTAACATGCCTCAGAGATGAAGCACTTTATCTCCTAATAACGCATATGGCTACATTAATGGTCCATGTTTCAACTCAAGCAGAAAATGTAAGTTTTCAATAAAACTTCAAAAAAGCGACCTTCCAGTCTTTATATCGAAAATTAACAGACTATAACTGGGTAAATCTATGCGATATTGAGGATGTCAATACACTAACTAATACGTTTTATGATATTTTGTATAATATTTTGAATGACTGCGTACCACTGAAACGCATCAAGGTACCTAAATATCCTGTGTGGTTCAATGGTGACATTATTAGGAAAATAATGTTCAAAATTATATCATTACAAAAAGTGGGGAAAAGGTAATTGCAACGCAGAGTACCATGAAGGGAAATACTAGAATCTTACAACGCAGAGTACCATGAAGGGAAATACTAGAATCTTAGGAAAGAGATAAAGAAAGGGCTAACAGCAGCTTACAAAGCGTACATCCGTGAGACGGAGGAAAACATAAGGATAGATGTAAATAATGTATGGACTTATATTAGAAATAAAAAGAGGGATTCAGGTAGTGATACTTTTGAATACAACAATGAAATCTTACACAATGGACACGATATTGTAAATGCATTTACTACCTACTTTCTATCGGTGTACAAAGATTCTTTACAGTACTCTATAGTTGAATCAGATAAGTGCGAAACCGGAGTGCTTTCCCAACTCGATATATCGTATATCGAATTGAATGATATCGAGGAAGCAGTTAAAATGTTGAAAGCCAAAAAAGCAGTGAGGATGGACATCATTCCTCCCTATGTGGTCAAGGGGAGTATAATATTCAATAACATTTTAGAACATCACAACTTCCCATCAAAATGGAAAATCACTAAAGTTAATCCCTTCCCAAAAAAAGGCAAATGCAAAGAACGTTGATTGCTTTAGGCCAGTGTAAATTCTCTCAGTTTTTTTTGCAAAGTGTTTGAACAAATACTGTACGACAGAATAATGGCCAACGTACGACCGGCTATATCTACCATGTAACATGGTTTTATATCGCGGAGGTCGACAATCCCAAACCTTGCCGAATTTGCACATTTTGTAGCTTATGAATTAGACGAAAGGAAACAGGTATCTATGCTGACCTGGCCAAGGCGGTCGATTAGGTAAATGATGACATTTTACTTCAGGAACTATCGTATTTTAATATATTTCTGAAAACGTAATTATGCTGCTAAAATCTTACCTCATGGACCGAAAGCAATTTGTCAATTATAGAGGATACATATCTCGGGAATACCCTACGCCTTCTGGGGTGCCGCAGGGATCCAATTTGGGTCCACTCATTTTCTTACTCTTTATTAATGACCTCCCGAAAATTATTACGAAATCACGTTGACATATTTGCTGACGATGTAAAAATATTTAGAACAATTTGCTCTGACGAAGACAGCCTTGACTTGCAGGCAGACGTAAATATATTACTACAATGGAGCGAAAATTATAGACTTGTATTCTTGATACATGTCAGGTAATGTCTATAACAAACGCTGAAATAAAAAGAAACTTCCAGTGTCAGATGGGAGGAAAACAAATAGCTAAGGTCACTAAATTCACGGATCTTGGTATCACGTATGACGCAAATCTATGTTTTAAAGAGCATATGCATCATATCGTTAACCAAGCATATAAGAAATTAGGATTGATAAAAATATGTGGGGAAGATCTAGAAAGTACATCAATATTAATAATTTTTGTATGTCTCCCTAGTACGCTCACTCGTAGAATATGCGTCGGTAATATGGAAGCCCTTGGACAAAAAAAAAAAAAAAAAAAAGAGGGAAATAGAAATGATTCAGTCCAAGTTCTTGAGGTTCATAAAGTATAGAGAAGACAAAGTATATCCCAAATTCAATCCGTACTCTGAGCTTGTATCGCAGTTTAACATTGAAAAAATTGAAGAAAAGTTTAATCTTAATTTGATGAGCACGTTATATAAAATTGCAAATAACAAAATAGACTCTATGGGGTTAGTATCTGCATTACAATATCATGTATCTCAAATGAGAAACAGACCGAAACCCGGTTTGTTTCATGTACCAAAATCTAGAACAAATTATGTAAATATATCTCCGATGTGGAAAATGGGTAAAACTTATAATGAAGTAGTAGCAAATGATCCGAGCGTTGATATAAACAGTCTGTCATTTCAATCATTCAAAAGATTCCTACTGGCTCATTGGAGAAAGGGGTGAGGGGTTCGTCTGTATAGGAATTAGTGAAACAATTTATGTTATGCACAGATATATGTAATGCTCATATATAATACACAAAATGTATGTATGTCTCAATGGAACAATGTTCTGTGGCATCATTTGTTAAATAAATAAATACATATATAATATCTGGAGAAAATATATGGGTGGTTTCCGACTTTTGGATTGGATTGGAGTTAATTTATACAGGGATTGTTTAGAATTTTCTTTGTCGTTCTCGTAAATTGTGTATATTTTTGGGGATGTAGCGTCAACAGATTCTGTGATATGGATGTCTCACCTCGCATTGACTCTTGTCCCTCACGGCCAAACAGACGGACGGTCCGATAGAGATGTGTTTACCTACTATCTGTTAGGTCTATCAGATTTTTGAATTTGTAGCTTTGAGACAATGATCGTTCATACGGGCTGATGGACTTGGAGAGAAACACTTTACACATTCGCTAATCAGTTTCCTAAAAGGAATATAAAATAATCCAAAAATATAATATAAAAATAATATGGCAATAAATATCGTGTTTAGTAACGTTACAGAAAATCATGAAAAATAAAGTGGGATATTACACAGCCTTTACCCAGCCAGAACTATATTTTTCAACATAGCTTGTTTATTGTGATAAATGTGAGATAAAAGGTAAAGTTCCCCGTGCAGATAGCACCGTGCCATAAAGGCACATTTAAGGGATATAGGTATAGGACCCCTCATATTCTCGAACTCGATCTCGGGCATTTGGAGGTGATGTGATCAGCAGCACGCTGCCGCCGCCTTTACCCCTCAGGGTTGGCGCCAGTTAGCAATAGATTTGAAACTGTGTAAGCCCAGACCCGCTTTATGCGGGGACAAGGCCAGAAAAAATTCCGAAAGTATATCATGCCCCACCCGGAAATCGAACCCTGGTCACCCGCTTGGCAGTTAGACGTCCTGAGGAAAATAACTGCCATTAATTTTTTAACACATCATTCGTAGCATATATTTTGTAATATCAACTTTATAATAAAAGATGTATGTATTTCGACGTTCACAAGATGGGACGTTTGACTTCCAATATACCTACATCACACGATGCAGTTCAAAGTGATTCGAGCGAAGAAACTCAAGGTCGAAATGGAGCAGTGGACATGCTGTGAGCAACTTCCACAAATGTTCTCTGGGGCTGCTGTGTTTTTATCAACAACGAAACACAAGACATTAGGTTCCAAGCATGTGTGTGGGTATCACGAATCGAGGCATTGCAATCTGACCTTCTAACCTGTCACGTTTCTCCTTTCCTTCTCAAGTCACAAGGCAGCTGATTCTGATATGCTTACGTCACGGGGAACGACCTACGCTTTTTATTCACGTCTGCTGAAAGGTTTTTGGAAACTATGAATTAAGTTAATGAGAAGCGAAAAATTGAAGGATCGTTTTTGTGATTGGGTGCTTGTTTATTTACTCATCAATGCTTATATGCACCAATAGCTGAATTGATTGATTGATTGATTTGGTGTTTTAAGTCAACTTTATGAACAGTTACGCTAATCGGGACTGGATCTACAGTTTATCCCTTCTCTCTCTCTCTCTCTCTCTCTCTTTTCTTTCTTTTCTCCTCTCTTTCTTTCATTGAGAGAGAGAGAGAGAGAGAGAGAGAGAGAGAGAGAGAGAGAGAGAGAAGTAAAGTGGGATCCGAACCACTATGTGCCAGGGACCCCTTGATGACAAGGCGACGACTCTGCCACTGCGCCATCGAGGAGGCCTCAAAATTAACTGAACAGCGACGAGAGAATGACGTGTATAAAAAGTGAAAATAAAGGGCAGGGAATAAAGCGTCAGCGGCACTATCTCAGCAGTCGCCTGAATAGACTCAACAAGACAACGAGAACTATTTAGGCTGTCGTGAGATGTGAATCAGTGACCACCCAAATATAAATACGTATATCCTTTACCAAGAAAAATGAAAAACGTAATACAACTGATAGCGAGTGGTTGAAGCTGCAATCAAGGTTCCCCGGGACAGATTCCACATTAAACTGTAATTCCAAACACGGTTGAAAATATATGGTAACTAACTTACTCTATTTTATTTACACATACACTGAGGAATTTATGTAGGGGTATCGCCGATAGAACGTTTATCTTGTAAATATAGGTTCCAGGATTTGATTTCTTATGGGGTCACGTTTCAAGTTGTCCTTGTCGCGCTTTGAATTTGTAGCTCCAGTTCGGTCAAAAATAATATGAAATACTGGGAAAATACATCTGCAAGAGTGAAAAAGCAGCATTAGGCTTCTTACTAATTTTCTGGAAGCGCCATTGAATTCATGGCAGAAATAGACGTTATTTAATTTCGTTCACATTAAGACGATCCGATTTTATGATGTTATTTATCTAAATTTAATTTTCCTTCGGTTTCTTCCACACTTTTACGTCAACCATAAAACTTTACGTTATTTTACAGAATGAAATATTCAATGTTTGTTTCGTATGCTCAGATTATAGTATAAAAATTTGGAGCTTAACTCATGTCGCAGGGGGGTTGAGCAGAATATTTTCTTTTTTGCAGCTTATAGAAATATCATCCAGGACTATTTTGATAAATAGGTGTTACATTTGCAAAATCATAAAATTACTGATTACTGTAGTCCTCGGGTTTCAGGAGGTTAACAAAAGTACCATTATATCGTGAATCTCCATAAACCAAAAAAAAAATTGGGAGCAAGTGTCTCCTTTGCACCTGGTAAGTTATGGTTGCTGCGCATAAATGCGTCGCTGAAAACCCATAAAAGTTTGAAGAATCAAGGATTCCTTCCTGGTAGGCCGCAACAATGATGAATAAATTGAAACGGGACGGTGCAGGGTACAGGTATCTGGATAACTTAGTGGTAGCAACTGTCGTCTTTGACTGTCTCTAAGTCTTCGAGCAACTTGGCAACAATATTAAACGTACAATAGCATTGTTACATTCAAAAAGGCATATGTGAAAATATATAAATTCTATTCACATTTTTACATCACATAAATTGGTATTGATTTTTTGATTGATTTAATTTATTTGACTTCGCGTTTTGTGCCTCTAGGCTAATTTGCGAAGATGGGGATGAGTGATGAAATGATGAAATTGATGAATGGACATTCACAAACAACCAAGCCCGACCGGGATTCGAACCCGGGACCCTTGGCGTCGCAGCGCGATGTGCTAACCACTCGGCCACAGGGTCGGGCAAAAAAAATTGGTATTGGATTTAATTGATAGTATTTATGTGCAGAGAATGTTCTGAGAAGGTTCAAATTCGATAGCCCCCTTAAACACACCAGTACCTTCAACAAAACGATTTTTCTAGAATTGGTCTAATTACTTTTGGGACAGAACTTGCATAATATATAGGCTGTGTCCTAGAGAACAGTAAGTTTACAGTCAAGAAACAAAGAACAAAATAGGTATCAACGTTGTTCTTCCCTCGTTTTTAAGTCTGTGGTTTTAATCCCTACACATCGCAGTAATTAAGTACCAATAGAAGTTTCTTCACTTCAACTGAATCTTAATCTTTTCTCGCTATCGAGGTTGAATCAAGGAGTAATAAGTGGGAAAAATAACTGAACAACATGTATTTACCCGTGATAGGGCCTCTCTAACTTTACACTTTTAACGGACGTCTTTTTAGCTCATGACTTCCTTCTGACACTAACACTAACATTAAGGCACACGACACACAATATAACCTATCCTAACAAAACATTTCCAAACCAATTACACACTTATGTGATTTTGTATCTGTATTCATAAATATTATTAATGTTGAACACTAACACACATTTACCTTCTACTATTATTAACGTTTATTTTAATCTTACTTATCCCCTAGTAGAATGCTGTAAAATCAACGTTGTTCAGGAAAACCGAACAAATTTGGTTCTTTATGCCAATGTCGCAGTGAGTTACTGTAAACAAAAAAATAAGGAAAATAAAGGATGAATCAAAAAGGGAATCCGTAAAAGAAAAATCACGGAACTCACGCCCTGAGTTAATTTTAAGGTACCAGGGCATAAGAAAATACCTCCGAAAGTATGGTGTTCCCCTCTTTTTCCTTCTGATAATTCTAAACCCCTCAAAATACTCGATCATCTGTAAAAGTAAAGGTTGAGCAATGTTCCGCAACCTTCTTGTCCTCGCAGAATACCATAAATTATCCAGTATTGAACACGGCACATCATAAAATTTATTTATCTAAAAAACATACATTACGGCACTGTTGATATAAATTAAAAGTTTAGGAATGAGTTACAATATAATCAGTTAAAAATACTACTACTACTACTACTGCTACTACTACTACTACTACTAATAATAATAATAATAAAATTCACTGCACTCATAGGTACTTTTGGTATTATTATTATTATTATTGAAACGATTCATGCAGCTGATTATATGGATCCGAAACGCCTGTAGAGATTATGTATGTGTAATAACAAACTTACCCTTGCCATCAAGGCATGCCATGAAGGAGTAAAGTGGGTGTGGAGTTTGGATCCTACACTTTCTTGATCACGGTCGAAGGTGGGGGTGAAGTGATCAGCACCACGTCCATGGCCACCTTCTTTAGCCAAAAGTTTTCTCCAGGTACCCACTTTATACGACGCTGGGTGGGCGCCAGAACCGCTTGAACAGGTGGAAAATATACTGGTTCTCCCCTGCTGGGGATCGAACCCGGATCTCTCGCATGGTAGTCAGATTAAATAATTTACATTCAATTTGTTACTACAAGAAAAGTTCGCAGCACACCCGTGACCTTGTGGAGGAACACCGGTTGCGAAACATAGATTTAGATAGAGGGTAATGGCGGCAAATAATAAGAATTAAAAGTATTTCAGAAATCGAATTCCAGAAAGCTGTGGGGTAAAAAGTGACCTTCAGCCAGACACTGTCTCAACCTCTCCTGACGAGCGCCGATACATCTTGAATATCTTGGCCTTTGACCGGGAGGTGATTCTCCGGTACCCACAAGGTCTACTCGGAAAGAAATCGTGTGTATGCGCTCCCCCTCTCACCGCACCACCACCCGAAACTTCCCCCCTTACTCCACTTCCCCCCGGGTACCGACAAGGGCGATAAAACCAGAGCGTGTGGGTGTGTAACGCGGACGCGATTTTTCTGCCACCTGGTGTGGAAAATAGTAAGCTCATCCCACACGTTGCATTGAAATTTGCCACCCTATGGGGACACGTGAAAAACAAATTTTCCCAAGTAAGGATGCTATCCATCAGGTTCTTGCAAGTATTTCCTATTAGGTAATTCCATTATCGTTCCTCAAAAATTCAAGGGCAGTGATCCGAGGCTTCTAAATGTATTTTCGTAACGATTTCCTTGTGGGGACCGGATTTTGGTCCCCACAAGTCGGTGCGGTCCCCATAAGGTGGATTCACAACTGACGAGTGTCCCCATAAGGTAGCATCTGCAAAAGCACACACACACACACACACACACACACACACCCCTGTTTTCCCACCCTCCATTAAGAGGAAGCTGGACTTTTCACGCCAAAGCGAGGAAGTTTTAAAAGTGCTCTGATTGGACTGAGATTTTTATACGTAATAGAGGTACTCCCGAGGATAGCGGGAATCTGGGTGTGGCTGCTATACACTCCATGGAAGTTGAGATATTGACAATGAATGGGCGGACAAGCACAGCACCCCCAAGAGAGGAAGGTGCAAACTTAAGAGTATTGCGAGGAATCGTTATTCATTTGTTATTTCTTAGGTCACATACTGCGTTGACGAAACGTTATGTAAGAGGAAGCCACAAGCACCAAACCCCGAAGCGAGGAACCAACTAAACACAATAGTGTCCGTAAAACGTGAATAGAGAGGAACTACGTGTCACGTTATGATGAGTGACGGCTGATTCGAAGCGCGCGCTGGTGTTTGACGTTCCTAACTCGGCCCCCATTGGCTGCGCTACCTGTCAGCAATCTGCCGTCGATCACGCGGCAACCCAAGCACCGCCCTCCATACCAAATCATATGGGAATAAATGTTGCAACAATGTGCGAGAGTGTCTCCGCGCCAAAAGGGGTGGAACAAGCTGGTTTCGGATGGCTTAGTAACGGTGCAAGCGGTACGACAGGCGAGGAACGTACGTACGGTGGCCATTTTCTACCTCGCGCAATTAGTCGACGTAAGGTGAAAGGACATCAATGGGGAGATAGACTAAATTGTGGTAGAATGAAAAATTATTCTTATAAAAAGAATATATTTGAATTTTCATCACATGGAATTGTTACTTGTTTGGGTTAGTTCTTAACACCGCTTTATGCACAGAAATGCTAATCGGGACTGGACCTACAGTTTAAAGTGGAAACCAAACCACCGTGCAATGTGCATCTACCACCACCATTGCATGGCATCAGATAATATTATTTCGATGGATATTGTGATGCGTTGGAGGCTGATCGCTGTTAGTATTGTCAGTTGGGATGTCTAGATAAAACTGTTTTTTCTTAACTTCCATTAGAACGCCGTTAAGTCATGTTGATATTTACTTACATTTATTTATTTAACATAAAATATGTGTACCGTCACGTTGACCTAGAAGATGGTCGGCCCCCGTTGCGGAGTGGTTAGCACATCGCGCTGCAACGCCAGGGGTCCCGGGTTCGAATCCTGGCTTGGGCATGAACGTTTGTGATGTCTATTCATCAATTTCATCATATCATCACTCATCCCCATCTTCGCAAATTAGCCAAAAGTGGCACAAGAAGCGAAGTAAAATAAATTTTGCTTTCTAGTGTCCTTTCGGGAGGCACTCGCTTCACTTTCACCGGCAAATGTTCCACACGTAGGACGCTGCTCCTCAATCCTCAATACTCAGTGGTGGCGATTGGGTTCCAAAACTAGGGGTCAAGGTACCAAATCTAGGTGGGGGGGGGGGCAAAGACAGTATATTTCCCTTTGCAGATAAGATTTAGCATAGTGTGAGGGCAAAAGTGGCGAGAAGTGGAAGGCAAATGCCCCCCCTCGCCTCCTTCCTAATCGTAACCAAATAGCCCTTTCACAAAACAACATCGAAAACGAAACCAACCGCAAACGTACGGTCGCGGACACTTGTCGGTTGTAATGATTTAATTGAAAGTCAATGGTGTTGTTATAATCCAGAAGTGTCCCTGACTGTACAACGTGCAAAGTGTCAACTTAACAGCTTAGAACAAGCGAGGCAACCCTAGAGGGCCAGGGGTGTGGAGGAGGCAAGGGAAAACTCCGAAAGCGAGTGACCTTGACTGGAGTATACTTGGCGTCAGTATTGCCAATAACTTGAACGTAAAAGTCGTGAAAAGTCCTTAGAAAATCCGCTAGAATGTCGCTAAATGAAATGTAAAGGCTCTAGAAAAAGTCGCAAAATGAAATGTACTTCTAAAAAATAGCAAAAAGGTGGAAAAAATGAAGTACTTGCCTATAAAAGCTACATTTCCTCGTTACTTTCCTCTTCCTCTGAACACTGCACTTCACACTGATTACCGATGTCAGATACTAAGTCATCGAGAAAATGCACTGCAAGAACGTTGTTTATTATTTCTGTGCACTTGGTTTTATGCAGGCGAATGCATGGTGCACTGCAGCTGTCAGTCACCAAACCTTTTCATACATAATTCGGACAAGTGATTCACGGTTAGCAAAGAACAGTGTTCGGCAATGAATAAAGCTAAAATAGCTTCAGCACTAGAAGTATTTAAATTTTCCGGTTTGAACTGTTTTTCTTCTGTTTTGCAGAACAGAAGTAACCAGATCTGACTTTATGTTTCTGTGTTTCGAAAGTTTTTTTCAGATCAGTAGTTTGGGCATACAGATAGTTCTACTTTGCAGTACTTACAATACGCTTTCGCCGTGTCACTATCGACAGGGGTTAACCATTTGTAGTTTTCCCACTCCTTCCGATAATGTTTCTTGTATTGCGGTTTTCACCACACTGGACACTGTCCTGCCCTGGGCTACCTGCGCACAAACACACACGAACTTTATAATTTACACTAGCACTTCCTTTGTCACCACACACTACCCAAAAAACTCCAATCTGAACCCACGCACGACGCGACCGCGAAGTCAAACGTTCTGTTTTATAATAAGGCAGCCGCAATGGCGCCAGGAGGAGTGTCTGATAACAATGAGCTGTGAACAGTGATGTTTACAAACATCACAAACCATACTGGAAAAGGGGGTACGCTTTGCTTCAGTTTCTCTTTGTGCATCAGAAGTGAATTACGAGGGTATTTCCTTATTTAATAACTATAAAACGGACATTTTTAAGCATTTACACGTACCTACGCAGATATTTTGTGAATTCTCCAAATTAGTCGCTAAAGAGCACACGAAGTAGCCAGAAAAGTCGCTCGTCACTTTTTCACGTCTTTTGTCGCCAGCTAGCCAGATTTAGCGACTTCTCGCTAGAGTTGAAAACACTGCTTGGCGTCAGCTTTAGTAAAGTGTAATATCATTAATTTAGAATTCATGAATACCTTAAAAATTAATTGTTCAAAGAATGATGAAGTAACTTTCTTTTAAACAAAAATTACACTTACAGGCTGTATTATCGATGTATATAAATGTCTGAATTATTGACAATCCATTTGTATTTTGCATGAAAAGTGTTCACAATTTAGATCCCCTGCTGTCAAAAACTCTTCGCCATAAATCGGCACGACAAAAATGTTAATTAAATGAATTTCACTGTTTTAATGCGACGTAATATCCAGAAAAGAATATTCCCTCTTGTTTCTCTGCACTTGATTTTTATTTCACTAGCTTTGTTGCTGCTTAGGCTATATCAGAGAAGAAGCCTCATGACTTTTTTTTTTTTCAGAATAATACACGAGCTTAATAAATTCCGTGGCGTAACAGTTCTGCACATGGTCTACAAAGATGTCAACGGAAAGTTTAAAGAAAGCGTCAAGAATGTTAAATAGAAAAAAAATCGACTTTGGTAGTTTTTGTTCCTTTTGTGCGGTCCTGGAAGACAATATGTGTAGTCATAGTTAAAGCCCGCTTATTCCTCTTTCGGTGGAGCCCTATTTCAAATCCGTGGGTTTAGCTGCTTGCACGTAACATTCATTCCAGTGATAACTTGCACTTCTCCAGCATTCAGCATTCAAAGTTTACCACCGCCTGGAATTTCAGGATGCGGAAAGGGCTGTTGATATGTTGTTTTGACATCAAATAGAACAGATGTGCAAATTTTCAGATTCACACAATTTTTGCAAGATTAAAACCTAAATTGACGGTCTGTAAGTTTAAATGGAAACTTAGTCTCTTTGGCTGCCCCAGTCGTTACAAAGCTATCAAGGCGCGAAAGAAGAATCCCTTTTAATTTTATTTTTTATTTTGTGCGAGACATGAGAGTGTATAGTTGTCTTTGTCCCATTGTACACTCGTAAATGCATTCTCATCGTCACCGCAAGAGATAAAAAACAACGAAAATAACTGAAGAAAAAGAGAGTGAGTGTCGAGAAGTTTCGACCTATACAATCGTTGAGGACGCGGTGCAACCTAAAAAGACCAATACTGTTAATTGTGTGCATTACCTTGTTTTTGCTGATCAAATTGTTTTTTTTACATACTTGTAAAATATGCATTGCACATTGAAAACACTTGTTTTGTAAATATAAAACCAATCGAACGCAGGCTTAGGGTTGTCCGACCTGTCATGATATGCTGGAACTGCTGTTGTCGTCGTGAAGAGATTCCTTCCTAGAGTTTTCTCACTAGCCACTGGATTAACTGTGATCCTATATATTTTATACCCTGAGTCCCTTACCGTTGGAAAGAAGTATGCACACAAAAATTACAAAGCAATTCGAACTTTCAGGATTCGTGATATTGTTTCTTTCCCTTCGCTCTTGTGCCACTTTTGGCTAATCGCGAAGATGAGGATGAGTGGCGATACAATGAAATTGATGAAGTAACACTCCTCACACACCCATGACGAGGCCGCGGGATTCGAACGCCGAGACCCCTGGCGACGTAGCCTGCTGTGCTAACCATCCACCACGAAGGCCAGCCTTTCAGGATTCGTCCATTACAGTGCGGCGAGGGGGTTTAAGCTTTCACGTTTAAACGTACGTTCCTGTCGCCAGGAAAGAGATGAGCAGGCAAGCAATGTTCGTTTTTTTTCACCCATCCTACTGGTATAAATCATGGTTGCAGTTTAGTGTTGCTATGCGAAGGTAAACTTCCCTCAGTGCAGGAGAATTGAGACAAAATTTTAGGCGAAAAGCATTGGCGGCGCCAGGGGTGCGTGAGTGAGTGCTTGCGCGCCCTTTAATTTTCTTCTGCATCCCTTCAGCACACCCTACGTTCAACTGAAAACATTAATATGTAATATTATGTCATGTCATATTGAGGGCCGAATGATAGGTTATTATTGTATGCAACAGGCAAGCACTGAAAGAGGTACCAATACTTTTCTGTACTTGCGGCAGCCTCTGTAAAGATCAGCGGCCGTTTTTCTTCTTTCGTCAGCCTTGTCGTTATCAATTTTTTCTTCTTTTGTTTCTTCAAGTGGTCTGTTCGTGGTTTTTGATAATTGGCTATAGATTAATGTGAGTTATGTTTTTTTCTTTCTTGCATTGTTCATAAACGGTTTGTTTTCCGTCTACTTGTTCTTCCTTACACTGGAGCAAAAAATTCAGGTACTTTTAAGGTATCACCTCATCAGGTCGTGCTCTGGAAATTATTTAATGCGAGTTGTAACATGAAGGGTAGTTTTCTTCTTAATACGTTCTATATATTTGTTCCACGTTTAATGTCCAGTAAACGTAATATTTCAAACTTTTTCCAAGACTGTTAGGAAGGTGCCCAATGTTCACGAAGAAATTTTACAGTTCGTTGTTGGGGATAGTGCGGCAGAAGGGATTTTAAAGATGACACAGTTCCTGTACTCTTCGCGTTTTGTCTTGTGGCAGACATTGGTTACATTGCGAAGGTTCAAAAATTGTCTTTTTAAGGGCAGGGTGGTTTTATTTTGTATTTCACTACATAGTTCAATAAGACTGCAACGTGTATCTGAATGTTTACACTGCATGGAATGACCACTTTCTTGTAATACATATCGCACCCCCTAACTTTCTTTCCGCAACCCCTCAGCACCCGTAGATGAATAATTCTGGCGCCGCTGTTGGTGAAAAGAGATCGAAACTGCAGAGATATTTGAAGATACAGTCGTTGCATATTAAAATCAAGCTGGATGGAGGCATGAATTATCCGTTTTTCATAATTACATATTTCAAACTTCTTACTTGGTAAAACCGTATTTTCTTGATAAAGTTTTGTGATCGTGTTTTAGTTTTTCCTTGGATTAATGGAAATTTTTCATAATGCAAAGGAAAATTATACTTTCCACTTTTTGCAACAGTTGTTTGTTTTCTAAGTAACAATTTACGGAGTTCCGTGATTAATAATGGAACAATGAAATCTGAGTGCTCGTGTTCCCATCATCGCGGTTATCAGCTGAAAATGAGTTTGAGTTTTTGTTTTGAGTCCACTTTATGCACAGAAAGTCTAATCAGGTCTAGTCTTACAGTTTAAAGTGGTATCCGAAACACCATGTATCGAACTCAGAACCCCTTGATTACAAGGCGATGACATTACCACTGCGCCATCGGGGAAAGGTCTTGGCTTAAAAATCGAAAGATTCCTTGGTAAAGAAAACATTCTCTCTTTCAAGTTTTCATGTTCATGCCTATGTGCGAAATTTAAATGTAAGTACAGAGAAGTTCCCAATGTTTCCTTTTCTCTCTCCAAGCTACTCGTGAAGAAAAATATAAAAACCATTAACGTAAATAGTCATTTACAATTTTGAGCAAGCCTTTACATGACAAATTGCATGATATGCTTACAAAATGTCGAGGTTGTTAAATCAGTTTGATTTAAATTGTGTGATTGACAAAAATCAGTGTTCTTTTAAAATAAAATAAATATACAATAATGCACATAAGTAATTTGTGAATATCAGAATCACTTTCGGTGAAGATACATCAATTTCTTGATCATTCAATAGTTTTTACTGGGCTTCGGTGTATAAAGTGGGCTTAAAATCAAACTTAAACAAAGAAACAATATCGAAGGAAAATTAAGTGAACAAATTATATGTACTCATGGAGTGAAACTCGTAAGAGTTATGAATGCAGCAGTAGCCCCCCCCCCCCTTCCCAACAGACGAATAAAATCAGCTTAAATGTGAACTCCTTGGCGTCGCAAGGCCTTTTTATGTGACACGTCCTCTCGTTAATTAATTAACCGCCATATTAATGCTAAACTTCGTCACACCTTTTGCACTACTCAAATACTCTGGATTTAGAGATATTGAATGAAATGAAAGACGCGAACATATGCACCGCACTACAGTGACAATGATTTATGGATTACTGACAAAGTATATCGGCAGGCTTCCTTTGTAACTAAATTTCTCGGAGACATTAGATGCCACACAACAATCGTAACATAACCCCCCACCTATACTGTTATTGAAGAGAGTTTGGCTGGTTGTTTCCATCGCGGCTTCTCACCTTTCATCAAAGCCTTGCCGCCTGAAAGTCTCCCTCCCTTCTTTTATCTGCTCACGCTACAGCCAGGGCATTTGAAGCGGTGTTTGTTTTCGTTACGAGTACTTCGTCTGTGGGCTGCATAGGAGTGCGCAGACACTCTGATTAGGGGGAGGGGGCAAAAGCCTTGATGAAAATCCAGTCGGGAAATTAAAACCTCATTCCACATCAAAGGCGCATACCCAGATTTTTTTAGGGCGGGGGAGATCCTAAAATGTGGAACAAAGAGAAGGGCCGAAAATGCAGTTGGATTAGTTGAGTTAAATTACTTTACGTCACTTTTCTGCCACTTTTGGCTAATCGTGACGATGCGGATGAGTGATGATATGATGAAATTGATGAAAAACACTTACAAAGAACACCCATGTCCAGACCGAGATTCCAACCTGGCGTCAGAGCGTGATACGCTAGCCACTCTGCCACGGTTGTAGGCGAAATGCTGTTGGAGTATTAGATGTCACCATCAATGCTATGGTGGTATTGCAAGGAGATATATAATTGTAGAGTTGAAATTATGGTCCAAAGTAACGAGAAAAATAAACAATAAACCTGGCAATAAACAGCACAGTCGCTCACATACAAAGTCTGTCACACAGCGTACAACTGAGTGATTATTTTTGCACTCAATTCTCAGAAGTATTCTAATAGTACTTTCCTCCGCAAATTGTGTTTTCAATTTTCCATTAATTTTCTTACACCAGCACCATTGAACAACCATGATAATTCTAGGTTTAGATAATAATATATTTATAAATTAAATGATGCGCATTAGCAATGATTCTTCTAGTAAAAAAATGTCTATTTCTGAGTTAACCAATAGAACATTTTTGCATTTTCGCAGCACCATTGCAGTTAAAATGAAAGTCGGGACACTGATGGAGACGACAGGCCGAATCTGATCAAAATTCCAGACCCTTCTTTAACTAAACCTTTCACTACGCACACGTTTGCAAATTAAAGGCTCATATTTTTACATATATATTTACAAATATTGGATAACGTAAACACTGATCGTCCAAGATTAGAATGAACTTTTGCCGTCTTAGGAGAATATCTTATACTACAACGTTAGTCTTCTTACAGTTGGTAGAAGTTTCAAACGCCTCCACTATGTCACTGACACAATCCTGTGCGACAAAATGTTGCTTAACATAAGGCAACAACAGATAATTTAAGCTGTTTAAACGGGTATCTGAAATTGCGCCATCTTAGAGAACACCCATTCACACGAACAACTTTGTCACAGGAAAAACAAAGTATCTTCAGCAGTGGCGGTCATGGGCGTCCGCAGGGAGGAGCAAGGTAATTTTTCCAGCAGGGGGGGGGGGGCAAAGGAGGCATATATTTCCCCAAAATAGTGATACCCCTCAAAAACACTGCTTCAGTCTGAAACATAGGCGCCGACTCCATGGGGCTTGCGGGGGGCTCGAGCCCACCAATGTTAAAGATGTGGGGCAGAGCCCTCCAAATAATTTTGCTTAAGAGGATCTAATGTATTATTTTGCTTCTCTTGTAAAGTTTACTCTGAATTGTGCCACATGAACTGAACTTTAAATACACATTTGAAATGTTATAGACCATCAACTTGGGGGGGGGGGGGGCTGAGACCGCAAAATCATCAACTTTGAGGGGGCTATGACCAGAGACAGCAAAACACATGACTTATTACTATATACTAAGTATGTAATTATGAGTATTGTTAAATTTTTTTACTAAAAAGAATTTCAAAAGACGATATGCATGAACTAGGGTAGTTCGGGCTACAAATGGCTCTCACATGACATTCAGAACGAGATCATTGATATATTAGAGAGATCTGGTTTGCGCTCCGTGGTAGCAGATATTAAAAGTCGGGAATATTTTGCTATTATGGTTGACGAAACTTGTGCCATATACATCCGTGGACAATTAATATTCTGCATTCGAACTGTGAATAAAAATTTTGACATTTATTAGGAATTCATGGGCTTTTATGAGTTTCCGAACAATGAAGCCAAAACTTAAAAAAGGGAGAGCGAGTCATTCATTAATTTATTTCAGTGATCAGAGCCCCCTCCAATAATTTTGACAAGTCGGCGCCCCTGGTCTGAAATTATCATGTTCCTTCAATGCCCTAATAATAATTAACAAAAATTAGTGTGTCTGAATGAAATTGTGTGAAATACATATAATTTAAGGTGGACAGAATTTTAGAAAAAATGTACATGTCGCATTTGACGTAGTATCAGAATCATTCAACCACCTAAGTATGAGGGAGTGCTAAAAACAAGAAATTTTCTGGAATGTTAATGACAATAAATTTGTTAGAGTATAAAGTGGGAAAGTCCAATTACATAGTAAATAATGTATCCCCTACGTAATTGCTTGGAACTCTCATTGACATGAAGATATTTCATTTTTCTTTAGTAGTATAATATTGTCGATAATATTCCTCTACACTAAATTTCTAATCGGCAGTATTAAGGGCCAACTGCCCCCCTTACCCACGCCTATGGTGGGCTGTACTCTTGAGATTGTTTTACAAATTTATACAACACGTAACTACGGCCAGGGCCTTTATTGTTATAACATATTTTTCATTTGGCATCGAATCGAATACTTATCTACACTTATCTGATGAAAATCAGCCGAAATAGACAAACTTGACAAGGCATATTTTAACATATTTTACCAATTTCGCGTCTATACAACGTATTTCTTCAATGTTCTCATAATAAGACATATTTCTGTATAATTTCGTAATTGTCTTGCACATAATCGGTTATTTTATGATAGTGATGGGTCATGGCAGTTCCATTTCGGGAAGCAGTTCACCGGAGCTCGCTCACCGAAAGGAAGCGTTCACCGGAAGTCATTCAAAGGAACTACGAAGCCACGGAGCATGCTCTCGGACGAGGCAGTTCCTTTTAGATAGGCAGTTCACTGGAACTTGCTCGTTGAAGGAGTCGTTCACAGCCATACCAACACAGCTCGAAGTTGATTTCGTGGGCGGAGGAGGGCATGTGGGAGACTGCTTCTGGAGTGGGTGAAAAGAATTAGAGGGGAGGAATCCGTCTTCGTGCACATATTAAACAGCTATAGGAAACAATGTATCGACTGACCGACCGAGGTTCGGGAGCTGCTTTCAGGGTGGGGGTGAATGAAAATACATTTTAATGGATAATTGAACTTTAGCAGACAAAAAGTCCTCATCGGAAAGGAAAAGTTGGACAAGTTCTCTTCCTTTCCAAAAATGAATTCCTACCCCTTGTTGTCGCAGTGCATTACAGCGCCTGGTGATAGATTAGGAAAAATAATTGTAAATATTTTAAACATGGACGTCCGCTGTATTTTCTCCAGGGAAGGGCAAACAATGTATTTTTCCAAGGTGTCAAACGAGGCATATTTTCTTCCAAAATAGTATAATCTCCTAAAAAAAAGAGTTCAGTTTGAAGTTAGCATGCACCTGTAACGCCCTTCTAATAATTAACAAATTGAGATTGAAATGAAATTATACGTATGTGTAAAATGTACAAATTGTAGGTTGAAATTTATTTTCTAGGGTGGCCGTCGCCCCTCCCCACCATTACAGACTTTCATGCAATTAAATGAATACACGGTCAAACAAACACCCGTAAGAGAATGGAAGAGAGGACGCTAAATCTTTGACTACGAAGAATGCATTCGTATTTTTCAAGCTCTCTCCGCCTCCCGGCCCCACTTTTACTTTGAGAAAATGGAAGAGCACGGAAACGGAACATTTGATATGATGATCTTATATCTATCAAGTTCCTTGCAATGCGACTTGCGAAAACATGCCACAAAAAGGATTAAAGGTGAATTAGTTGCCCATCCCTCCCTCATTGTTGAGCTTCTGCAGCATTACTGTAAACAGAGTTGAACGCATAGCTACGCGGAAAACCGCCACTATCAACAATCAGCAACAAAAGAATGGACCTCGCTCTCTCTCTCTCTCTCAGGTTCGTAGGAGTGAGTCATCCAATAGGAGCGTTGGCAACATACAAGCAAAGCTCACGACTTCTGAGGAACTACCACGGGTCATGGCAGTTCCTTTTCGGGAAGCACTTCACCGGAGCTCGCTCACTCAAGCAGCCATTCAAAGGAACGAAGGACCAACTCCTCCCGATGTTGGTTTCGTGCAGCTGAAGTGAAGGGGGTGGGGGAGGACTTTCTGGAGTTAGCTTGAGTGAAAAGGATTAGGGGAGAGGGAACTGCGCTTACTACTACTCGACTTCCCACAAGAAAACCAGAGAACATACACGCAAAGCTCACGACTCCTGGAACAAGGAACGGTTCGTTCACGAACGACCCATCACTATTTTATAATTTATTCTTCGTACCTTTAACGCAACGGATAGTTTATATTATCGATGGCAGTATAATTAAATTAAGGACAAAGTAATTAAAAAAAGATGCCGTCTTTTCTTACCAACTAATGCAGAACAATAATATCCCCCCCCCCCGATTTTTTTTTATCCCGCGACAGTTGATAGCCGTGCGAACATTATTGAGGAAAGAATGTACTCTGTCATTGTTGTGCATGCACAAGACTCACAGGAAACAAGTGTCAACTGTTCTCGTTTGTTTACCTTTTTCGCTTCTCATAATAATCAGTCAAAAGCAAAAATAGCATTCTGTACATTACAGCCCCTACTCTATCGGCAATCGAGTACAGGAGTTTCAAGATATCTTGTCGTTGGAGCCAGTGTATATACTCTGTCCCTCCTTAGAATAATTGCAGTGAACCTCACGACATTTCCTATATTTTCCCACCACATTCTTCGGTTAAAGGAATTCTGTCTTTATTTAATACCCCACCTTAATCCATCTTCCCCGAATAATGAGAAATTTGAAAGTACTGTTGTGCATATATTTAGTTTTACAGGGAATATTTCTGCATTTTCTGACATTTTACATTTTTAATGACATATTTCTAATTTCGTGTGACATATTTTTCAACTTTTATGACATAATAACACACATATTTTACAGTTTTATAGGACATAAAGTCCTGGGCCCTACACATAATACATGCCCTAAGCTCTTGTTCTCCCTTATTTGCATGATGGCGATATGACCACGAACAGTGTTAATAATATAGAACACTGACAAGTATCAAACTGAAAATCTAACGGATGATTATGAGCAGTAATTAAGTTGTGAGAATTCTTTAAGGGTATGCTGTAATTATGAAAATTTTTGTTTTGTTAAATGCTGGAACTTTATTTCTAAAATATAATAACAATAAGAGACAAATTGCTGAATGGTCTTGAGCTCCACAGTTGGCGCCACTGAGATAAATCGTACCTGGGCAATTCCGTTGAAGATTTTTCACCTATTTCATGTTCTTATGTACGTGGAACACTCCAGTACAAAACGAATTTTCATACACGTACGTTCAAAGGAAATAAAATCAGCTACTCAAAATTCATGGTAATGTAGTAAAAGTCCTGGAAAATATAAAAACTTTTTTTTCCATCTATCATTTCATATCATATTTATCGGGTAGTTACTTCAAAGACACTGGGGTCACCTATCCAGAGGTAGCTTCTCTCACAGACCCCTTACAAAAGCACTGCACGGATCAATGCTCTTCATCTTCTCATTTACATATTATTTCCAATCCCATCTACAAGAAAGCATGCTTTTAATCTTCTAGTGTCAGTAGAGTGCCAAAGCAGGTGTTGGTTGGGCCATACCCCTCATCCCTTTGCCACAGCATTCCTTTAAAGTGAAGGCATCAGCCTCCCTTATGAAAATCCTTGACATACCACTGTATGGGGTACAGAAAAATTTGGACAAGCAAACCCGTGAATTGCTTTAAAGAAAATTGGGGGGGGGGGGGTTATCGAGATACATGTACATCCGATTCCAAAGTGAAGTTATTTATATTCAGACAGAAACACGTATATTGCTGAGTGGTTTATGCTTGATTGTTGTAATTTGTATTCTTCTGGGTGGCTGTTTTCCCTGTTTTAGTTTAATAGCGATGATTGGATGGAATTTATGATGAGGCATGCCGGAATTAGTACTAGACTCCTGTGTAATAGGTCGTGAGTTGATTACTGAAAATACTTCTCCACCAGAAGCGGTAAATCTACTATTGGAAAAGTTGACGTGTCTTCATAAAAATAAATTCGCAGTACCATTTATATGCGATTTGCATGTTATGAAACGAGTGAATTATGGAAAAATAATGATTGCGTATTTAAATCATAGCTTAATCTTATGTACCCGTGGTGGATCTATCGGGAGTGTGTTACGCTGCCACGCGGCGAACACGGATTTGATTTGCAAGGTGGGCGATCTCCAAGTCAATATTTGAGTCTGCTATATGTTCAAATAGGTTATTCGAGATGGGGTTACAGTTTAAAGTGCTATCCCAATCACTGTGTGCCTCTATGGAGAATCGAGACGTATTTGTTCTGCTTGCAAATTGTTTTCTTGCAATTGTTAACCCGGCAGGACGCACGCTGTGTAATTTTAATTGTTTTAAAGCTTGTACTTAGTAATACCTTTATTGATTAATTTAATTTTATTAATTTCGAACATTTGAATGGAATCACACAATTGATAAAAACGAGAAAAAAATAACATGTTGAAACACCAAACTGAAACGTGTGAGCACGCGTTGGGTTAAATTTATCCAGGCAGTTTCTAAGATCCTGCTAACTAACGAACTAAATCAATGGGCCATATTATCGGTTACGTCACTGGCAGACTGCTGAACTTCGCACACTTTTTCTCCTTATGATATACGATTTGAGCTAGATCGCAAGGCAGGGCCGGCTTTAGGGCGATGCAAACGGTGCCACCGCATCAAGGCGCTGTAGCTGTGGTGGCGCGTCAGTTAAGATTAATTTGATTGTTGTGTTGCCTCTGCACTAAAACCACCCTTTCTGATATATTTCGCGATATGACGGAATACTTCCTAATTTCGCATGTCATATTTGTAAGAGACAGATGCAAGGGGCTGATGGGATTACAGCATCCCCAAATCCATGAACGAAAAATAAAAATGTGGGAAATGTTTGAGAGATCATATTTTTTTTTTGCTCACTACACTCGCAATACAAATGTTTTGAAAAGGGTCATACCAAGTTTATACTTAGGCCTATTACTTTAAAAATATTGGTGCATTATCAAACTAATGTTGTTTTTGGTTTGCAAATAAACATATTTGCCAAAAAAAATCTTACTCGCACTCTAAAACATTTTAGGCATCATCAAATGTTTCTGCCTTGGGTCTCGTGTTTGATACGCGGTGGAGGCGCAAAATGGCCCGAATCCCACTTTAAGCTGTAGGTCCAGTCCCGATTAGCCATATTGGCATAAAGTGGACTTAAAACACCAACTCAATAAATCAATCAAATGTTTCTTCTCTTAAAACTAATTGTGGCCGCGGTGGCTCAGTCGGTAACGCGTCTGACTACCATGCTCAAGGTCCCGGGTTCGATCCCCGGCCGGTTCAAATCCGGGAACTTTTCTAACGATGGAAGCGGTCCCGGCGCCCACCCAGCGTCGAATAACATGGGAACCTGGGGGAAACCCTGGGGGGTAAAGGCGGTCAGGGGCGTGATGTTGATCACATCACCCCCACTCACGACCGGGATCAAGAAAGTGTGGGGCGTTACACCCACACCCCCTATACGCCTTCATGGCGTGGTGCTATGCACAGGGGAGCACTTTACTTTACTTTACTTAAAACTAATTCCGACAGAACTAAAAGATTTTTCTTCCTAAAATTTATGTGCGGCTCCGAATTCTTTTCTTGATCGGGACCCAGGAGTGCTCACAAGGGGGATTCATGGCGTGCCTGAGTCATGGGAATATTTAGGGGGGACAACAGTTTATAGTTTAGCTACCAATTATACATATCTTCACACAAAAATGTGGGGATCGTTTCGTTTGATTCACGTGTTATTGATTTTTAGTTATGATTGTTATTATGTACAGTTTATCTACCTACCTGTGGTTGATCACGGCGATGGGATAGAAATGAAACACCCCCTCTCATGCCTTTAGAATCGGTTTGGATGGGTGGGGGACATGCTGTTCTCATTAATACAAGGTTAGTCAAGCAAACAAACTGATAATAATAAGGTTCAGTACACTAACAATGGCAGTGAGACTCAGCAGTTTTGTACGTTTTATGTTAGCAAACGTGAAAGTGAGCCGTGCCTTTTCTATCTTGTGTCTTTTAATTCCAACTGCAATGAAAGGTTTCGAATGCCATGCGCCTTTCGATTGCTGGCATCTCGACCAGTGGCAAACATTGTCTCTATGCACAACTCCTTAAAAGAGAATGAAAGTTCAGTTCAGGCACAGGCGACATGAAGGGTTCTGAAGATTATGTACGATCAGCAGAAATGCATTAACCCTTAAGAATCGCTTTTTTAGACCATACGTTGTTGTTGTCCAGTTTTCGACCTTTCCAAATGTGCAGGTATTGTATAATATTCTGATCACCATACCAGTGACAAGTTGCTCTGCAAAATGCACAAGGAGTGTCATAAGAATCATTAAAAGCAGACTACGTTCGTGAATTGCTGATGAGTGGTTAAAGTCTACCATAATTCCATCCTGTGTGTCCGATATTTCAAAGTGGTACAAAATGAGGAAATTATCGATAGTTTTGCTGCAACAACTTTGTAACGTCAGAAGTTATTATAATTTATCTAATTGTTATTTCACTCAACGTCAAATAGATTGATTGATTTGCTTTATCTTACTTCGCATTTTGTGCCACTTTTGGCTAATTTGTGAAGATGGGATCATGATGAAATTGATGAATGAACACTAACAAACATCCATTCCCAGGCCAGGATTCGAACCCGGGACCCCCAATCAATGTCAAAGTAACATATAATAAACATATAAATGTATATATTGAAAACAATACCTAAAGTAAACATGTAGTGCTTACGTTTGTTTATATTGTATTGTTCCGCAATTTTTTTGTGACCAAAATAATTTCAGTAAATAATTCGGCATAAAGGTGGGGGTGGGGGAAATATTATATCTTTATGGGGGAAGGAGTGCGTCAAAGGCCTTGGGGAATGGGCATCCCTGCCGGGATGTAGAGATATTTAGCTAAGACTTTCCAAGTTTAGGTTTCCTCAAAAAGGAATGAATATTCCTACAAAATGAACTTACATGTTTTTGAAATGAGACATGCATTTTTCTTTATATTCTCAAGACACAAAAACAGATTTCGTGACATTGAATCAGAGGAATGAATTTAGCGAAAATGTACTCCCATGTAATTCACAAGATAATCCTTGAAAATGAAGAGGTGGGCGCCAGCTTGTTTCCTCGAACAGGGCGCAGCCAACCCTGAGGCCGGATCTATCGCAAGGAAAGGAACTAGCGTTTGGGATGGCTAGATCTGGAACTCGGGTGATACTGGATCCTGATATCCGGTTCTGATTTTCGGTTCCGGATACCCGATTTTTATTTTCATACAAGATCCGAATCTACAGTTCTAGATTCAGATGTAGATAATTAAGCATGTCACAATTTTTGTTGTATTATCTTTATACTACATTACTACTTACGATACTCGTACGTCATGCTTCTAAATTGAGCATAGAAATGAAAAGGTACTGACTGTATCGTATTTTCGTCGATATCTGGTTACTCCAGATTCCCGGAGACACAAGCAATCATAAAGAGAGTTGTCATGTTTTCTCTTTCGTCCTATTGTTCGCAAAGTTAGCATATAATTACCGGGAAAAGTAACTTTAGAAGTAACTAAAAAAACCTGTTACATTTACCTAAAAAGTAACAGAGTTGCAGTTATTCCCTTTGGAAGGTAACTGCGTTACAGTTAGGTACTCGATGAATTTAAGTATTAGTTGCAAACGGCGGCATTATAAGTAACGAATTACTTCGAAGCACTGACCCATCTCCACTATTTACTTAAGTACATAGTCTAATCTTCACCTTCCCGTTGCAAATTTCAAACACTTCTGCCTTATAGTGTAAAAATTATAACAAAATGAACAGTTAAATTGTAAGCAAGAAATGCCATCTTTCCAAACGTGAGATCACACATTCCAGTTTGGTACCTTTCTTGAGGTTACTTTTTGGAAATTGGAAATAAGCGAATATTACACAAGAATGAATCCACCACGACAACTAGCGCCCCCCTCCATCTTATGACCCTTTGCCTCACAGAGGGTGGTATTGATTATTTTGGGCATCACTCCTCGACCAATATGGTTTACCATTGAATCTGATCCCAACAGATACATGATGCTACTATTGACGGGAGTTGAAAAACACAATGGCTATGCAGTTGAACCTGAGTTATACGTATGTCAAGGTGAAGAGAAAATAATACGTTTAACTGAGAATTACTTAGAAATCAGATTTACATAACACGCCATTATTAAAATAACTGCATCTATTTTGAGTTACAACATACAGTATAATACAGGTCATTTCTGTAATAAAGTGCTAAATTAACGAATTTACAAGTTAAAAGTTTAATTCTTAAGTGCATTACATTTGTCACTTGAATAGTTTTATGTGGATTAGCGTTGACTTCCCGTATACAATTTACTTTCTGACCAAGCAGGTAACTTTTCCTCTCTCATGAATTTAAACTCATATTCATTGTTGCAATTAGCCAAAAGTGACAATAAGACGGTGTTAAATAACAAAAATCAAATAAAATCAAGAGGAAAATAGATTAAAGATAATTATGTAATGTTTCAGGAAACATATAAGCAGCATGACTTTTTCTTTGCCAAAGAGGGGGGCAGGGTGTACTGGACCCTGTGCTCTTTTAGTTATAGCTACAACCCCCCCCCCCCTGTTAGCATCCATGAATGTCCTAATTTTCTGTTAAGAAAACGTGGCCAACCTAGTGTACGTACAAAATAAAATTCGTATCTTGTTCTCAACAACTGCGTCAAATCTCCTCTGATTTCATGCCGCGTGCCGCCTCTGTTTGTTGTCTTCTCTGTGACGCCGCCGCGCCGCACTCCCCTTTCTCGCAATTCCATACCGACCGCCGCCATATCCACCTATCCTGTTGCGTATTTGTGTTTTTGTGTGACATTGTTGTAGCTTGGTTACGTACAAATCAACTGTATTTTATGTTATAGGTTGATTGATTGATTGATTTGTTGTTTAAAGTCCACTTTATGCACAGTAAGGCTAATCGGGACTGGACCTACAGTTTAAAGTGGATGTTATAGGTATAACACAGAATTACCTATAAATGCATTACGTACAAGTAAAGGTTAATTAACACGTTTTAAAATTATATTTTCCCGAGACCTACAGTAATTTACGTATAAAACCGAATTACGCAGAACTGAGTTACGTAGATCGTGACAGCTACGTTCAGATTGGGTTCGATTGTTGGGCCGAGTAAAACAGGCAAACAGACAGGCTGATCTAGAATAGGCATATCATATTGTATCAACTTGATAATTCACAGTTAATTCAAATCACCAAATTTCGTACTTGTAACTAATAGTTGCAAAAATATCGCAACATCAAAAATATCATGTGATATCGGTTTGGTGTTCTTTGATTTCTTTTTTTACTTAAACCTATCCAATCATTAATTTTACCTTTACACCATGCACCATTAAAGTGTTTATCGAACCTATTGGCAAACAACTAATAAACACAAGAAACCAACCAACACAATAAACAGCGTCTAAAATAGAGGAGTAGCATAACCAAAATCTCTCTTTTCTGTCCGGTTTAATTCATTGATTTGGTGTGTTAAGTCCACTTTATGCACAGTAAGGCTAATCGGGACTGGACCTACAGTTTCAAGTGGGATCCGAACCACTATGTGCCTCCACCGGGTATCGAACCCGGAACCCCTTGATTACAAGGCGACGACGTTTCTGTCCGGTATAAGTACTAGGGTATAATAATCGGAGGTTGAAATATACAGCTAATGAAGGGTTTTCTTCTAATCTGGTAATTCGCTTTCTACTTTTCTAGTGATTAACATTTTATGTTTGCAGTTGCAGGTGCATAAAAATACATGTTTGGTTGAAAATATATTTTAACGCCAAAAAGAAAACTTGTGAACTATCAGTCATTCGTAATGCGCCCCCAGGGCCTCCCCGATGGTGCATTGGTAGCGTCGTCGCCTTGTAATCAAGGGGTTCGGGGTTCGATACCCGGTGGAGGCACATAGTGGTTCGGATTCCACTTTAAACTGTAGGTCCAGTCCCGATTAGCCTTACTGTGCATAAAGTGAACTTAAAAAAACTCCAAATCAACAAAAATTAATGCACCCCCGAAGTTCGGCCCCCTTCCCCGCACGATGGGGTTGCGGGGGTGTTATTTGAGCCACTGGTTATGGCTTATTCTTCTTAGCACACAGTCTAAAATTTTGCCATCTTCTCATTTATTCGACTTCTATTTTGTTTTAACCTGGGTCAAATACGGGGCCGTAACTCCCATCAACTACATGGGTACGCCAGTGCGAGCTTGGCACAATCAATACTTATCAAAGCTCTCAAACCGTTGAACTATCACAAAAGCCATTGTAGAGCCAGTAATTCAGACGTATGGAAACTGTGAGGCTATTCTTTCACTAAAAACATTTAAATGACTATTATCAGATTTTACGATAATGATACCTTTAAAAAGACACAAACCTCCTCCACAAACCATACCCAGACACTTTCAATTCACTATTCTGTTTATGACAGTATTAAAACACGATTTGTGAAAGTTTTGGATGAATTTACTTACTTTTATAACTCGTAATGCAAGATAGTACAGTTGTTCAAAATTTTCTTGTGAAGTAATACATTCATAAAATTCCAGATTTTTTCTTGCAGACAACAGGAGCCTACTAGGCGTATGTCCACAATTTTGATGCGAAGAAAATCGTAAATTTCAAGAAGTTTTTACTTGCATTTTGCTATTTATGGTCAAAATTATATGTATCCAGGTTAATTGCGGCATGAGCATGAACTATTAAATATGTGATAAATGAAACACAATCTAAAGGCAGCCACACCCTGCCTGACCAGGATGAATATCATGACTCATTGAATTTGCTGTCAGAATTAGTAGGTCACTCCACTAGACACTAAATAACAAAAGGGGAAGTGAGTTACATTTTCCTTCAAAATTCGATTACTTTAAACAAGAAGAGTAAAGTTATATACACCTGTTTCTTCAATCTATTAATATTTCCAATATCAATTTCCAGCATTTTATGGAGTTGATTGTATCAATATATATTTCAATGCATAATAATTAGGATTATTAAAGTATAATGAAAGCATTCATTATAATTGAATTGAATTGTTGTTTTAAGTCGACTTTATGCACAGAAATACTAATCGAGACTGGAACTACATTTTAAAGTGGAATCCGAACAAGTATGTGTTTCCACAGGGTATCGAACCATGGACCCCCGATTACAAGGTGACGACGCTGCCACTGAGCCATCAGGGAGGCCCACACAGACCTATTATAAGTCTCGAAGTAAAAATCATATGTTGCAACAAAAGGAAAGAAGTTAATGACGAACTAAGCATGCAAAGACAATAGTAATTTCTCATACACACATTCTTCGTTTGGCAACTTCGCTCATTGCTATACCATTTCTTCCCTCTAATGTCTTCAACGCTGTCACTTACATTGTACTTAATTCCTAGCTATACAAGCGATTTCAGGATTATTGTGTTTCTGCACAGCAACAACAAGAGAAGAGGGCCTTGGGGAATACTGCACACACTCAAAAAGCCAAAACATAGATATCAACTGAGCAGACGGTCCCACGAATCACAACTGTTGCCACTTTCAGGTGAATGTGGAGGAGGGGATACAAATTATATACGTATACGTACGTATATAGACACAACTGTTTATTATTATTATTTTATTTATTTGCTTACATAAACGTCCTCGTTGTCCCCAACGGAGAGAAAACCACAACCGTAAATCTTGGTGCGTTGCCAGAATTAATTATATACAGAGCATTCCTTACATTCGCTACGAGACTCGGCGGCAAGCGGCCCGGTAGCAGCGCTCGTCTTTCCCTGTGAACGGGGTCCGCGACAGTCGCTAGAGTCGGCTATTAAAATTACAGTTTTCATATTGTGTACTAACCTTGACTACAGAAGGTGTTGAAAATGATGTCCCTCTGCTACAACACATTCCTGGCATCTCCGAATGAAATTGGCATTTACACGTGCAAGTTCGTTTACTACTGTAATTCTCCCGATTTCTCGTACAATACTCTCTTATAACTCACTGATGGTGTGCGGATTGTCTTTGTATACTTTATTTTTTAGGTTTCCCCATTTTTCTTTCCACTTTTATTCAGAACTGACCCTGTTACTCTAAACTTTTTTACGAGGTTTAATATAGTGGTTCTATGTGGAATGGGAACACCAGGAAATTTCGTTGCAAAACGTCGTCGCACTTCTCCACAATTCCTCTTTCCGAAGTAATACTCGACAACGTAAATTCTTTGTTGCAATGTAAACTTTTGTTGTGCCATATTAAGCCACAATCTTCAACACACGGACACGACACAACACAACTTCCGAGGGAGGATTATACTGGCGTCAGTCTGCAACGTCAACAGAAAGGGAAAGAGAGCGAAGGCAGGGAGAGCGAAAAAAACAGACTAGCGTGCGACTGTCGCGGACCCGTTCACTGGGAAAGACAAGTGCTGACGCCGGGCCGCTAGCCGCCGAGTCTCGTAGCGAATGTCGGGGAATGAATGCTCTGTAGAAGTGCTGAGAGGGTGTGGAATGAAATTTAAGGGGCGCGGTGTTGAAAATAAAGAAAACATGAAACATGCATGCATGTTTTAGCCACTAATTGGAATTCCAATAATATGCCAATGAAAGTGGATAAAACTAGCGAAAGGTGTCCCGGGTTCGATACCCAATGGAGGCACACAATGGTTCGGATCCCACTTTAAACTATAGGTCCAGACTTACTGTGCATAAAGTGGGTTTTAAAACTCCAACTGCTTCACTCTTGCTCGGTTTTAGTACAAGACATGTCTAGAAATTTGATTGATTGATTGAGTTGGTGTTTAAGTACACTTTGTGCACAGTGAGGCTAATCGGGACTGAATCTACAGTTTAAAGTGGGATTCAAACCACTATATGCCTCCACCGGGAATCGAACCCGGAACTCGTTCATTACAAGGCGACGATGCTACCACTGCGCCATCGGAGAGGCCAAAAATTTGTAAAGAACAGCTTGTTGAAGGGAGGCCAATGACATACATGAAAATTTGGAAGATTTTTTCCAAGGAAATGCAAGCAAGGTATTTTCCCACGGGATGGGAGGGAATATGTTTCAGAAAATTGATGACACATTTGACTTTTTACCCAATAAAAAAAATTGAAAATTAAGAATTCTATTTACAACCTTTCTACCTGCATATTTAAATTCGATCACGATCGGACGATTTTTTAAATTTTTTTGATTTCTTGTTTGGAAAACGCAAAAAACGGCACTTTTTTTTATTCTCAAGACGACTAAAAATCGAATCATACTCGAAAAAGAATTGGTTACTATAGCTTAATACAGAATTGAAACAGTCAAATTTTGATGTAACTCGTTTTTATGTAGGTCTACTGATTAATTTTTAATTGGAGTCCAAAACTCGAGTATACATAATTTTTGATCTGACAGTAGGCAGACAACAAAAACGGTGTATCAACAACGCAAAGGATAACACAAAGCACCTGACATTGAGCTATAGGCACTTATCGACAAACACAGACTACGTGAAACATAAGAAGAAACAATTCTTAACAACAATGCTGACAAAAGAAAGAAAATGGCGGCTTGCCTTTATAAACTGCCGACAGTACAGGAAAGAAATCGGCGATCGGTGTTTACCTGTTGTAAACAATAACAGCGGTCTCAGTTTAGAACGTAACATTCGGCGGTGAATATGACATGAGATAGAATGGCACTCTAAGAGTTGTTCTTGTTGAGTTGGTATTTTAAGTCCACTTTATGCACAGTAACGCTAATCGGGACTGAACCTACAGTTTAAAGTGTGCCTCCACTGGAGATGGCACTCTTAAGAGTTGGTGTTATTGGTTGAAAAATGTGTGCGGAAGAAAATTAAAAGGTGCGCAAACACTTCTTCGCACCCCCCCCCCCCCCCCGGCACTGACAAAGAAAGGGTAGTTCAGAGTTGCCAAGCGTCTGGTCTGAACGTCTGACCACTCTCTCCCCTTAAACAGGACAGGGAGAGGGAGGCGGGCGGCGCTTTCGTTTGGTTCGTTTTTTTTTCAAGGGTAGCAAATAACTCATTGCAGTTCATTCCATCAATACTTGCGTCAGTAACATCTCTATAAGCAAAGGACAATTTGATCAGATCTCAATGTTTTCGTACTTCATTACGTACTCTATTAATTAAAGTAATTATTGTTAATATTATTAATATTAATATACATATTCAAACTTGCAAGCAAAAATGTAATTTCAATCAAGTTCAATGTAAGATTGTTTTTAAGTACACTTTATGCCTAGAAAGGGTAATCGGGATTGAACCTACAGTTTAAAGTGGGATCGGAACCACAATTGCCGATGGGCGTCCGGAAGGGGGGGCAAGGGGGGCCGTGGCCCCCCCTGGAAAATGAAAGTCAACTAAAAATATGTATTTCACACATATAATTTCATTTTAGCCGCAATAATATGTGTTAATTATTGTATGAACACCATAAATTCAAATTAAAGCAATGTTTTTTAGGGAACAACACAATTTTTGGGGAAAATTTGCCTTCGTTTGCCCCCCCTGGAAAAAATACCTTCCTTGCCCCTCCCTGGAAAAAATCCTGCGGACGTCCATGCAATTTCCTCAACCGGGTAACGAACTCTGGACCCCTTGATTACACTACTTCCTGGAGAGAGAGATTCCAAAATGGCAAACCTAGGTTTCTCAATGGGTTAACACTTGTATTGTAACTGTGAATAGTACAGGGTATAGAGAATATGAGAATCGCATTGTAAACTGGCGATATGCAGTGGAGGTGCACTATAGCTACACTGGTTTGGTTTGATTTGGTGTTTTAAGTCCACTTTATGCACAGTAAGGCTAATCGGGACTGGACCTACAGTTTAAAGTGGGATCCGAACCACTATATGCCTCCACCGGTTATCGAACCCGGGACCCCTTGATTACAAGGCAACGACTGCGCCATCGGGAAGGCCCTATACACTGGTTCGAATATTATACAGAGGCTGCTCAGCGTATATTTGACCAAACGCGATTCCTCCCCCCTGCACTCAGAATGAACTCACCCAACCTTGTCGGGCATGTTTGTCAGTGTAGTGCAAGGAATATAGAGATTAGGTAAAGACATCCGAAGATCGATCTTGCACGAACGCGTGACGTCACCGGAGAAGCAGTGAGCTCGGCTGAAGCAGACGGCCCCTAGCATTTATATGGGAGATTCAGAGAGCGAAAGTATATTATTACTTTTAGGAGGGGGAAAATAATAATTGAAGACCCAGGGGGAAAAACGATGAATGTCGATTTTTCGCCCATTTTGAGATCGCAGCGCCATCTGATAGCTCAGAAGCTGTACTATAAGAATGAGAACGGCCTTGGTTGGGAAACGGTGAGAAGTGCCTGAAAAACGCATTATTATTTTGGCATATATTGACGTATTTATGAATAGAAAAATCTTGTTTTTCATTTCCTGGCAAATCGTCTCGAATGAACATTCATCGTTTTTCCCCCTGGCCCTTCAATTGTCATCCTCCAAGATGGTATCGAGGCATCTTTTTAATGATTAGTAACATAATTGAAAACGCGCTACTTTTAAAAGGGGGCAAAGTACATGTGAAAAAATGTATTTTGAAAATCTATATTCCTGAAACTTTCTGACCGATGCGCTACAAAGAAAGTTGCGTGTTCTCCTTTAGAATTTCGTCATTTTACAAATCGTAATATAATTTTAACAAAAACGTGGCATGCTAAAGAAGAATTAAAGAGTTTTAAAAAATAATTGATTAATAGACTTAGTTTATTTTACTTGGCTTATCTGTCACATATGGCTAATCGCAAAGATGAGGATGCGTGATGATATGATGAAATTGAAGAAAGGAAAGTAGACCCATGCCCGGGCGGGGATTCGAACCTGGCGGCCCTTGGCATCTTAAAGCGTTGTGCTAACCACTTCCCCACGGAGGTCAGCATTACAAGGAAATAAACAGAAAATGACAATCATATGGCATCTATGTTTTAATATGCGAGAAACATTTGCGAGGAGGCTATTGAAGTAACAAATAATTATTACAAGACGTTGTGATGAAAATTATTAATATATCTGAAATATCGAGAGTTGACCTTGCAGTCTCTAAATGTACTTTTAGGGTTACGCAAAACCTTTACTCAAAATTGATAGTGTAAATTTATAAACTATTAAAATTTAAAACTTATTCCTGTTCGAAAAGAGAAACTGCCAAGTCAAATTAATATTTCGTAGAAATACATATATTTGTATTTCATGAGGCCAAGAGAGTATTTGGAGGGGACGGTGGCTTGGGAAGGCTATAGCCCCGGATCTCGATCTGCAAAGGGGCTTCCAGTGGGAAAACATTCCTATGAAATAGTCCAGAAGAAAGGGCGAAATGATTTTTTTTAAATGGCTCAAGAATACAAAGATATAAGTGGATATTTGACAAGCTTAGTCTAAAACTTACAACTGAAGTCGTACGTGTGTGTGTGTGTGTGGGGGGGGGGGGCTACGTGAGGTAACACAGTGGAATATGATTCACAATACTAAAATATGTGGGACAATAGAAATCAAAATATGTTGTAGCTAGTGACAGCGCAATAGTAAAGATGGAGGGGTAAATCATATTTTCCCAGGGCAATCATTTTTATTATTCCGTTACATACGACACAAAAATGCATATTTTGGCTAAAAGAGCATTCATTCATTTATTTATTTTGTCGTTTTACTGGGGGCAGATAAGAAAGAGAGAGAGAGAGAGAGACAGAGAGAGAGAGAGAGAGAGAGAGAGAGAGAGAGAGAGAGAGAGAGAGAGAGAAGTTGTCGAACGAGAATAGGGGGGCGTTCCTGCCCCCCCACCCCCTGTAGTGTGGTCATTGCCTATAGCTATGATGGAGAAGAATGCACCAATTACTACGCTATTAAATGAAACAGATACTTTTAAAACTTTTAATCAAATTATTTGTGAACTATGATTTAAATTTAGAGAGAGCACATACCTGTTTAATTTAATTTGGATGAGTTAACTTCTGAAGCCTGCCATTTCCGAGCCTTCTTCCGGTGTAACTACACTGCCCTTTGAGCCGTACCTGCTGCGTTCAGGTGGCGGAACGAGCAGAATACTAATTAAAACAAATATGTGACAAATATATATATAAAAAAACAACGTGTTGAAGCTATTGACGGCGCCAAAGAAAAGACAGAAGAGAAACGTGGAGAGTGCAGTGATATTTTACGGGAAGCAGCAGGCACGTATCCAGGAATTCCTTTCGGGGCGGCGGCTGAACACCATTTTTTAAAGGGGTATCACAATTGTATGTTTAAGGCCAGTGGTGGCAATTGGGTTCCAAAATCTGGGGGTGAGGGTGGACAAGGAGACAAGCATTAAGAGGCCATAGTGTGATAGTGTGGAGGCAAAAGAATGGGGAGCAACTATCTCCTAAATCGTCGCCACTGTTTAAGGCTGTCATTTTAATCAGAACGTGAAATCGGGACATTTTCTACCACTCAACTCCTCTGTTTCCATGCATTAATATTGTGTGCCGGAACCATCTCAGTATGTATGTTTGTCCATTTCTTCTCATCAGGCATCAAAACATCTATGTACCAGAAGTATTTTAACGAAGGTGTTACACATGTACGGAATGCACAATCCACTCGACAACGCGAGATTCAAACTGTGTGCAGGGAACTGGACGCAGACAGTTCACGAATATTTCTCTCTCATTCGAGCCTGAACACCACTAATGTGTCTTGTCCTCCCATGTTTGCAGCTCTTATAAAAGCCGAAACCCACCAAATTGTTCATATTCATGCCTAAGCACTCGCAAGTGTCCAAAATTGTCTGTTGAGTGTGTGTCGAACCCAGTAGCCTTAAACAAAAGTATTTTTTTATGCCATGAAATTCTCGGACTGCATACACAAAATTTGGTCCTGGCACAACCAAATCATCACTCAAAACTTTGATTTTCAGTTGATCTGTGCAGCTTATTTCTTTTTTAATAAATCGCTCCAATGCCCAGCCCGATACTGCCGAAATATTCACTTTAGAGAGAGAGACCTTCGATCTCTTCGTCTTTCGACCCGAACTACTCTTAGCACTACTCGACGTTCCGCTGTCGTCAATGTCTTTTGCTTTGGGAGCGAACTGGAACTAGTAGTAGACTTCGTTACTTTACGGTATTTAGTCCATTTCATTTTCGAATCACTAGAACTTATAAAGCAACCAATGGACACTGACTGATCACTAATCGACTGTATGAATTGTCACACTTACCTCTGAAGTCTCCACCTATTCTGTTGTACAGATCAACCGGGAAATTGAAGCCGCTTATTAATATCCTCATTATATTCTAGAACGTTTCGCAGATATCACGATTCGTAAATATTGCCAGTAGTTCGACTCCTTTTCTTTTTCAAGAACGTTCCCTCTCGCGCTTTCCAGAGATTAAAAAATTGCAATGAATCCGAATCGCCATACCTGCGGCGCTACCTTTGTTGTGCAGCTTCCAAATGCTGACAAGTCTCTTCTACATAGTGTTCAAGTTCGCTACGAAAAGTTTACGTGCAATATTATCAACAACAGGGTTATAGAACATTCTCCGTCTTGCCTTGATAAGTATTTCTCTCCTAAAATTATCGTCACATTATTCAAGGAGACAAAACCTAATTTTATCTCGTGTAAACTGAAAAATTTCCTTGGGGAGCGGGGGGGGGGGGGGGCTCGAACCACCTGATCCCTACCTTGGATACGCGCTATTAACAATAACAGGCTTATAGAACATTATCCGTCTTGCCTAGATAATTATCTCTCTCAAATTATCACCATATTATTCAAGAAGCCAAAAACCTAATTTTATCTAGCGTAAACTGAAAATTTTCTGAAGGGGGGCTTGAGCCCCCTGATTCCCACCTTGGATACGAGCTGTTACCAATAACAGGGTTATAGAATATTCTCCGTCTTGCCTCGATAATTATTTCTCTCCTTAAATTAACGTCACATTATTTTATTTGACACCACGAGAAACAAAAAATCTCATTTTATCTAGTGTAAACCGAAAACTTTCGGGGGGGCTTGAGCCCCCTAAGCCCCCCTTGGAAACGTGCCTGGGAAGCAGTCACGTTTATTACACCCTTACATTTACATACAATATTATAAAGTTCTGCTTTTAGATCTCGCACAATGCCTTTTTCACAAAAATGGGCAATCTCGCATTTTTTTATATCAATCAAGCTGTGATATTTTAGTTTTCTTCCGTTAGTTTTCTGATAATAGTTTTCACAGCTTTCCATGGCATTTAGGCATGATTTCAGTTGACAAGAACAAAATAATCTTATTTCAAAACATAGAACAAAAAGAAATCCAACGCGCTTAAGTTAAAACTCCCTTACATTGGAAGCCTGGAGAGAACAAAACAAGGGTTCCTTCGTAACACAATTTCTTGAAAACCATTTTACACATTTGAATCAACTTTGTGATAAATTGATTAGAAAGGATGAATCTTAACAGTAAAAGTTGTAACTTTTCCCTTGCTACTATATTTTAGAAGATATCCGTTGTCAAATTTCTCAATATTTGCATAAGGAACCAGCCTTTTCCGTGCCGAGTGTTTCGATGGTGACGTCATGCATCCACGGACAACTGCGCATACGATCTGCGCCGCCGAACGAGCACCCCCTGAGTGTAGTGTGTGAGTTGTAAAAGAGTGGTTGTGTTTTCTCACTGGGCCAAAAATCCCGCCCAAACTAAGCCGCTTTTTGGGAGGAGTGCGTTGTATAACTTTCCAAGTGTTTGCGTTTTCTCGCTTGGCCGAAAATGCTGCCAAAACAGTTGCTTTTGGGAAGGTAAGGTTGTAGCCTTTTATGACGCAAAGTTAAGTGTGTCAATAATCAGGAAGTAGTGTAAGAGCAAGAATTGTGACGTTAGTTTGACTTCATTCAAGAATGTAATTGGCAAGTATAAGGATTGCATGGCCCCAGCGTTCGGTTCTCCAACAAAGGGGATGAGAACACGGCCATGCACACAAGCCACCACCAGTATGCAGGTGCAAGGTGCGGTTAAAAGTTTCCAAAGACATATTTAGATGATTTTCCATCTGTCTTTGGGTCGGTGGATTCTAATGCATGCCCATTCTGCGAAGTTTCGGGAGAGGTTAGTTCAGTGTAATACGACGCCAGGGTTTTCTGGTTTGAATCCCGGCCTGGGCATGACGTGTCCCTTCCTAAATTTCTTCTAAACACCACACATCCGCACCGTTGCGGTTAAATAAAATGGCAGAAAAGCGCTTCCTAATAAAATTATTGAACACTGTGAAAAAGTAATTCACGGACTGTAACTTCTTTCTTAAAATGTGTCAGTCATATTTCTGTCTAATTTCGTTGATTTTAAAAACAATTTTAAAAATATATATTTTTTAAAATTTATCATGTGCTTATTTTTATTACAAAGCGAAATGAAATAGAATGTGTATGGATGAATGAGAAAAGAATCTGATTCCAATATTTCAACTGATTTCACAGTCGAATAATCATTACTGACTGAGGGAGCGTAGGGCGCCAGTTCCCCCCCCCCCCCACTTTTAGCCACTTTTGATCCGATACTATGCTAAAGCTTATCTATAAAGGAAAAGTAAAGTTCCTTTGCCCAACCCAGTTTTGGAACCCAATCGCCGCCACTGTCGACAGCACGCCTTGCAACACACACCACGATCCTGAGCCCAAAGGAAATTTCCCCTCCTGGCCACCTTTAGTTTTCATTGTTAGGCTGTGAAGTCAAAATGGAGACTTGCTACTCCTTGCCGCAGGCCTGTCTCTCATCCCTCCCTCATGTATATGCCAGTGGGCGATGCACTGACCATACGTAGGGGACGATTCGTTGCTGCCACTCGAGAAGAGGGAAAACATGTGCCATATACTAAGTTAAATACAATTGAGTCGCCGTAGTTTTCTGGTTTTCGATATCATAGTCTGCTCCAATTGTTCTCACGGTGCCACTGGCGTAAGCAGGATTTTTGTTCTGGAGGGGCTGAAATTGTAAAGGTGTATAGTATATAGCTTTGTTCTAGAATTGTGGGATACCGAATAAAATATATAGGCTATCGTACATTTTGAACTTTTCACTCTATTAAAATTGTACTCGAAGACAGAAATGGTTATCGGGTGTCATTTTAACTTTAAGGGAGGTTTGCGTTTACATCTTTCCTTTCTTTGAGTTCTTGACACGTGAACAAATTTTCATCTAAAAATTTGGATTTTCTTAAAATTTCTGGAGGTCAGTAGCCCCATCAGCTCCCCCCTGTGTACGCCAGTGCAAGGTGCTATGCCCCACAGGAAATCGAAACCTTTATTGCTCGCACAAAATCATGCGTGTCGTGTCGTTTCAGTGTGAAATCGCCATGTAACGTGCTTCTTGAAAACAAAAATTTTGAACTGAAGCGACACAAGATGCATTTGTAGCTTGGACTGGACTATGTTCTCAATACGGTGCATCGTGTCACCTGTTTCTGTTGTTCCCGCATACGCAATGAATCTTTTGCGTTAGATTGAAGGGTCTCATGTCGCTTGTCGCTTGGGTGTGAAATCACCATGTCGCTCGGGCCGTGCATCAAATTGACTTGGTCTGTTCACTTGTGCGCGGTGTACGTGTTGCTTTAGTGAGCTTTTACATGTCTCTCGAACTGGGCTCTTCTCTCATTGAGAGATTTCACATTGAAGAGACATGTGGTGCTTGAGAATCTCACCAGTCGAACTCAGTCTTCTGGGGCTACCGCTAAGGTGTGAAACGTTGATATTGATTGACTAGTTCCGAAGCGACATGTGTTGTGTGTCGCTTTGGTCTGAAAGCTGCTTGGCATCTCCGTGTTGTTTGTCGCCTGTAACTTTCAGACCGAAACGTCAAGCAACACGTGGATTTCACTCCAAACAGCAAGTGCAAATGACATAATTGGAAACACGTCAATCCACATCAACGTTTCATAACGTAGGGGCAGGCATAATAGGGCTCAGAAACTTGCGTTGGATTGGTGAAATCCTCAAGCAACACGTGTCGCCTGTAAGTTCGGTATGAATTCTACCTTAGTTTAGAGACATGTATTACGAAAAATATTGAAATGTTAGTGAAGAACCTATTCTTATTAATGTTTAACTACGTATTTTGCCATTTTTGAACATATGCATCTGCATTCTAGTGACGAAAGAAACATTTTAAGGGTGGAAGGTATTTCGGGAAGGAGATTAAAGTCGTACTCTTAAATACGCCACTGTCACCACAGAGGAGGAGCAAATTTTTAACGAGTGGAGTAGACGGAGAAAACGAATAGTTAGACCATAATTAAGAACGTAAAAATGTATGTTGTTTTTGTACTATATTGTCCTGTATCTGGCTTTTGTGTTTTAGTCAGATTAATCATTTCCAGTATTCTAGCATAGGAACTCTGGTTGAATATTTTGTTAATTAATACAAGAAGAAATCCTACTAGTTTGCTTTCTTGATGACGAAATATACAAGCATTTCCTACAATATTCTTTGCTCGCTCACACGCGCCCTCCGGCAGATTGCTACAATTCTTCGTTGATATATATATTTTCCGAGAAATACGAGACATAATTGCCCAAGCTCAAACCGATATATTAAATACGGCTACTATCACACAACGAACCCTCTCAGAACGCAATCGTGAAGCGCCGTTAACATTTCCCATGTAGGCAATGATGTAGCAACGCTGCATTCTCCAGCGTTGCAACTTATGCAGCACTGCGAACAATGCAACGTTCACAGCCGTCAGTGAAAAATGCTGAGTCATGTAAGTTGAGGGGGAGATCCGACAACGCTGTTCTCTGCAACCGCAGGCCCCACCCCCTACGATCTTCCTCGCTCCGCCTTGACGTCACCGCTGATGTAGTTCCGCAATTTTTCACACACTGCAGATGTCGATGGCGTCGCACAAACGACACACACGTTGTGTGTAGGTGATAAGCACAGAGCCCCGTTGAGAGGAACCGATAAACACCTGATACACACGTACAGGCACAATGCCCCGAAAAGAGGAACCAGAAAAATGCACTGTTTTGTAGCATAACTCCGAGTACAATTGTCGGACATTGTTCTATCTTTTATCAAAATATAGATCTTGGTCCCCTTCGTCGATTAATTCCACGACATTAAATTTTCCTTTGCCGGTTCGGCCATAATATTAAATAATGTGCTTTCTCGTTCCGAGGAACCACCAAAATTACCTCGCAATGAAAAAGTCCCTCTTAATGCTGGTAATTTTTCTGATCTTGTTCCTCCTAATGACGGGTATACCAACGCACACACACACACACACACACACACACACACACACACACACACACACACACACACACGCATAGTTGACAGTGGATGGGAAAACTGAATTTTCTTCCATCCCTCCATCTTTGATTTTTGTTGCCATAGAAGGGGTGATAGTGAAGCACCATGTTCTTTAAAAGACACCTCCATCTTTGTTTTAGGATGCCAATGGTCCATTACATTAGACAGCTATGCGCCTCAGGAGTGTTTTTCACCAGCACCATCTATTGGTGTCATGACCCATGGTCCTCTGGATACCCACTGTTACCCGCAAAGATAAAGAAAGGCCTGTCCTGAGTTTCCACTTTAGATAATAAATATCCCAATAACAATTGAAAGTAACTTCACTTAAAAGATTTTAAAGGATCAGCAGGAATTCAAGTATTAACTTATGAGCACTTCTATAATCTATTCCTTTACTTCAAAACATCTAAAGTGCACATATCCGGTGATGGTTCCCCCAGTCTCTTATGAAGAAACTGTATGTTAAATTTGGCAATCCTCTAAAGTGCCACATTTATAGAAATTTTGAGTACTTTCGTTCAAATCGCAATGTCAGTGTTTGACTTCTAAAAATACGCAAGTGTTCCACAAAAGCTCTATTTCCATAGCAAATGGAATGTTGAACAAATGAACAAGTAATAGCTCCATCTAGTTGCTGCACTTTTTTACACTCTGTGCAGTGCAGGTGTATCCAGTGTCAAGAGTAGTGCAAGGAAATCACGTTCAATCAAATAGTCGGAAAGCAGTGTTCCAGTTAAGAAGATTCAACAAATGCCTGTCTGCTGCTTTGAACGGTCATTTGATTAGTTAACACGCACCACGTGACCATACACCTGTCCGAAAGGTAGTGCAGATACCAAATACATTACTTCACTCCAAATCAACAAACTAGATGGCTCAGTGTTGCACCGTGCAACCAACTAGACGCTTCAGTGCAAAGAGAGTCAAAAACTGCAGCCAACTAGACCTAGACGGGGCTAATGTGTTATGACACCAAGGTGCTTTTTAAACTTGCCTACAACAAATGAGGTTAGATAAATTTATCATCCTCAATTTACATTCTACAAATTCTATTACATTTCAATAATCTTGTTATTCATATCCAAATTAAACATGTATCATATTTAATCACATGCTCATTGTGTGGCAAACATTATAGATTATGCTAACTGTGAATGTTATGTGAAGGCTTCCATGTAAAGTATTGTTTGGAATAAAAATAGTTATATGATTGTGAAACATTCACGTAACATTTAATAATTTCTATTAAAAAAAATGCTTCCACATAAAATTGTCCGTAGCATGGTCTTGTTGTATACTGGTAGGGTTTCTTCTTCTTATTATTATTATTATTATTATTACTTGTATCTAAGAATAAAACGTTTTGATAACATTTGAAGAATCAGAAATGTTTAAGTTTAAAATTTACGGATAACGTACATTTTGTAATAATAAAAAGGTGAGAGACAGAATACTAGACTTATTGTAGAATATAGATAATTATGAAACAACACTGCACATGTATTCATAATACAGTAATGGTAATAAACATAGTACTTCACATCTTTAATAATGCAGTTCATATATGAGATGAGTGCAATTTAAATACTTCATGGAAAAATTATTAACAATAATTATTCCAGACTTAGAACATCTACATACCTAACAGCCAAGTGTTCCTTGTACCTGCCTTATTCTTATATTGACAAAAGTATCTGATGTTGGAATTCCTCATGTGTCCACCCTGGATACCGAGAGTAGTCACAATATTTTCATTTTAATCTGCTATCTGCAAAAGAGGAAAAGTACTGTAACTTTTGCACAAATAATTGGGTTAACAAGTTGAGGTATTGATCATAATAAGATACTGCACAAACTTAATGATTTTTTTAAATAAATATATATATATATATATATATATATATATATATATATATATATTCATGTTATTCTGAATGAGAAATACCATCCCATTTGATGTTACACATTACTCAGTTGTTTACTTCTGATTTATTTGAAAATAGCAACTGTTTTGAAAACCACACAAATTCACCTTTTACTGTTATTGCCATGAGCACCTTTGATTTGGTTTGTCTTAACAATTATAATTGTATTGTTTTGTCCATGCAAATAGGAATACGAGATAAAAAGTGATACAATTTTGTTTGCTAATCCAGAACTATATGGATAGTATTGAAAATAAACTAACATGTTCACTTGCACAATATACCTACCTACATGGCCAGTCAGCCACTCATTTCAGTATTTATGTTTTATTACATTTTATTGTAGAAGCTGTCTAAAACCCACCACATGATGGATGTCAATAGGTGTTATTATAATGAAACAAAAATAACGTACACTATCGTACCTCCTTTTAACATCCAGCTGATCTGCTTGTATCATAGGGAACTTCATCCATTGTGAGGAGCAATAACCACCATAGCACTGCACACTTGCTCTATACACTGGCTGATGACCTATAACCATCTGGCTGGTACCTCCATGTTGTGGAAATGAGAGCTTCTAGCACCTATAAAATTATTTCAGAAAAAATAAATATAAATTATCTTACAAGGAAACTTCTATCAAACAGTTCCCACTAAATCAAAGATTTTCATGCTTAAAATAAATTCATGCTACCTACTATCAACACATGACATAAGGTAGTTAAACTGAGTGCATTCTGTTGATGGTTTCATATAGAAAAAAATATTTTCCCCTTTTCAATTGATGGTTATGAATGCAGTATACCAAGTACCCCCTCCCATGTACACACACACACACACACATATACATTACTAAAGACATTTTTGTCACAAAAAAAGGTTTTCTCTCACCAGTGTCTGGGCAACGGAATGGAGTACTTTCACTCTTACTGGTGCTTAGGCCCTTAGGTTAGATTTTGTGATTACAATAAAAAATTTAAAAAAAGATAATTTTAAATTCCCGTCGTGATAAAAAAAATAGATTTGGAATAAATTCTAATGTCCGTAACTCTGTAAATATACGTTTCTATGCCCCCAAACTTCTGATATAGTCTTAACAACAGTTAATCTTTCCATGGGGAATTTTTCCTGGAAATTCGAGGGAGTACGTAATTTAGTACACTCGACCTGCAATTAATACAACTTAAAACATAGTGTCAAAATTTCCTTTAAAATCTTTATCATCAGTTCACCTACTGTATAAATCATGCGTACCATTTTTTCCCCCTATATATAACATATGGTAGTGGTGCCTAATTGAAGTATTTTATAGTACCGTAATTTCATTTACTGGTTGCAACAGGACAATATGTTGCAGAAAATTAATTGTTCTTATTTTGTGCGGCATCGTTATTTTACATTTTGATGTGACGTGGGTGGAATGTTGGCATACATTTCCCAGGTGTATCAAAATATATTTTGCAGTAGTATTTTATTTCGCGATTGCTAAGCTTAAGGAATGTTGCAAAAATATCAGCTCTAATTCTTACAAAGTACGTGGAACAATGTAATTAACAATAAGAAGGAAAATGGCACGAAGTATTTAATTCTTTATGTACATCGTAGCAACAATTCACAATACATACGTATTTCACTCTCCCCCAGATTTGTTCCAATTGCCCTTAATGTTCATACCCAATAATATTAATAACATACTAACATGACGTACTTACTCGAAATACGACTGAAACGAAGTGGGCTTGCAATTCTTCTTTCTTCAAAACCTTCCTCCGCAACAGCTGATAGTGTCCATCTTGAAAATCTGCAGCCGTGAACGAACTCGGTAGGTGCCTGGCTTGTGACTAGGTTCCACTCGTTTTCTGTTAGCGCGTCCGTAACCGTATTCCTTAACGAAGAGTGGAGACTACACTAAATGGCATTCGTTAGCCTTTCTTGACAAAAACGTCACGAACTCGTTAGACCTTAACGTGTGGACAGTTCAAGACTAAGGCCCCTGGACGGGAATTGAATTTATTTAAAATTCCTGGACCTTTAACAACCCTGGCCTCCACCCGCAAATGAAGACGCTGTCGCTGTGGCTGCTGTTTAGGCGGGAAAGTTGACTACACATACAAATACAATTAATCCGAAGTTATATTACGAATAATAGATACTTACATAATAATATCATGAAATATGGAGAGTCAAATTACTTATCAAGCATATTCTGTTATTTACCTGTCCTAGTGGGAGCGAGAACTCGGTTCCTGCAAATTCAACATGGCATTTTCTAATTTTCATTTCTATTTGGGCCGACAACTCCGTGGTGGAGTGGTTAGCAGGTTACGCTAGGAAGCAGTGTGTCCCGGGTTCGAATCCCGGCCTGGGCATGTGTCTTCTTTGTGATGGTCCTTTCATCAATTTAATCTTAACTCATTCTAATCTTCACGATTAGCAAAAAGGGTCAGAAAAGTGAAGTAAAAATCAACCAAGTTAATCAATCATTTCTATTTCGTTATTTTACGCAGTTTTTCTACCTCTTGGGTTAAATGCGACGATGAGATTGAATGATGATCCGAAGCAATAACGATGCGAGACACATGATGAAACCACACCTGTCCAAGGTCCGAAACTGGGACCTATGGATTCGTAGAGCGTTATGCTCATGATTCGGGAGTGGAATCCTTTGAATGTATAACTATAAAAGTAGGGTGAAAGAAAACAACATTGTACTGTGCTAAAAAGCCATGTTTAGGTCCTCTAAAGAAAACTACAGTTATTCAGTAAAATTAATTTTGAAGGACAAAGCCTGCGAAGTGTATTTCCATTCGGTGACGCGTGGTCATCACATCGAGTCCCATCTAGTTTTGAGAGTGGAATTCGCTTACATATTGATTTCATGTAGCTTCCCAATTGTCTTCACGATGTTGGGCCATCACAGAAATTTTGTAGTTCCTACCAGGGATCGAACCTTGAATCTGTCGTACCAAAGACGAGAGCGCAATATTCGGGAATTTTGTTATTTCTATTGCCATCATATATTCAGTTTTGCACGTACAAAGAAGATTACTTTTAAGAAATTAGATGTGTGCATAAAATGTCTTACATATCGTCAACATTCTCCAATGTGTACAGTACGACGCCACAAAGACTCGGGCATGTCCCATATATATAGTGGTTAACGCTGTCACCTTGCACTAAAGGGCGCCGGATTCGATTCTGCTATAAACAAAAGCCACGGTGTTCTCTACTTCTCAATTTTCTTCGATCAAATTTACTTATCTAAGGAGTAAGGACTAATGGCATTGTTCTTGGTGTATCAAATCTAACATAAGAGAAAATACATGGATTTTTAAAGACTGTCTAGATGCCATTAAGTTAATGAGTTCATTCTGCATTTAGATTCCCGAATAATGGCCGTGGATTTCGCGAGTTTTATTTAAAAAATTGACGAATATAGACTCGCGAAATCCACGGCCATTATTCGGGAATCTAAATGCAGAATGAACTCATTAACTTAATGGCATCTAGACAGTCTTTAAAAATCCATGTATTTTCTCTTATGTCAGATTTGATACACCAAGAACAATGCCATTAGTCCTTACTTATATATATATAGCACACACACACATACTATACATATATGTAGGCCTATATCGTATATTAATAGTTTGTTAGTTTTTAATGATTTGATAGAAAAAAATCCTAAGTTTTGGGCCCCCCCCAAACTGATGAACCTAGCTACGTCCCTGCCGGCCGGCGGTTAAGTCCGGAATCATTGACTTTTCGATAAAAGCAAGACTTGGTAGAATCAATTGTTATACCACTTAAGACATGTTCAGTCGAGTAGCCAATCGCCATCTACGTGCTGATGGCCGCCATCTTGAAAAGAGTCCGTCATATTGGATAGTTTTGATTTGATATATCTCGGGAACGGTGGCACCTGTCAACTTCAGGATTTTTCAGAAATGCTCCAAATAGTGTAAACTTTCATAATACGTGGTGTGATTGGAAAGTTTTAAGACTGGGCGTGTAATTTCAAAATGGCAGATCTTACAGGCTATTGGGATGGATCTCCTTCAAGGTAGTCCCCTTCTGACTGAACATACTGACTCCAACGTTGTTTCCACTTTTGGAAGCTGTCCTGGAAATATTCTTTCGTAAGGGTGTTAAGAACCCTATCCGTATTTTTCTGCATGTCTTCAATTGAGTCAAATCAGTTCCCTTTCAGCGAAAATTTCAAATTAGGAAAGAGGTAGAAGTCGGTAGGCGATATATCAGGGGAATAGGGGGGTTGCGGAAGCACAGGAATTTGGAATTTGAAAAAAAATTGCATGATCGAGAACGCATGATGAACCTGTGCATTGTCGTTGTGGAGGACCCAATTCTTGTTGTGCTAGATTACAGGCCTCTTTTCCGCAAACGCTGAAGGACACTTTTATAGTATTCCTGGTTGACTGTCTGCCCCCTAGGGGCAAATTCGTGATGCACGATACCCGTAGAATAAAAAAAATACACCAACATTGTCTTCACTTTGTGAACCTTTTTTCGGTCGTGGAGAACTTGGACCCTTGCACTGCGATGATTGTGCATTTCTTCTCACACCCATACACCTATGATTCGTCGCATGAAATTACACTAATTATCAAATCTGGGTCAGTTTCGGCCCGATTAATCAGTTCTTGGGACACTTCAATTTCGGAATGAATTTTGCTCACACTCGACGCATGTTCAAATTTTCAGTTAAGATTGGATGAACTGCATAGAAACTTAAATTCAGTTCATCAGCCATCTCCCTAATTGCACGTCTACCGTCAGAGCGCACTAAATCGCGAACTTTCAAAATGTTTTAGTTGCTTTTGAAGTGGAAGGCTGGCCGGACAGGGGGTCATCTTCGAATGCTTGGCGGCCATATTTGAATCTGTTGAACCAGTTAAAATCATTTGACCGGCTCAACATTTATACCGGAAAGCTGTTTTTAACAGTTCATAGGTCTCCGAAACTGATTTCCCGGTTTTAAAACAAAATTTTACACAAACAGGTTGTTCCATTTTTTCGTCCATCTTGCGAGATCAATAATCCGCCAAGAGCAGAGAATACGTCTTCACTCACCAAGATTCCACTCTCTACTGATCAAAGATATCACAGTTACCTTTTCAGGATGTTTCAAGGACAAAACAAGCTTCCCTTTCCACACCGGTGGGCAAACCTAGCCCCCCTTATTGAGCAGTGGCGCCTCTTGTCTTAAAACTTTCCAATCCCACCACGTATATCAATAAATCTATTTTTGAAAAATGAAAATAAATGTCTTGTAGAAAAACTCACTATAATACTTTACGTGAATAACTCCGAGTTAAAAGTCTTAATAATTCTCGAACCATACAATAGTATTGTATACTGTATTTGGTAACGTTAGGAAATGTTTGTTAAAAGACTTTAGATGAACTGAACACTTAAAATACTATTTTCTTTTGTATTTATAAATTTACCTTAAATAACATTTTTAAGATAAATTCAATTTATGTACAACCCAATTTGATTTCTGAAAGTAGAAGTAATTGACATTCTATTAAACTGTTTTATTATTTGAAAGAAAAAAGCATTCATTGTAATTGATGATACGAAAATACTGACATTTGTTTTACAAAATATTTTGTAATGAATTTCTCATTACATCGGTTCCCTTTTTGATCAGGTTTTAAATCCAAATCCTTAACATTTGGATTATATAATACAGGCAAGATTTCCCATTGAACACCAAACACCTATACTCTATCCTGGGAATCTCTGGAGCAATCCCGTGCATAACGGAAAAGAAGGTGAGAAAGCGAGCAAAGCAGTACACGCTGATGTAAGGAGCTGGTAACTGCAGTCCCTTTTGCTCGTCCACGCAATCCAGTTTCCTCGAAAAATTTCATTGTTCGAGCCCCTTTTGGGCAGAGACTTATTTTCGTTCTTTTGCTCCATAGATTCCCGGGACAGAGTATAGTACTCTGTGCTTGGTTGTAGTGATCTTGAGCGGGGAAAACCCACTGCAGATTGCACAAAGTTTTAGTGTACAAAAAGAAGTTTATTTCATGAAGGTTCCTTCCCAGGTGAACAATGTGAAGTTCTCTCTCAATTTAAGTTGTTAAACTGAGAGTGTTGAGCTTTTTTAGTTCCTTGCTTGCACTAGTCTTCCAAATGAGATATCTTGAGTCAGGTTCTGTGTTACAATTGACAAGGTATACATCTTTATGTAGTTTGTAAGATGGAATTTTGGTTTGCTCCAGAGTTTGTGTCTTGGCTCCTCCAGTAAGAACACCGCCATGCATTTTAAGGCAGCCATTTCAAGGTGGAACCTTCCAACATGATGACTCTCTTATCGTCTTCATATAGTTGTGGCTAGCCGGGAACCACTGAACTCAGGTCGATTTCTTGAATACATGTATATGTACGGTACGTATATTCAATATCAATATGCAAAAGCTTTAACTGTAGTGTGTTCAGAAGATTTACGGTTTTTTTGAGTGACGTCAAACCCATGTCACATCATTACGACTTATTTAGTCATTAAGAAACAAAAACAGCAGTGCTGTTACATCACGCGAATGGGCTGAAGTTTAGGTATCCACTCATTGCTATCAACTCATCTCGTTCATAACATGTCAGCAACAGGTGGTTTCTTTAGTTGCAAGTTCTTAATTCATCAGATCTTGAAGGCTGAAAGGCACTCAGCTTAAGTAACTCACTCACATTCTAGCATTTCTAAACCCGAAGGTTTATGGCTGTAGCAACACAAGCCTTCCATCTGTCCCTATCCTGGACAAAATCAATCAAATCTTTTCCATCCTGACTGATTTCCTTTAGGTCCATCTCAACGTTGTCCCTCCATCTTCGTCTTGGTCCTCCTACAGGTCTCGTACCTTCAGGTTTCCCAACAAGAATCCTGTAAACTCTTCTTTCCTCTCCAATTCGTGCCACGTGAACTGCCCACCTAAGTCTTCTTGATTTAATTATTCTAATAATACGTATCTGGACATGAATACAAATTATACAATTCTAAATTATGTAACCATCTCCACTTACCTGTCTCCTCATGTCTATTAGGTCTAAGGATTTTATGTTCAAATAGGTTTCATTTATGTTCCCCTTTTAATGCAATGGACCAAGTTTCACATCGATACAATACTACAGGCAAAATTACTGGGCTTTTTGTTTGTTTTTTGTTAATTTTAACTTTGTTTCATAGATATTATGTGGGAGGATAAACGTTTATGAAGAGAAATGTGTTTTGAGCTTGATGCCATCCGGAAATGTGTAGTTATTGGAAAATATCCCAATCGTTTTTACTCGTTTTGACATGGTTAGAATGGGATATTGTTATCCACTTTTGTCAACATGAAGATGTTAGAATAATAAAATTTCTGAATCATGAAAGAACCTCCAGCACTTATAGCCATAGGGTTGGTATCTTTGTAAGTGCCTTTGTTGTCAACCCAACTCTTCTGATTTCTGATGGAGGAGTACAGAGGGACAGAGATCCTTGGATACGTCAATGACTGACAATGTAAGTATTTGCTGGTGTTAACTAGAGAGAAGTCATAAAATACACGCCAAGTTAACAGTGAACTTGACGTTCCAAATGTTGAATGGGACATCTTGCCTCCACTACATTATGTGAATGTGAAGGATACGATTTTGAGATCTGATGAAAGAAGGGAAACGAACTTATGAAAATTCATATCAAAATATTTTATAAATAATTTTCACTATTTTCGTATCATCAGTAACAATGAAAATGTGTTTTTCTTTCATTCATATTTTCAGAAATCAAATTGGGTTATACATATCTTGTATGTCTCTTAAAATGCAGGGACGTAGCTAGGTTGATCAGTTTGGGGGGTCCCAAACGTAAGATTTTTTCTATCAAACTATTATAAATTAACAAACTATTTATACACCATATAGGCCTATACTGTATACATACATTATTTGTGTGTGTGTGTGTGTGTGTGTGTGTGTGTGTGTGTGTGTGTGGGTGTGTGTGTGTGTGTGTGTGTGTGTGTGTGTGTGTATATATACATATATATATATATATAGTCTTGGAAAGAAAAGGAGCAAGGGCCCCCTCGGTGGTGATTGGTAGCATCGTCACCTTGTAATCAAGGAGTTCCGGGTTCGATACCTGGTGGATGCTCATAGTGGTTCGGATCCCACTTTACACTGTAGAACCAGTCCCGATTAGCCTTACTGTGTATAAAGTGGACTTAAAAACACCAACTCAATCAATCAATAAATTGGAAAGAAATATAATTTTCTTCTGTAGCCCCCAACAGTCTACGGATATACTCTCGCGAAATTCACAGCCATTATTCGGGAAAGTAAATGCAGAATGAACTCATTAGCTTAATGGCTGATACACCAAGAACAATGTTATTAGTCTTTAGATTTGTAAATTTGCTGGAAGAAAATTGAGAATTAGATAAAAACCATTTTCCTTGGTTTTAGATATAAAGTGCTGGAACCAGGTTTACAAGTATTGGCAACAGTGCAAATATGAAATGTGTGCGTAATGAGTTCAAGCTAGGCATCTCATGTATACAGTTCATACCGGAATCGAATCCGGTATCTCTTAGTTCAAGGCGACCGCGTTATGCACTATTCTAAAGGGCGGGCCCAAGTCTTCTATGGTATCTGATTGTTCACTTGGGAAATGATGACGATAAGAAATTATATGCACACGTCTAATTTCTTAAAATTAATCTTATTTGTGTGTGGAAAACTGAATATATGATTGCACTGGATAAAACAAAGTTCCCACACGCTCAAATGATTACGCTCTCCTCTTTAACCTGCCCGGGTTCGATTCCTGATGGAGGCACATAGTTGTTCGGATCTCACTTTAAACTGTAGGTTTACTCCCGATTAGCCTTACTGTGCATAAAGTGGACTTAAAACACCAGTTCAATTAATCAATAAATCGAAAGGTTCAAGGTTCGATCCCTGGTGGTCAGGCCGGTAGCTAGAATTTGATTTCGGAAGGGGCTTATCCCTTTTCGGCAGCTGTCATCTAAAGATGAAAAGGTTGGGGGGAGGAGTAAATACGCTGAAGATGAATTTCTTGGTATATTGCAACTTACCATATACAAGATGTTTAATCCTGTTAATGAAGTAAATTTAATTACTACTACACATTATTAAAATCAGATATTTCTAGGATTTCGGGAAAGGACTGCAGCCCCCGAGCCTCTTCCCTGGTTATGTGCCTGCTTGTATTAGTTCCAAAATTTCTGTGCTGTTCCAACATCGTGAGGACAATTTGGGAAGTACTCGAAAGTGATATGGAAGCAAATTCTGCTCTCGAAACTATGGGACTCGATGTGATGACCACGTGCAACCGAATGAAAGAACTCTTCCAAGGCCTTGTCCCTCAATATCAATTTTATTGACTAATTGTAAGTTTTTCTCGGCCTCCTCGATGACGCAGTGGTAGCGTCGCCACCTTGCAATCAAGGGGTCCCGGGTTCTATACCCGGTGGAGGCACATAGTGGTTCTGATCCCCGATTAGCCTTACTGTGCATACCGTGGACTTAAAACACGAACTCGATAATTGGAAGGTTTTAGAAGAATTAACATGGCTTTTTATGCATCGTACAATTTTGCTTCTTTTCACCCTACTTTTACAGTTTTTCTTCCTAAGAATTTCACTGCCGTGAGTATAACACACTACGAAACCAGAGGTCCAACGTTCGGACATTAGACAGGTATGGTTGTATCATGTCTGTCCCATCGCCATTCCTTCGGCTCATCATTCATCCTCATCGTCGCATTTAACCCAAGAGGTAGAAATGCGACGTAATATAGAAATATATAAATGATTAATTTGGTTTATTTTACTTCGCTTTTCTGACACTTTTTGGCTAATCGTGAAGATGAAGATGAAAATGAGTGATGTGAAATTGATGAGAGGACCATCATAAAGAACACACGCACCCAGTCCGGGATTCGAATCAAGGACCCCTGGCATCTTAATGCACCTTGTTAACCACTGCACAACAAATAGAAACAGAAAATGCTTGATAAGTTATTTGTTTCTCCATAACTCATGATTATATTATAAGTATTATTCGCTGTATGACTAGGGATTAGTTATATTTGTATGTCTAGCCAACCTAGCCACCTAAGCAGCAGCAGCTTCCGCATTTGCACAGAAAGTCAGAAATATATACTAATTTTGTAACATAATACTTATAGAGCATGCAGACGGCTGTAAAAACAATAGCTACATACCTAGTTTCCTTCCTTAATTGAAACGTGGTTTATTCTTCATTATACATGAGATCAACCACCCTGGGAGTCGAACCCAGGATCTTGTGTAGTAGTCAGACTCTTTTTTAGAATGCCAATATGTTGGATATTTGGTCGATCAGTCGATCCTGATCCATTGTTTCCAGAGGAAGACAATCTATCAGCTTCTCATTTTACTCGCGATGTAGGAAAACGAGATCACAAACACTTCGTGATGCTATCTTCTCGCGTTTACAGAAGTTTACACCGCTCGGACCACAAATCCTACTTCAAACTATCTGACAGATATCAACTGTCCACCAAATCAACAGATGAACCGACCGCTTCGATGTTTCTCCGAATTTTCAGAAAGTGGCCTTTCTCTCCTTGCAGGGCAGGTCATTAGCAGGAGGGTTGAGTGCATGTGAGAAGAACAGCTATGTCATTCATTCCCGCGCCGAAAAAGGGACAAGCAATTGAATTCTGTTCTTGGAATTTGAAACGCATGGGGATATATTTTCTGAACCATAAAATAAATCTTCCTGTTTGTGTCGTCTTTTCGGCACCGATGGTGCCAGTGCAGGGCCAGATGAAGAAAAAGGGTGGGTTTTGGGGGGGGGGATCCTGGATCTGATGTGCAGCAGGGAGGAAAAGTGCATTTTCAATAGGTATCAGACTTCCCTGACTGGGGCGGACCACAAAACCATTAACTGCCTCCCCTCCCAATACATCTGTTTGTGTCCAACAAGCAAGAAACAGGGAAGTAGGAAAGAAATACCTTGCTTGGGTTTGTGCTACTGAAAATTGAAGAAGTGTTTCAAACTGCAAGCAAAATTTACTGAAGAATTATTTTGCAATATTTGTCATCAAAGTAAAATTTCCAGCAAACACTAAAGAACAGTTTCCCGGGGCCACATGGACGTTTGCCGGAGCCAGTGCCCCCGCGTGCACCCCCCCCCCCACTAACGACGTCCCTGTAAATATGTTATTTGAGGTAAATTTATAAATACAAAAGAAAATAGTATTTTAAGTGTTCAGTTCATCTAAAGTCTACTAACAAACATTTCCTAACGTTACCAAATACAGTATACAATACTATTGTATGGTTCGAGAATTATTAAGACTTTAACTCGGAGATATTCACGTAAAGTATCATAGTGAGTTTTTCTAAAAGACCACTATTTTCATTTTTCAAAAATAGATTTATTGATATATTAAAAAAGTTTACACTATTTGGAGCATTTCTGAAAAATCCTGAAGTTGACAGGTGCCACCGTTCCGGAGATATATCAAATCAAAACTATCCAATATGGCGGACTCTTTTCAAGATGGCGGCCATCAGCACGCAGATGGCGATTGGCTACTCGACTGAACATGTCTTAAGTGGTATAACAATTGATTCTACCAAGTCTTGCTTTTATCGAAAGTCAATGATTCCGGACTTAACCGCCGGAAACACACTTTCTTGGCGCTGTCCTCCATTTGAAGTCACAGGCCTGCGAAATTGAAGTTGTTGAAAAATACAAGAGACGTGTTCGCTGAGTTTTATGTTATTGGGTGTGCTGATTTCGAAAATGACCTCCATTTTTTACAATCACGTCAGGATTTTTTGTACAATCGATATCGATATTTTTGCTAAAATCCTATGTGAAAAGGAATTTTCGCGAACAATTTTGCATGCACTATCTGGCAACAGTGGTTTTGATCCATTTAAATCTATGTAAAATCTATGCTTGGTGATGCAAATTGCTTTATTAGCAATTTATTTTATTTTTTATAGGTTTAAATGGAAGAAAACCACTGTTGCCAGATCGCACGAGCCGCCTCTGGTCGAGAGAAAAACACAAAGTTCCCTTGCATTTACACTTCTAACATCCCATTATGGTGAAGTTTCTAGAAAAAAAGCACCAACGTATTATGTTCATTTGTGTTTATTAAGGTAACGTACATAAAATAGACGATTGACCACGAGGAGCAATGTATGTGTACATGAACGTTTGACACAAATTGTAAACTGAACAAACAACAAAACCAAACACAAAGAAAGTTTATATTTACGTACGTACCCTTTTGCCTTTGAAACTTCTTTTTGACGTTCTTCTTTTATATGCAATCTCAGGCCTCTCTCGTGTTAACATCCAACAGTAGTCGGCGAGCATGTTCTTGTCCCATCGTCCTTGATATTTGCGCTCCATATCTTTAATATCTTGGTGGAACCTTTCACCCTGTTCTTCGCTGACTGCTCCTAAATTTTCGGGGAAATAGTCCACATGTGAGTGAAGGAAATGTAGTTTGACACTCATGGAGCAACCCAACGCTTGAAATTTGTCCAACATATTCATAACAAGTGCTTTATAGTCAGGATCCTTGTAATTCCCCAGAAATTTACTGACCACATCTTTGAAGGCAACCCAAGCTTCTTTCTCCGTTGTTGTCATGCTAGTCTCAAAGTCTTTATCCTTCATGAGCTTGCGGATATCTGGACCACCAAAGATTCCCTCTGTCAACTTGGTTGCAGATAAACCTGGAAACATTTTGCACAGATATTTGAAACAATCGCCATCTTTTGGAATAGCCTTGACAAATTGCTTCATTACACTTAATTTGATATGCAACGGGGGTAACAATACTTTTTTGGGTCAACTAAGCTGTTCCGAATCACATTCTTGGTGCCTGGTTCAAGATTTTGTCTTTTAGCCCATTCTTTCTTGACCCAATGTTGAGTCTTTGCACGGCTGTCTCACTCACAAATGAAACATGGGCACTTTGTATATCCGTCTTGTTGACCAAGAAGCATGGAGATAACTTTCAAATCACCGCAAATGGTCCAACCGTGGTCGGCATATTTTATTTTGTTGAGGACGAGAGCCAGGTTTTCATAGCGTTCTTGTAAATGTACCGAGTGTGCAACTTGTACAGATGCATACTGGCTTCCGTGATGAAGAAGGACAGCTTTCAGGCTCCTTGTCGATCAATCTATAAACAGCCTCCATTCATCTTTATCGTAGGTGATATTAAATTTGCTCATCAATCCGGGAACATCAGAACAATAGACCAGGTTCTCCGCTTCCTGAAAGTACTGAACAAAGTCCTTTTCTCGATTCCTGTACCAATAAAACGTGGTTCCTTTGGCCAATAAATGTTTTTCTTTCAATCTGGAGCCCAACAATTCAGCTGCCTCTTTCGAAAGGCCCAGATCTCTAGTCAGATCATTAAGTTCAACCTGAGAGAAGGGCTGAGGTGAATCGCCTCCATAGGGCTTATATTCGGTATCGGAGCCTTGACCGTCTGGATGTTCCGAGTCTGAAGACTCTGAAGAGATGACTGGTAATTCAGTTGGAGGCAAAGGCACTGGCACATCAGGTCCATGAGGAACGGGGCGTATGGCCGATAGAATGTTCTCAGGATGAAAGATTAGCTTGTGATTTTTGCGGTTATACCCACGGACATGGCAGGCACAAAAGTAACAATCATCACAGTGGTTTCTCGGCTCCCTCCATGTCATAGGAATTCCAAAGCGTAAAGCAGTGTTCTTTCCGTTGAGCCATAAGCGTAGATCATTCAGACACTGCACACACACTTTATGAGGAGCCCACGATTTGTCCTGGTCTCCGAGTTTCATGCCAAAATACGCAAGATAAAGTTTTCTTACATCCTCATGCGATGTTTAAGAACACTATATTCGCCGCATATGTAACAAAAGTCATCTGGCATATTTTCACAACGTCTCGAACTCGAAGCCATGGTTCACGAAACGCACAGAGGAAAGCACCAGTTACAATTGTTTTTGTGATGCAGTTTCCACTCGTCACTGTATCAGCACACGCACGACACTACACATGAAAGACAAATTGAGACGAACTTACAAATTTCCACGTCTTTTATCTTACTACGAATATAAGTACATGATCTGCTGGGTTAAAGAGCGATAAACTGAGTCCCTCATGAGGACATCTGTTTTATATCGTTTCTGCTGCCTCCAGACAAGTCGCGAGAATTCAGTCTTACGAAAAACACGTTCAGGATCAATCCAGATAAAGCTCGACGCAACTGGAAGGTGAGGGGTGTAAGGGGTGCTCCTTCCACGTAGTGCACCCAATAGTCAACCTCACTTCCACGTAGTACACCCTGGACTGCAGACTAAAGATGCTCTGGCGACTGGTCCCATGGCCAGTATAATTTTGTTTGTGTTGTCCTGTGTTTTGTCCTTATTCCTGCTGAGTGCTCCTTTACAGCGTCAGCTTTTAATCAAAGTCAGAATATTTTATGATTTTAGTTATGCAACGTTAGAGTTGTTCTGTGTAACGATAAGGGACTGGACCTCGTATAATGTGACGGGTACAAAATGGCCTTAGTGCTGACGCACCCAAAAATGCAAAAAAACTGGAAGGTGACTGCCGATTACGCTGGCTTAGCGAGCGTTCCTGCGCAGTCGGCGAACCAAGATAAGGATTTGCGCGACGCTATTGGTCGAGAGCGATTGCGACGGGGAGGGAAGGACGTCGACGGGGGGGGGGGCATCGTTTCACCACGGTAGAATGATGGTCAGGCATGGAGGAAATATATTCCAGGCCGAAACAACATATTTATGGTAAATGTTCATACAAATCCACGTACAATTAAATTTTTCAAGAAAACGTGACGTGATAGACATTTTTCTTTATTTGTTTTGAACTCAGCACCACAAAATACATAAAGTTCACCTATCACTTCCCTTGTATTTTTTTCATCGCAGGCCTGTGATTCGAAACAATTTCTTGTTATTTAATTTGTTCAGATGTTACGAGGCAAAAACCTCAGAAAGTACTAGAAAAAAATCACTTTTTGAAGATTATTTTTTAAATTACGGCAAAACTACCAACATTATCGAAAAATAAACAGAATCGTTTGTGTAGCCCATCTAATGAGGATTAAGACTTAAAAAAGATTTCCTGCTTACGACCATTGGTTACCATGGCCGTATTTAGAGGGGGGGTTTCTAGGGTTCAACCCCCCCCCCCGAAACTTCTGACATGTTGGATTAATTGATGTTCAGAAACGAAAATCTGTAACAAATTTTCAATTTTTTTTCGAAGCATCACAAAAATACAAGGAGACAATGTTGAAACGATCGAGCTAGAATTTTCATACATTTGGAATTCTGAAACTTGAGTGAAACAGGATTTATTCTCGGAATCGCAGCCCACAGGCGACCCCTCCATTATCACTTATGCTGTCATCTTTCCAGTGTTTTTCCTGCGTCACAAGGAATATAGACTGAAGAAACCCTTATGATTGTCCCAAAATTCCCTTTCCAGCTTTTAAATTCCCCGTCCGATAAAGTCGAAAATAAATCCCCCTTGATAGGAGTTCAAACCTAGTACCTCCAGTTTCGTAGCGCATTACGTTCGCGATTGAGGTTACAATCCATGCACCAGGCTAAGCTTTTAAAGAGAATAACTGGTTCCACACTTTTCAAAATTCCAAAAATTTAATTTTAAAGTCAAACAACAAAAACTTTATGACTAAAATTTCCATCTAACTTTTAAAGTTTTTTCTTGAAGGTATCTAAAGTTTAATGACGAAGTAAAATAATTGTGCATTTCACACACTGTATGAAACGTAAAAAAAACAAAAAGAAACTTATGCTGGATATTCACTCATGTGCTGGATTGAGTAAGCCCCCTCAAGGATATAACAATAATATAATAATAATTATTATTAGTATTATTATTATGGAATAAAATTCTTTATTATTATGAAATTTTAATTATTATTGTACCATTATTATTATTATTTCTATTATTCAAATTTCTGGTGACGCCCTGGGAACAATTATGAATGAACCCCCCCCCCCCGAAAATTTTTCCTGCCTACGGCCATGTTGGTTACCGAGATATAAGTAGTTCAATAACTGAGAGTCTGCGAAATTGATTTTGAGGGGGCGCTTGGGGGAAGCACCGCGAGGAGGAGCGGGGACTTTTGGGATTTTGCACTACTAGTAGTGTTCTAAAAAATTACCAAAATTCAACTTTTACGGAATTATTCCCGACATTGGCCTTTTTTGTCCTTCGTTGACTGGGCTACAGCGCCTTGAATAACGTAGTGTGGAAAACGGCACCGGTTCTGGCCTCTCTGGCTGGTTCCACTCGAAAATAATACCGCTAGAGGCGCTTGTGTTGGTCTCGGTGCATGGCATTCGTCTGCTTATAATGGAAGTAAATGGAGTTTTCGCTGCAACGTCTGATTCTTTTACATGAAGCATTTCTATGAATGTGATAATTGCTATGATATTTGGTACAGTGGTCGCGAAGATATTAACGAACATTCTAGACAGTCGACCACGTCCTGTTATCGTCATACTTTCGTTAATAATACGGGAGAAAAAATACGCGTGGAATGCTCTTGGCAACTAAATTTTTCTGTATGAATTAGGTTCATTATTATCATCATCATCATTTCTTTTAAAGATATACACACTGAAGCATTTATATTTTTTATATTTACTGTCTATTTTCTTCCGCTTTAAACTGATCGCGACAATGATGATAATGATGATTGCATGAAACAACAAGGGAGTGCTATCCAAGACTATTAGAAGGAAGGCTGGGGCCATACCTGATCACGTGGTCCTTGACGTCAGGCGTGACGTCACGGGCGGACAGATCGCTCCGCTCCACGGTTTCGCAGCGGAATCAATGCAGAAATTATGAACAAAAAAGAGCCGTCATTATGCCCAGAAGCCAGCTGGAACTGAATATACAGGTTCACTTAGGATCCGAGATAATATATGTCTTCAGAATTGGATTATACAGCTATTAACATATGTATTGAATCGGTAGTTTTTAGGTCGTCACATTTCTCTCTGAAACCTAAAGTTTCATGTAAAATTGAAGTTAATATGCCTGGTCATGCGTTTTGTTAAATAAAGAAAGGCAGAAAGCCAAAATTATGGATAAGTTGAATATGTAAAAGAAAACAACCTCATCTATTGCTCTCTTTTAGGAGTGAGAGAGGAGCTGTTTTCACTTAACTTCTTCAAATTTGGTAACTTTGTTTCGACTGTTGATATTTATTTCATCATTAATTTTCCTTATTCAGATTACAGTTGTGAGTTATGAATTTTTGAACTACACAGGGAGGAATGTGAGGAAGTTCCGTGTGTATTATGTCACAAACACTTTAAACAACTTTCGACTGAACGAAAACTTGAGACATAGAACTGAAGAAAGTCGAGGCTCACTTTATATATACAGGGTGTCATTTTAATGGCGCCCACGGACCACAGATTCGTATAGAGGACATCAAAACAAACAACTTTTCCCAGTAACAATTTTCTCGTTGGTGCGTCGATTCGACGCTACAGCCGTTCAAAAAAGACCGTTTTGCCGCCTGGATGCTGGCAACCCAACACAACATTTGATCGTACCTGTGACGTCATATCCTCCGGCGAAACAGCGCACGGCAGGGTTGCAAAGAACACACAAATGTTGTAAAAAATGACAAACTACCAACCACATTATTAGCTGTAAAACGAAGCGAGAAACGCGTCCAGCAGACCGAACATCATAGCCTACCAGCCAGAAGATCAGCAGTCATCTCAGGGGAAGGGGAAATGAAACCAACGATATGAGAAATGGTAAAAAACGTATTCAAAATGAAATGTCAATGTCGGATTTTGTCTCAGCCTACATCTAAAATATCAAGAACTATAAATTTTATTGGACTTACAGCTTACACGTGGCTGTTTACGCCCAACTACATGTCAAATATTTGCAAATCTCGTTGCAAGGTTGATATCTACAGGTTTGTGTCCAGATGCCATGCGGTACTTTTGTGCTGATAACGGAAGTATCCGAGGTTCACGTTGTTACATTACGACTAAAACACGTACAACCACAGTAACAATCTAATGATGAATCAGTACCGAATATACTGCCCTGTTCACAGATGCAAACTATTACATGTGTATCCGGTGCATAGATAAACACATAGTCGTCTTAGAGCTTGTAGTATTACTACTACTTATATCCCTGTATTTTCAATCATTTTTGCCATAATGCTCTGAATATACATTATATTATCTGTTGCTTACGTTTGGAATTTTGAGTTCTTTCATTTCTGTTTTGTCATCTGTTCAGTGTGTCACAGACAATTAGTATCAGAAGGACGAAGTGGATAGACTAAATTGTAGATGCCAACTTGGTAACTAGATTTGCAAATATTTGACATGTAAGCTGAGACAAAATTCGATATGACCACTTCCACTTGAATTTTATTTTCTTTCTACCATTTTTCGTATCGTTTGTTTACTTCCTGTTAGCTTACAGAACGTGTTTTCTCGTTTTGTGTTACGGTACATAATGTGGCTGATTGTAGCTATGTCATTTTTCACAGAGTATGTGTGTTCCCGGCAACCCTGGAACGCATCGCTTCACGACGGGATATGACGTCACAAATGCAATCAAATGTTGTGTGTGGTTGCCAGAATTCAGGCGGCAAAACGGGCTTTTTTGAACGACTGTAGCGCCGAAATGACGCACCAACGAGAAAAATGTTACTGAGAAAAGTTGTTTGTTTTGATGTCCTCTATACGTTTCCGTGGTCCGTGGGCGCCATTAAAATGACACCCTGTATATATATAATCAGTGGGATGTCGAACAGGGGTGCCCACAGGCGGGTATGTGAAAGCTGGTTGCGTCCACTTAACTTTGGGGGTGGGGGGGGGCGATTGTGATGAAAATTTGACTGAATAAATAATAGAACAATGGAGGACGGAAGTTGAACTACGTTGTCATTTATGCATCACTCGTATATAAATAGCAAGTTGTGTATTTCCAAGGGAATTATAACAGTTACTATGTATTATTAGTGTTGTTAACGAGACTAGACACGAGAAGAGATGGAATTTTCACGCGACGAGACATACCAGTGTCGCCTCTAGGCAACACGGTATATATATTTGAGGTGCACAATATCCAGCTATTACATATTAAACCTTAAATTTTTATCATGAATTCTGATGTGGAATTACCCTTGGTTGGGGAAGTTTCCATCTCTATAGTAAGGAAATTGAGCACTATACCGCGTTTGTTACAACCTGTCCCCTTTCCCGCGCTAGGGAGCGCTCGAGAGTTTCGGTGCCAATGAGAAACGAGGAAAAAATCGTCTGCTGGGCAGCGAGGAGCGAATGAAAGCCAGAAGAGAGGCGCTTACGTAGACGCTGTTGCAACGTTGCGTATTTTAATTGGCTGCTTGGCTTTGACTTTCCCCAGCACCGAGAAAAGCCAGGGAGCAACTAGCGCGGGAACCGGGACAGGTTGTAACAAACGCGGTATAGGATGGGAGATAGCCAAGACTTGAATATTAATTACTGTTGCGCTTAGACTGTTCTGGGAATTTTGGTGTGGCGATTGAGAATTAAATTATTTGGAGGAGGTCGAGATTTAACTCTTCATTACCAACAATGAACCTAAAATTGACATAGGAATTTTGGTGGGGCAGGATATTAAATTGGGGGTATATGCTTGCAGTTTTTATCTTACTATACCCGTGAGAGCCTTTATTATAAATTACAATATTATTATAAATTACAATATTATTATTTTTTATTCTAATAATTGTAACCCAATTGAAGTGTATGGTAACCTGATGTTGTGTAATGAGACTACTGGTATCGCAATCCACTAACAGGTCTTGTTAGATACGATGTGTTCAGTTATATATTGTCACCCGCTGTTTTTATTTTTTCATCGGAGATTACGACACGTCGCAACACCTCACTGAAGGCATTGTAAACTGCAGAACCCCACAACCCACCAGGGTGCGAAATCATTGAAAACTGGTGAGGGGGAGAAACTTCTTAACCTACAACCCCCCTCCCCACAAACATATGTGTGAATTATACGATGTACATATTTTTCAATGTTATTAAAAGTAAAAATAAATTACTCAATTAAAATAATTATGATTATTAATTAGAAATTAATTTGTTACTTTCATACATATCAGATAGTGTAAAGCAGCCAACTAATTCCTTTACTAACCGGTTAAAGATGTTAATAAATTATGAAATAGTTGAAGTGGTTTTATTATGTGTAAGTTTTTGTTTAGTTTGTGCACTATGTTAATATAAATCAATTAGATTTCATAGTTATTATTGTTTTGCATTCTTGTTTTACTTTTATTGTGCGTATTGATGTAGATTTGTTAGTGATCTCTTGAGAGAGAAAGCATTCAACACTCACAGCCACACTAATTTGTGTGTGTTTTCGATATTATTCTTAGTAAAGTATATTTGAAATTAAAAGTAATTGCTTATCTTTTCTTTGTTATAACAAAAACTGTCCCCCCGGGAAATTTTTGGTGGGGGGATTTTTGAGGCCAAGATTATTGGTGGGGGGAAATCCCCCTCGTCCACTCCAGGATTTCGCACCCTGAACCCAACAATCCAGAAATACAAGAAAAAAGGAGCGAAAAGAACAAAACAGATCAGCCTTTCCACGTTTCTTTCCGAATGAGGTAAAGACTCAGTTGGGGGGTTGTCCGCCCATGACGTCACACCCGCGGCAGTCGCGAAAAGAGGCGTGTCTGATCCCAGCCTTTCCTTCTAGTAGTCTTGAGTGCTATCGACATGAGTGTAAGGAAACTTTCAGACTAATGGGAAAAGCGACGCGTGATGTTAACACTGATGTGACTAGTGACACAGACACTTCCAGACTGTAAAATAGCATTCATTGCGCATTAGGGTCAAAACAGCAAACGACACTTTCATATGTCGTATTCGCATGCTACTTGTTTTTTCGGTCGAAAAGCTCCTTAAAGGAAGGGTGCTCAGACCGAAGTGACGCGCTACAGGGCGAGTTCCAACTAAGTGACAAGCGACAGCCTTGAAGCGGCATTTCAGTCTATTAGCAAGCGTTTGCTGCTAATTGTGCGAACAACATCTAGGCGACATGATAAGCCAGCCACACGTGTAGCATTGTTGCTTGTGTGTCGCTCAAACTGGGTCATTTCCTCAATAGCTTGCAACGTGTTGCCGTGGTTTGTTGTTCGCGCATGCGCGATGCAATGAGTGTCTTGCTTTAGGGATATTGCGCACCAAAGCGGCACGCGACACTTATCGCTTGAGGATTTCACCAACCGAACGCTGGCCTGTGCTGCCCGTCATGCCTTTACAATGTGAAATGTTGCTCTTGATTGGCTCGTTTCCAAGCATCATGTGTCGCGTCTCGCTTCGGTATGAAAGTTGCCTTGGACCGAAGGACCCGTGTCGCTTTGGTGTGAAATCCTCGTATCGTTTGTCGCGTGCCGCTTTGGTGTAAAATCTCCTTGAGGAAACTGTGCAGTCAGAGCTTGTGTCCCTACAGTTCGAAAGGCTGCATTGATTACAGACTGCTCGCTTTCAAGCGACACTTGTGGTTTGTCGCCTCGGTATGAAAAATATCTCTCAGGATACTATTTATATTCTCATAACATAGAAAAATAAACTCTAATACACAGTCCAAGACCTGACGTCCGGAATCACATTGCGATGTTTCTTCTTGTGTTACGCACGCATGCTATTTATTTATTCATTTTATTTTACTTTTCTTTCCAAATTAATGCCATTTCGTGACTGCAAATCACTCCACAAATATAACTGTTTCCATCAATTCACGTACCGCCTTTCAAGACAAACAAATCTACATAATATATTCCAAAAACTAACAAAGCCGCATTACTTTCATAAGAAAAGCACCGACACTGATCGCACTGCCATCTATGTTCTCATCCGTCTGGGGAACCAGTTTCTTAGGTCGTTTTCCACACTACGTTATTCGAGGCGCTGTAACAGGGCTAATAACATGATGAACATGTTCCTAGTGTAATTTGCATTTGAACGTAGATGAATTAACTAAATTAATTTTATAAAGATGGTTATTTAATTTGATGTGACCTGATCTCAATCTTAGTATTAAAATTAAAACATTTTAGGTATATTAAATGCACAAAAACTTGGAATTTTACTGTTTAAATGTATTTCATTTTTGTATGAATGACCCACATATGCACATTTTGGTTTAACTCCCAATTGTCTTGAATTTTGCTTTTAACTGTTCGTAACAAATCTGTATATGATAACAATATGATCCAATATTCTTGCTGCTTCATTTTTATCTGCCAGTTCATTATAATGGAGGAGGAATGACAAAAAATACAGGAGTTATAAAAATGACTATAATAGAAATACAGAATACCACATTTCTTTCATTCTAATACGTATTGTTGTATTTAATATATTCTCTCTACAAATCTGTTGCAATGTAACATATTCAAAATAGAAAACATAAAATTGAAGTCCGCTAACAAAAACCTCCACCGGATATACCTTATTTCACACCATTCTCACATCTTGTTGCGCCTGAAGGGGAGGCAAATGCGGACTTGAACTACAGATTTTCCATCCTTACCACTGAAGCTGTAATCACTGAATGCATTGTGGAATAGTTCACTTGAAAGCATGCAAGCGGAAGTTTTAGTTTTTGCAAATAATTATTTTGTACCGAATTTATTATCGTTACTTATTACTTTATTATTTATTGCACGATATGTGTTAAATGTACATAAATTTCTTTTGATGTAAAATGTAAACTTTTTTTAATAAACATCAGCCAGACAATGTGGATTGTCGTAGTTTTAGACTGCTCTTTTAACCTAAACAAACATTATAATCACTGTCGTGTATTGTTTGCATAATTGCAATATCATCCTCGTAGCGAAAGAAAATACTGTGGCTGGGATAATGCCACGGGGAGGAGGAATCATGACACGCATGGGACCCGAACGTTTTAGCTACGGCTCTGGGACAATTTCCCCTAGGTCCTTCTCTCTGAGGCAGCTGGGGAACACTGTTGCCAACTTAGCTCTTTTGGGGGTCAGATCTGGCTCTTTCGTGGCACTCGTTTGGCTGTGAACTGTGGCACCCACCCCCCGCTCGACTATGATGCCATCACCAGCACCGGCCCACATAGACCAACTTTTGTGAAGATGACAATCTTATTTTCGATTTCATACAACCATCAGTTGATTATTGAGATGGATGATGCCGTCAGATCTAGACGGTGAAAACTAAGAATAGATTGTCATCACATCAAAGTTGCCGGTAATAGCAGCGCCCCCCACCCCCTTGACAACTAAATTACCATGGGAGGCACTTTATCCAGCCTTCGTAAATCTAGCTCCTTGAAAGTCAACTTTAGCTCAATGTAAGGTGAAATTTAGCTCTTTTATGCGCATCAGGTTTGGCAACACTGCCAGAATAGCCGTAGGAAGCAAGGAGAAATAATGCATTACACTTATGGGAGAATTATTTTATTCGTTTTCTTGGGGATATCAAACTTCCGGTGGCGGAAAATCCGTTGAAGATGATATTTGCGCTAGAAAGAGTCGAAACTCCAATTTGTTTAGCCGTAGCTTGAATTTGAAGTTGTTTCTCCATAAGGAATACATGGGATTCTGTAAATACTTGTTCATCATATTTTTCAAATCTATCTATCTAGCTTATGAACTTAAAAAACCGCTTCCACTTGCAACATGGGGAGAAATTCATAATCTCAAATTATGTGTGCCTATTCGGACGATATTGAAATAAATAAATGTATGCCTGGTGCTAAATTGTCACACCTCACCTTTTAAAAGATGACGTCACAGCAAGTGCCGTAGCTGTATACTTTGAGGCCCTAGGCAGGATTACTGAGCCAATCAAAAGTATTTATATTTACGGGCCTTCCAAAATCCCAAATTGAATATAGTAGCTTTGGTTCTTTCTGAAAATTTCACTAAGTATTATCTTTGTATCCAGAGTATTTTGTGAGACATCCTGCACGGATGATAGACATTATGACTACACGATTATCGCGTTTTCCTGGTGAATATCGCAACGCAGAAATGTTCGAGGAGAGGAAAACCGCGTTCGCATGTGTTTAGCACTTGCGAGTTTTCCGCTCAAAGTGAGAATACATTGATCGTATCGCCCGTGCGGGTCCATTACTATGTATTCTTTCTTGTTATGCAACGGCACAACTTTCTCTCAGGTGTCTTATTGTTTTGTGTGCAAGGCATGGTGGTTGTTCATTTGTGGCTGAGCTAGAAACACACAGAGGCAGGGGAACAAGCGCGAAGAAAGATAAAGAAGGTAAGAAAATGGGAAATGATAAAAAGGAAGGAGAAAGAATGGAGAAACGAAACAGAAAGGGAATGAACAAAACCGAGAAAAAGGAAATGGGAGAGAAATTAAGATATGGGGAAAGAGATTTAGTTTATTTAAAGTCGCATTTCTTCTACTCTTGGGTAATAGCGACGATGGAGATTAGTGATAAGATAAAATGGATTGACGATCATAAACACACGTGAACACAACAGGACACAAGACCAACAGAAGATTGCACTCGTTGGGCTGCAAGTTGATCTCCTTACTCAAAATGGCAGCCATGTCACATGGCGTGTCATAACCCCACCCCCCTTTCGGTTCAATATTTCTAAAAAAATGAACGTTAAAAGCAGGAAAATATGGCAAAATGAGGTTGATTACTTAAAAAAGTATCTATAACCCTTCCCTTTCCAAAATTCTGGGCACGCCACTGGTCATGTGTTAACCCTCCAGCAGGCGCGATGGGGGCTTTATCACCCCACAACCACATTTTTTTGCCGTGTCGAGACATGACTGGCGCCACCCTACCATCCGCTCTCTTATTATTCCATTGGAGTTTCTGCTACCGACGGAGGAAGACGCCGTTCTTCTGTCTACCTTTGTCTACATACCAGAGGCGCATTTTCACTTCATCCCTTTCTTGGGGTGACTGAGTCTCCCCGTGTGCCTTCTCGTGTAACTAAAATTTTAATTATTATTATTTCGCTTGCTTTTGTATCTACCACCGACCACTATTATAACAATGAAGTTTGATTTTTTTTTAAATATTTCTATCGATTCATCATGTGATTTATCGCATAGACAACAACTTCCTATTGTATGCGTGAAAATAAATTTTAAAAAAATATTTATAAACATTTGTAAACTCAAAGACACAAATAAACAAATAGCTATATATTAAAAATGTTTAAACTAAAATATACAAATATATTATGTAAGACAACATCGGCCTCCCCGATGGCGCATTGGTAACGTCGTCGCCTTGCAATCAAGAAGTCCCGGGTTCGATACCCGGTGGAGGCACATAGTGGTTCGGATCCCACTTTAAACTGTAGGTCCAGTCCCGATTAGCCTTACTGTGCATAAAATGACTTAAAACACCAAATCAATCAAGAATAACAACTTATTATTGTATGAGAGAAAATAATTAAACAAATAAATAAAAAAAATTGTACATTCAAGAACACAAATAAAGAATGTTAGAAAATGTCTAAATAAAGACATTCAATTATAAAAATGTAAAACAAGCAGATTTTAAAGGAAAAACGGCTGGGGTGACGAATTTCCCCGCGTGCATGCTCATGTTATAAAAATAGCACCCGCCGGACGGTTAATTGTGGTCTCAGTATCCCAGGTCAAAATTCTCACATTGCGCCGCGGAGAATGGAGTGGGGAAATGTGGTGTGAGGTGCGCAACAGTTATTTGCAGCGTCTTGTTTTTAAACTTGTCAAGTTATAGTTCTTTGTGATGTATGTCCTTTAATTATTATCATCTATTATCACTCATCTTGGTCTTCGCGATTAACCAAAAATGGCATAAAAGGGAAGTACAATAAACCTAACCTCTCTCTCTCTCTCTCTCTCTCTCTCTCTCTCTCTCTCTCTCTCTCTCTCTCTCTCTCTCTCTCTCTCTCTCTCTCTGCTCCCTTTTCCGCATTTATTTCCTTTCTTGCCCTTCTCTCTTTCATTTGCTTTATATTGCTTCTTTGTTTCCTTTCTTTTCCCCCTTTCTACCTTTTATATATATATATATCATCTTTTCTCGTAATCTCCTTCTATCTTTCCTTTTCACTCTCTCTCTCACACACACACACACTTTGTGTATATCATTCTATATTTTTCCCTCTTTCCTGCTTTTCTTATATTCCTACTTGTACCCTTCCTGTTTCTGTTTGTGAGTTTCTTTCTTCCTTTTCTCTCTATCTCCTTCCATTTTAATTTCACTTTCATTGTTTATCCCTTCTCTTTCATTCGTTCTATCTTTATTTCTTTACCCGTTTCTTTTCTTAGTTTCCTTTCTCATGTTCCTCTATCTCCATCTATCACTTGGCAGTTATCTCTCTTCGTCTCTCCTTGTAGTACATCCAAGTAGGCATGGGGAGTCGAATGCCCCCTACCCCGGAAATTGGCGTCGTTTATTTCAAGTGACATGAAAATCAGCGCATATTACTTTGGTAGTTAATAACGGAAATAAAGTTCAGTTAGTTATTCGAACAGAAAAACGAAATAAAAATGCGTTAAGTAGAAAACATTTGGTATAAAATCACAGATAAATATATTACAGGTTATACAATTTTTATTTTTATATTTATTAAAAAAATAAATGGTTTCACAGTTATCTAAATTCAAAAAATTAACTTTTATGTGAGAAGTCACACAACATAAGTACATTTGGTTCTGACAGTCACTGACTAATTTGCTCCATTTTTCATAATATTTACTTCTGTTTGTAGTTAGAAAAGTTATATTCATTACCACTTGTTAAAGTTTTTTCTTGAACGGTGTAAAAGTCAACAATGCAGAATAAGTATGCATTTCAGTACTAAGTGTATGAAATGTTTTAAAAAATAAATAAATAATGGATGTTCACTTATTTCCTGAAACAAGTAAAACTCTGCAAACGAATATAATAATAATAATAATAAATTTGGTTTGTTTTCATTAGATTATTGTAGCATAATAATAGTCACAAACATGAGGATAATAATCGTAATTATTCTTATTTCTGCTATTTAAGTTCTATCAATTGCCTTACCCACTCCCATAAATGATCCACAGGCTATAAACTAGGAAGGCAAATTGCCCCCACCCTCAATTGGAAGGAACTGCTAGCATTCCTTGAGTGTAGGAAGCACTCTCGATTTCTTTCGATAACGGAGGCCCGCATGTTACGTCATTCGCCAGTCAGGTGAAAGCATGCTGGTACCCCTCCGCAGTCGTCCCAACCCTTCCGCCCTGGCTGGTCTCTTCCCTTGCTCAGGTAAGATTCTCGGGTTGTTTACAGATTACACTTTACCTCAAATAGTTTCGTTTTTAGTGACGCCAGATAAAAACGTTTGCTGAAAGACTAAAAACTTGCTGTAACTTCTGCCACCGCGATGCCTACAGATGAAGAATTTCCTCAACAATATTAACAATGTTATGGTTAATGTTACTGTTAGTATCAATAAGTCTACCTCGGCTAGACTGTTAAGGCACCACAGGCCCGTAGCTAGAACTGATCTCCATGGGGGGGCTCACGGGTTATCAGGGGGCTTTGTAAACCAAGTCCATTTTTCAAAAGTTTAACAGTATGAAATGAACGTAAATTATGTGTGTCGGGGATCATTAAGTTAATTTAGATTATACAATTTAGAAATATAAAAATACTGCAGTTTTTTTCTATATCTTCTAAAACATCTCTTGAAGTGCCACTGACACCATCCCTTAATACACACTCCATACTATTTTTGATGATACAGATACATAAATGTTAAAATGTACAATATTCACTTCGATCATAGTGCCTACCGTACATTCCACCGTCCATCGAAGCAATAAAACTCCCCTTCATTCCCAAAACTTGGGATGTGTTGACATTTGACGCAGGTGTGGAAGGAATGTAGATGAACGTTAAAGTCACAGATTTCTGTCAAACGAGAGGCTGCAACAGGGGCAGGGAAGGTACAGATAAAGAAGGCTCCCTATGAAAGAACTTTCTAAAGTCTAGAGAATCTTCTAAACACTTACCGCTGCTAAGACTTCTGCTCATAAACAAAATGAACGAACGTAGTTGGGAACAAAATAACATATTCTGTCTACATTTTCACTCTTCACCTCAAACATTTTAGAATACAAGATAGTTTTACCAAATGTGAAGGGATTGGCGGCAGAGGCAGAGGGGCCGGCGACCCTGCCAGGGGAGGCTGAGCCCCTCTGGCCCCTGCCTGGCTACGGACCTGAGGCACCATACATTTTACTTTTTAGGGACATACCAGTGTTACGTGTGTGACATTTCGCTCACATGACATTGGATTAAAATATTCATAATGAACTGGTTTCATAAAATTATTCAGTACTTTGTGGCGTCTGCTAACAAATAAAAAAAACTTGAGTACTTGACTGCATGTAGCAAAATTTGACTTTCATTTGTCTGTGAAGCATATCGGCAAATAATTTAAATTTGGAAATATTATAAAATGAACTTTTAAATTGTAATTGTGTGCACCATAAATATATGTTTAAAAACAGAATCATTAAATTAGCACCATTTAATGGGCATTAATAAAAGGTAAAGGTAAAGTGCTCCCCTGTGCATAGCACCACGCCATGAAGGCATATAGGGGGTAACGCCCCACACTTTCTTGATCCGGTCGTAAGTGGGGGTGATATGATCAGCATCACGCCCCTGACCGCGTTTACCCCCCAGGGTTTCCCCCAGGTACCCATGTTATTCGACCCTGGGTGGGCGCCGGGGCCGCTTCCATCGTTAGAAAAGTTCCCGGATTTGAACCGGCCGGGGATCTAACCCGGGACCTTCAGCATGGTAGGCAGACGCGTTACCGACTTTTTTTTTTAAAAAAAGGAAAGCCCCTATGCGAAAGCTTCCCCCATCACACTTCATACACTCATATCATTTCATTCAGATTTCAATTTCAGGACTTTTCAGGACAGACAATCACAAACATCCATATCCGAGCCAGGATTCGAACCCGGGACCCCCGGCGTCGTAGCGCGATGTGCTAACCACTCCGCCACGGTGGCCGACAACTGAGCCACCGCGGCCTATAATGGGCATTAATACTTCAAAAAATAGTCACGATGTTTTTTATGGTAGTTGGATGGGGCGGGAATTCATGGTCCTAAAATCCCTTTTGACCAGTCAACTTTTTAATAGTCTGTTTCAGGGCTAAACAAAGCTAAAAATAATTCAGGGGCCAGCACTTGTGCCTTCAATTTTTGTGAGTGAAAGAAGCAAAACAGCGTAATGTTCCACTTGGATTTTTCAGAATGAGATACCTGGTTCTTCTGCTGCTCCCGAGCCTCGCGTGGGGTCAAGGGAAGCCCGTCCCCCCGTCGACGACGCAGCAGCAGAACGTGACTGTACCTTCGGGCAACTGCTCCGACGTGTATTACGTGTACTACGGGGAGTCCAAGACCTTCAACTTCTTCAACGGCCGGAACTACGAGAGCAACATGAACTGCGTGCTGACCTTCCGGGGGTCGCCCGGGGGGAGGCTCATGCTGCAGCTGCTGGACGTGGAGGTGCAGCCGGGGGTGTTCGACTGCGAGTACGACAACATCCAGATCTACAGCGACCGCCGGGGGGAACTCACCTTCATCAACAAGTAAGTGTCTCTTGCACGGCTCGACTGGGCCTCAAAAGGGTGTGTACCAGTCAAGAAAAGGTAAAGAAATCCACAAGTAAGTAATGGAGTCAATAATAAGCCAAGCTGTAGGGGTAACATCGCTCTCCAGTTGCAACGTTGCCAAGCATACGTCTGTTTTTGTCAGTTGTTTTCATTAGCTCGTTTGTAAAGTGTTTGTGTGTTTTGTGTACTAATTGTCCGTGCTTTGAGAACTATTGTTCAACTTTTATTTCGTTGAACAACTCACTCATTCTCACTCACTCACTCACTCTCACTCACTCACTCACTCACTCACTCACTCATTCATTCACTCACTCACTCACTCACTCACTCACTCATTCATTCACTCACTCTCTCTCTCTCTCACTCTCTCTCTCTCTCACTCTCTCTCTCTCTCTCGCTCTCTCTCTCTCATACACAACAACAACATCAAGACACAGTGAGTTGGAATGTACTTTTTTTATATTCGACTGAACTTTCAGAAATTCTTCGCCATAATCAGAGGGTGTGTACTCGCCTGTGAATATTCTGTATTGTACCATTCGTATTGCACTGTTTGATTAAATTGGTGTTTCAAGTCCACTTTATGCACAGGAAGGCTAATTGGGACTGAACCTACAGTTTAAAGTGAGATCCGAACTACCATGCACCTCTACTGGATATCGAACGCGGGACCCCTTGATTACAAGACGACGACGCTACCACTGCGCCATCTGGGAGGCCTTGTATTGCATTGTGAACGTTGTGAATAAGTTAATCAGCACTCGAAGTGGACGGAATCGCGGTGGGATTCTATTACCTCAGTTAAGAAAATTTTCATAAAGGGCCCCCAGCTAGAATGATTCCTAACACCCCCCCTCCCCGCCAGCATTGTTTCCATGTTGATTCATATAAGCATCTCCCTCCTATCTCGAAACTCGACCAAGAACATCCCCAGCTAGAATTTCCACTTCGAGCACTGCTTAAAATCATGGTTGTCAAAGGTCCAGGAATTTTTTCTCCCACAATTTAATTTCAGTTCAAGTTGCGTATTGTTTCATTTCAATACGGACCGAATTTAAATTGATCCGGGATAAAGTATCCTGGACCGAATGAAATACTTTACAGATAGAAAGGTTCTTTACGGTCTAGAACCCATTTGCGCTTGCTAATTTTCTCTCTTGGACTGGAATTGAATTTATTTAAAATTCCTGGACCTTTAACAATCCTGCTTAAAATATACATGTATTGTGATGTAAGAGATCGTTGTTCAATTCCAGATTCTGCGGCAACATCCCTCGGTCAGCTGTTCTTCTGACGGAGAGCAACGTAGCCATCGTCACCTTCTACTCCGACGGGGCCCACGCGGGAAGGGGCTTCTCTCTGAACGTGCAGATGGACAAAGTGTATCAGCCCTCCTACCCTTACCCCTATCCCACCCCCATAACCCCTTCTCCTTATCCAACCACCCAGGCTCCCTATCCAACGTCGTCCTACCCGTACCCAACCCCTTTCCCACCCTCAACCCCATCCAACTCCTATTATGACTGCAGTTCCTATCCTTGGATAATAAACGACAACGGGGCTTCGTATGAACCTTCATCAGGGTATGGAAGCGGTCAAGGGCCAACTTATGGCCCTTCGTCAGGATACGGAAGCGGTCAAGGGCCATCGTCAGGTTATGGAAGTGGTCAAGGGCCTTCGCCAGGTTATGGAAGTGGTCAAGGGCCTTCGCCAGGTTATGGAAGTGGTCAAGGGCCTTCTTCAGGATACGGAAGCGGTCAAGGGCCTTCGTCAGGCTACGGAAATGGTCAAGGGCCTACTTATGGGCCTTCTTCGGGCTATGAAAGCGGTCAAGGGCCTTCGTCAGGTTACGGAAGTGGTCAAGGGCTCACATATGGACCTTCGTCAGGATACGAAAACGGTCAAGGTCCGTCCTACGGATATGGATACGGAAGTAGCGAAGTTCTCCCGTACGGGTACAACTATAAGTTAAACAACAAACAGGAGGCGTTTAAACACAACGACTTCTTATCAGCATACAGGCAGCACAACATTAGTCAATATAAAGAACCTCCGTACAAACCCATATACGATTATGCATATGCTAGCAACCACTTGTCTCCATATGGAAAAGCGCAAGGCTCTCCCTACAGACTTTCATCTGGCATTTCCGTTAGAGGAAGGTCCCTCGATCCAGCAGCCTATAACCGATTGAAAAGAGCAGGGATTAATTGTGCACCACACTATAACGTCTACAATTCAAATTTTAAACCAATAGAATTTCAAGGAAGCAAACAAATCCCTGTGACCCACAACTCGACTCAATCTTCTTTACCAGTCCATTACCGATCAAGATATCCGTATTCAAATAACTACTATAATTCACCACAGAAACACAATTCGCCCAAATTCCAACCATTCACGTTCTACAGGAACTCACTTTCCTAGGCAACGTTTAAGATTTCTTGTTGCTTACAACAATTACACAAGAAAGAGTTCCTACAATGTAAATTGATTGCTGATTGCCAGAAAATCAATTATCACTATAATCACATATCATCTCCAAGTAACGATAACAAAAAGTCAAAGCAAAATATAGTTTCGATTCTATCGAAACGAAAACCTAAATATGTAAGTAGTAGTTTGATATTTGATTAGCTGTGTTTAAGTTACTTATGTACTATGAACTATAAGTCAACGTATTCATCATGTAAAACATGTACATACTAGGTTCGAACTTTCAGATAAACTTTTAAACTTCCTAAATATTTCAAAATGTATGTATCTGCCATAAACTTGCCTACAGTTGAACTCATTCATTTTTAATGCAAATATATTTAGGTATTCTATTATCTTTGTGTAAAATGGATAATATTCATTACTCTTTGTGTTAAAGTGATATTCTTTCCACAAAACGTTATCCGTTTCAAGGAACGAGCTATTGTGTTATAATTGTTTACAATTCTATTTGTTTTTTATTTAATTGTTTCTTGTAATATTATTTTTGTATGTTTTTAAGATGAGGTGATATATCAGCAGTGACTGATACTCACCTGGTAATAAAACCATTTAGTTTCAATGATGCAGTGTGCTTAAACTTAATCTAGTTAAATTTTTTTACGTTGCAAAAATTGACAAGTGAACCTTCCATTATAGATTATTTTTAGTAACGAAGCTCATGTTGCAACTTTCGACTCCACATTTCCCTTAATCGTCCATAAAGTTCCATTACAAACAAACGATCATGTTGGAACGGACAGGAGCGCACTGGCCCCTTGGGCAAGGGGACATTTGAGTCCTGGGCCCCATCTCGTGAAGATATGTTAGGGCCTCTCGAATTCGATGCTATTCCAACCATGTACAAGAGAATATAGAATTAATTAACATATTCAACTATTTTTGTGAAATTTAATAAAAGTACAAAATGTTACACTATTCGGCAGAAATTCGTAACCACATTCTAAATAATACTGTATTATTTTAGCATGGCTTAGTAGGAAAATTTTCTAATTTTGTTCTGAGTGGAATGGTGTTATTGTAAAGTGCATTAAAATGCGTAGAGAATATACAATTAAAAATTCTACAAAATAATATAGTTTTTTAAGTTGTTTGTTTAAAGACCACTTTATGCACAGCAAGGCTAATCGGGACTGGACCTACAGTTTAAAGTGGGTTCCGAACGACTATGTGCCTCCACCGGATATCGAACGAGGGCCCTCTTGATTACGCCATCAGGGAGGCGCGAGGAATAATATAGACCCTGCTTTCTAAAATAGAAGTAGAATACATGAAATGGAGGGAAATGCTGATATTCTAGAAAAGAGTAGAGTTGCCCCACAGTGACAATGAAACCGCGTATCAAGATGCACTGTGATTCTTCACTAAGGTATATTCAACTGTTTATTTACGTTGGGGCCATACACACAGAGTGATATTTGTAGAGAGGATTATGGCGCTGCGTACGTGTCTGGTAGATGGCGTAGTGGTAACGTCGTCTCCTCGTTATCCAGGGATCCCAGTTTCGATACCAGATAGGAGGCACAGAGTGGTTCGCATCCCACTTTAAACTGTAGGTCCAGTCCCGATTAGCCTGTCTGTTCATAAAGTGGACTTAAAACAATTCGATTGAAGCATGCATTCAAGCAGATGGTGCGCATGTTGAACATGTACTGTAAATGCATTACATATCAACCATGTGTATGTTTGTATGCCATATTTGTTTTCCTACATAACCTTTACTTTTGCCTCAACATGTATATATGTTTGGCGTTGTTTTCCTCCAGTAACACCATGGCACCCCTCACAGAAAGTTCCGAACATCTAGATTACAGATCTGGGACCGTCCATGCTTTGGTTCCACCATGACGGTTTCGACAACAGTGTAATTTGCGTTTAAAAACAGATTGTTGATTGATTGATTGAATTGTTTTAAGTCCACTTTATGCACAGTAAGGCTAATCGGGACTGGACCTACAGTTTAAAGTGGGATCCGAACCACTATGTGCCTCCACATAGTGACCCGGGACACCTTGATTACAAGGTTTAACATGGGATGCGAATCACTATGTACCTCCACCGAGTATCGAAACCGGGACCCTGGATAACAAGGCGACGAGGCTACCATAGACTAGTAATTATTATTGTCATTGCTAAAAATATCCAAAGACTGTGATCCTTGATCTACCAGTCAGCGACATATCCCAGATGGAATGCAAAATGCAATCCAAGACAATTGAGTGACAACAAACAACATTGTCTCACTCAAGCAAACAACCGAACGTCGTGTTTAAGAAATGCTTGGTATTTTGAAACTTGAAGCGCCATGTTTTGTCTGGATGTGTCGCAGGAATGAGGTGATGAAGGCGAAGAGGAAACCCAGAGAAGTATTTGCAAGGTGTTCATTCCGAATGGTGTAAGTCCTGGGCAGAGCGAAGTCATCAGAATCTAAGAAAATGGCTAAAAGAATTTGCAGCATCGGCCATTTTTTCCTCGTGTTATGCACGGTAAGAATTTTAATATACATCTAGTTATTGCGTTTAAATGCACATAAAAAATATTTTCCACATATCACTAACACTATCTAAAAAATAGAAAAATAAACAAATTTTGAGTTGTTGACGAAAGCGGTAAGGATTGGTACACTTTTTCCGGCATATCGTCTGAAATAAACATTGCAGGAAGATGGGAATATTATCGTAGGATTCACTATAATGTACTTTATTATATAAACCCCCTAACGAGGTGTAGATTAGGGTGGGTTAAAGTCTAGGGCGCCGTTCAAACCATTTTTTTAAAACAACAAATTCAGAAGATCTGACTTCAGGCCCGTAACTAGAATTGATCTCCAGGGGCGGGGCTTAGGGGCAATCAGGGGACTTTGTAAACCAAGTCCAATTTTCAAGAGTTTAACAGTATTAAATGAAGACATTATGTTATTATAAAACATAAAATTTAGAAATATCATGCTATTACTACAGTTTCTTCTATATCCTCTAAAACATCTATTGAAGTGTTAATTGACTGCTACTGACACCATCCCTTAATACACACTCTATACTATATTTTTTTTGATGATACAGGTATTTATAGCATACAAGTAAAAATTTACAATATTCACTTCAATCATAGTGCCTACCGTACCCCGGCCGAAGCAATAAAACTCCTCTTCGTTCCCAAAACTATGGATCTGTTGGCATTTGATGCAGCTGTGGAAGGAATGTGGATGATGACGTTAAAGTCCCAGATATTTGTCAAACGAGAGGCTGCAACAGGGGCAGGGAAGGTACAGATAAAGAAGCTCCCCAGCGTCTGACTACCATGCTCAAGGTCCCGGGTTCGATCCCCGGCCGGTTCAAATCCGGGAACTTTTCTAACGGTGGAAGCGGCCCCGGCGCCCACCTAATAACATGGGTACCTGGGGGAAACCCTGGGGGGTAAAGGCGGTCAGGGGCGTGATGCTGATCACATCACCCCCACTCACGACCGGATCAAGAAAGTGTGGGGCGTTACCCCCACACCCCCTATACGCCTTCATGGCGTGGTGCTAAGCACAGGGGAACACTTTATCTTTACCTTTTACCCTATGAAAGAACTTTCTGAAGTCTAGAGAATCTTCTAAACACTTGCCGGTACTTAGACTTCTGCTCACAAACAAGATGAACAAATCTAATAGCTGCTGTTCATGTTCTGTGGATTTATCCCTCGCGAAATTGTAAAGATGATATATGCTGTCTACATTTTCACTCTTCGCCTCAAAGAAATTAGAATACAAAATAGTTTTACTTAATGTCAAGGGCGCTGGCGGCAGTGCCAGGGGGGCTGGCGGCCCTGCCAGGGATGGCTGAGCCCCGGGCCTGGAAAATTTACAGTTGGAAGAGGTGTATTCTCGTAACACACTGTTAGAATTTTCTGTTTCCCAAAGTAGTTGGAATAGTACTTTTTAGAGAAATTCTTCAGACATAATATTCTTAAATATACTGTCAGAAATGCAAACTACGAATTTTTAACATAACCTATATTATTTTCAATGTTTTTCTTTATTTTCTCATTTCAAAATTTGTAGAATGTATATATCACGAAGTCTGGCATAAGAAGAAAATATCGAAGGACACACAGGAAATGTTGGTGGGGTGGACCGGGCACCAAATCACAATCCTGCCTGGGGTACCAAAGTATCTAGCTACGGGACTCCTTAAATAAAACGATCATCGAAAATTAGAATTATTTTTCTCATCGGCATTCACTTCCCCATGGTCCCCATAGCATCTATGCAAAGTTTCACCGTTGCTTCTAACTGCCTCCAGAGGGCTGAGAGACATCTTCTTTAATTCTCACCACCCGCCAAGTACAGCGCTGTATCTGAGCCCTCTGGATGCGTGAATTGAAAATATGCTTGAACAAATTACCCTTCCTTTCATTGATTGATTGATTGATTTGGTTAGACTCTTTTCTACCACGGGTAATGGCGACGTTGACGATGAATCGTCATAAGACAAAATTGATGAAATGACAGTTGCAAACTCACGTGGACGGGACACAACACAAGCCTTGTTGGCCGACCTCCATGGAGGAGTGGTTAACACAGCGTGCTACGATGTCAGGGGTACCGGGTTCGAACCCCGGCCATGGCACGGGTGTTCTGTGAGAGTGTACCCTTCATAATTTCATCATACGATCACCGATCCTCATCGCAATTAGCCAAAAGTGACAGAAAAGCGACGGTAAATAACAAAAATGAAAATTCATTTATATTAAAACACTTCAGTGGCGACGTTAATTTTGGCACGGGCAGACGTCAACTATGTGGAAAGATGAAAGAGCAGTGACGTAGGCATTTGTGGATGCTGTAAAGAATCGCGTATGTCCCCACACAGACAACAGACAAAAGAACTTGGATGTTATTTCAATAGAAGTGATGATTTAGCACGAAACCTAAAAAACAGGGCAACCCGTTCTTTCGGAGAGACTGTCCTTTTGGGAACTGTTCTTTTGGAACCCACCCCCTCCCGTCCCTTTTCGATTTCCTCTATTATCGTGTCCTGTTCTCTGTTAAAATGTCTTTCCACGGTATTTGTTCAATTGTGCTAGGAAACGCAATGATGAGTAAGCACAAAGAATTTCCTGAAATCATTTAATCTTATTTAGCAAGTCAAACACTGATGGCTCAGAACGTCGTATTTCCTCTACTATCCTAAGTGTCTTTACACATCGAATTTTACATTCGGCTACTGTATTTATGAAACTGTATGTGTATCAATAACTGGAATATTAGCATTAGGAAAATAATATTAAAATTGCCGGCACCATTACTTGCCAGAAAATTATTTCAGTTGAATTTGTCGTACACTTTGTAAAAGACATACGTGATCTTTCTAGGGAAGTGATATTTGCTTTTTGTAGCTTTCCTAAATACTGCCATGTAGAGAAAACCTGAAAAAAAAAAATGCTTGAAAATCTCAATATTAAAATGCTTTCGTTAGGAAGTGTGATATCCACATAACAGGAACACACTTTTGGAGGGCACGATGGGCTTTAACTTTGGGGGAGGAAACAAAAAGTTTTCTGTACTTTGAAAATGACGTTCTGGACTACTTAGCTAATAACGGTTAAATTTGCGAAATCATAAAAGCTACTCGTTATTGTGGTTCTCAGGTCCGAGGAGGTTAACAAAACAAAAGTATCAGGTGTCTAGAGTTAAAGTTACCCAACTCAGAGCCCTCCGTACCCTGTTTGAGGCATCGTAGAACTCTGAACTTTGGTGAATCCACTATGCAGACCATGGGGAAGAGAATGGCAATAAAAAAAGTTCAATTTTCAGCCACCAGGTTGAAATGTGGCGCTGTAATAATGAATATTGAAAAACATAAGTCAGGTGTACAAATCTTTATTGTTGGTTTCTGCAAGTACAGCAGTGTTCAATATGCGTGCTAGCAATATTACTACCGTTCTGATAAAACAACTTCAACAGCAATGCACGTTCTTTCTTATTTAATGGCATGGTGATCACTTCCGAACTTTTGTTCAGCACTCACGTTAAATGATTTAGCTGAGTTATTAATTAGAAAGACATTTGTTAGTGGCTGGAAGTTGCGAGAAAATAATGTCTCGTTTATTGCAAAATTGCTAGGTAAAGGCAAATCCATAACCAATTGAATCAGTTTACGTCATTATTACAACCCATCATGGAAGTACAGTGCCACATTTCAACCTGGTGGCGGAAAATTGAACCTTTTTTCTTATCACCATCCTCTTCCCCATGGTCTGCATAGTGGATTCACCAAATTTCAGAGTTCTACGATACCTCAAACAGGCTACAGAGGGCTCTGAGTTGGGTAACTTTAATTCTGGCCACCCTGTACATCAACTTCTAAATTTTGATAAACTAAATTTGGAGCCAAGTGCCCCCTTGACCTCGTGAAGATACGCCTATTGATATTTGCAAATTGATTTACTTTTATACAGTAAAACATCTGTAAAATATGAGTTTTTGAAAGAAGCTATGTGATAATTCGTACAATTTAAAGTTGTTTGCAAAACAAAATCAAGCAAATTGACAATGGACATGTTCTTTCACTTCACCTTACAAAATTCGAGAATTGTGACAGAAATCCACTCGAGGAATACCTCTACACCATTCATATAGGATGTAAAAGAGAATTGCCTATATTATCTTGAAAGGGTGCCGTACATCTAGGTATGATTATTTTAACGCATGTGCAACATCTAAGCAATTCCTATTCTCTTTCTAGCACCATTTCATCATTCAAGGCTTCGCACTTCCTTTAGATGAGGACAAGTTATATCCTGATCAGATGCTGGAAACTTTGCACAGAGAGAACATTCCTGAATACAACGAAATAGATCATGAGCATCCCGATGACATCAGACCTCTGGGAGAAGCTGCCATAATGCCTGAGGTAGTCTTCACAGACCCGTCACAATCAGAATTTGTTGCTCTAGATCCCGTCGTGCTCCATAGCCCTGAAGTGAAAATTTCGCATGACATGCATAACCCAGTTGTGCCGGTCGCTGAGATGTTCGAGATTGTTCCTCTTACAAACGAAGATTCCCCTATAGCTACAATAACTGGATTACCTGACCAAACTGTACATGTAGTAGGACACTCAATCGGTGACGTTACGACAGATCCTTTTAGTTACGTTGCAACCGAAAATCATCCAACAGTCAAAGTCCACGAATCCCCTATTGAAATTCTCGAGATGGTAGAAAAACCTCCCCTTGAAACAGAAATCATCAAAGAACATCCAACGGAAGATGAAGTCATTCATCCACATCCACATGCAATCGTTGAGCATTTAGAACCAGACAATTTGCATGTCATTTCAGGCAAGGGTGATTATCACGCTGCCGTTTCAATAATTGAATCACCTCATGCTGAAGACGTGATGGAACATTCAGTTAGTGGAATTATGGCAAAATCGTTTTCAAATGTACCAGTTCAAGAAACAGCAGTAGTTCACGAACATCCTCTTCAGGTTGTTGAGACAACAGATGAATCTCCCTTTTTAGCAGAAATCATCAAGGAATATCACTCCGAAGCTGAAATCATCCAGCCACACTCCATTCAAACTTACGAAATTGTCGATCCAGCAGAAAATGTGGGTGCGATGACTGACATGGATAACTTCCACTACACAATTTCAAAAATTGAATCTCCTAATCATGATAAAGATATTATAGAACATTCTGTAAGTGACATTATGGCACAACCCATTGTAAGTTCACCAATTCAAGACACAATCATAGTCCATGAACTTCCTCTTGAAGTTTTTGAAACTGCAGGCGAATCTCCGCTTGTGACAGATATCATCATGGAACATCCCCCTGAAACTGATATCATTCAACCTCATTCTGTTGGAAGCTATGCAATTGTTGAACAATTACCAATGAAGCACATGAGTTTCATTTCTGATACAGACGCTTTTAATCCCACCTCAAAGATAATTCAAATTGAATCACCTCATCATACTGTAGATAGTCATTCAGTTAGTGACATTGTGACTGAATCCTTTCAAAGTTTGCCCGTTCAAGAAACATTAATAGTCCGCGATATTCCTCTCAAAGTTTATGATATGACAAATGAATCCCCCTTTGTAGCAGAAATCATCAAGGAACATTCAACTGGAGGTGCAATCATTCAGCCACACGCTGTTGGGAGCTATACAATTGCTGATCAATCCCCGAAACAAAACCGGGGATTGATTTCACACACAGATGACTATTATCTTCCCGTCAGAAGAATTGAAAAGCCTCATCAAGCTGCAGGCGTGATTGGACATTCAGTTTTCGGCATTGTGAAAGAATCGATTACTCATGGCAGGAAGAGAGTTCCTGCTCAAGAAAATATCGCTCTTTATGGAACTTCTCCTGCTAATCTTGAGAAAGTAGAGGAAACTCCTCGTACAGTAGAAGTCATTGAACCAGCTCTCATTGTTGACCAACCTCAAGTGCAAAACATTGGCGTTGTTAATGGTGAAGGTGTCTCTTCCTCAAGTACTAGAAGACCTAAAACGCATTTTAAAGATTTAGGTAGGTTGGGACACTCTGTCGTAGGAATTGTCGAACATTCTGTTGGTTATGTTGGTATGGGAAAAGGACCAGATCAAAAAAGTGTTCTAGGAAGCGGATTTCCTGAGACTACAGTTGAATCTCCTCCTGCAACAAGAATTGTCAACAATTCTCCTATTGAAGCTGTTTTGAATCGACCGTATTCCACCACTGAACATCGTCTTCAAAATAACCCAATCGTTCTTGAACCACAGGCGAAAAAGTCAGGTGTCGTTCATGCAGCGACAATCACGCATAATGTGGGAAAACATCTCGGAAATATCAAGGAAATTTTTGGAAAATCGATTGGTAAGTATCGAAATGGTCCCATTTCTTCTGATAATCAAAGGACATCTTCAGTTTCAAATACAGGACTAGGCCAGTCTTATTTAGAACAGAAACCATCTCAAGTAGTTGCTTCAGCTATTGGAGGCAGAACTCCCATTACGGGGATCCACTTCCAAGATGCACTTCCTGGTGAGCAGATGAAGATGCCCTATGTACCCTCCCTCGCAATCCCCAAGGTGCCCATTGAACCATCACTCGTAATGGAACAGGGTAAACAATTTCCACTTCCCAACTACGCAGAAAGATACAACCAACATCCACTGGTGTTTCAAGACGCAGTTGGTACTTACCAAATTCCAGAGACCCAAAGATTTTCACCAAGTGTTTCTGTGGACGGACGTCAGCTCAAAACGGCAGCTCTTCCATTTCCAATACCATTTCCTGGACAACTTTACCACAACAACGAGGAATCATTTTCTCGTAAAGGTCTACACAACCCATCATTCTTCGAACGAGCAAAGAAGATTATGCCAATTCTAAATATGGGCAGAAGGTTGGTTGGTTCCTTCTTGCGTAACAAATCATTTGGGCAAAGGAAATTCCATGACTTACCTCACCAAGGTCTTAATCTGGGAGAGTTTCACAAAATAGTCAATCGATTTGGAAGAATGTTTGTGAAACCAGCTTAATGGTTATTCTTATTTGGTTTTAGTATTTGTGAATATCAATGTGTTTTCATTTTAAAAAATAAATACTTTCATTTGTCACAAAATACAGCGTTTCTATTGAAGTGGAGTGAGTATATTATCTCAGAAGAAAAGTTGTCATCTCTGAAGTACAATAAAATATTCGTTTCTTTTATCAAAATTAGGTTAAAAAAAGGTATCATCGAGTGGTGTCCGCTGATACGTGTCCGAAAAGGTAATTTACTTCTCATTTATGAAAATATATCATTCCAGGAAAAATTTTCAATATACCTTTTAGCAAAATCTTCTTTTTTTCATCCAGTTCAATGTGGAATCCCATAATTAATTTCCCTTAAACTTTCTTTGGCATAACAAATTTTTTTAAAAATTTACCTTGCACACAGTATGTTTTATTTACATAACCCAAAATGAATATATCCCATGAGCTAAGCATGGCGATTAGTGGCGATGTCAATGGCGATGGTGTAGCAGGGTGTGATTGTGATTTTGCGGAGGGGAGGGGGCGAACTTAGTGAATTTATTATCTTAATAAACTTTAGATGTTTGTCAATAGCTCTCAAGAAAAGAAAGTACTTTTGCATTAATTTAAACCTCGTATGCAGCGTATCTTTTGCCTATATATTAAGTAAAACTATAAGTAAACGTTAATTATTTAACATTTAATTTTTATATCGAATGGAACACAAGTCAACATCATTCTAAGTTAAATTCTGAGACCTAACTACAATAAAAATAGATAAATCAGTTGACTAGACGACATAAATGACGCTGTTCCTACATGTTCGAGATTTGCCAGCTGGTTTGTCGAGGACGGTGTGTCAACATAGGTGTGTCTTATGATATGGATTTTGTAAAAGGTAAGTGATAGCACAGAGAAGATAATCTGTCTTCTCTGTGGTGACAGGCTTGATATCATTATAACACAGCATAGCATGTTATATATTGTTCTTGGAATTTAAACGGCAATAAAAATAAATGTAATTTGCAACTGCGAAGCTATCAACGGGATTGCATACATTAAGGACAAAATATGCCATATTTTAATTGCTTGTAACATCGAAAGAAGAATTGGACGAGCAAATAGTTACTGAGAAAAGTTTTTTGCCTTGATGCCCTGCACAGACTGTGATAGCTGTCGGTGTTATCAGGCAGTACCGTAGGTTAAAGAAAATGTCAAGTAGAAAAAATCTGCAGTGAAATAAATACAATTGAAAATCTCTCAAATTATATTCTATTTATTTTCTTATATTTATAATATTATAATGTGTCTGTAACAGACGTTGTCTGTTAAAATACCTCAGGCACAATCTAATTCATTGACAAATAATTCTGCCAACTCTTCTGCTGGAGTGACTTCCCTTAATTTTATTCATATATCTTAAGCCATTCTGTGACTGGCAGAAATCTGATATTTGGAGTTTGTACGGTTCTGCTCAAAAAAACTTGGCGATAAGCGGCCCAGAGACCTCGTGTCGGCGGGATGGGGTATGGAGAAGGAGGCCTCTTATATCGTTATATCATTAAGGGACATATTTTTCATAATGTAAAGACGATGCAAAATTTCCTTCTATGAAACCTAATATTAAATATTAATGATGACACTGTAATTCAAAAAGTTATTGATCAATCAAGGGATTCCTATTTGTTTGTCGGATGTCAAACACGTGTATTTCAACAATAAAATAATACAATTCAAACAACATTTTGCAATGGTTAACGTAACCAGGAGGCAAACATTGTCTGTCGTGATGAAAGAGTCTCCCCTATGAAGCAAAATATAACTAAGGGGCCGATGTTTTAATGTTTTAGTAAGTGCAAAAAATGTATTACACATTTTTACACAATTCATCAAAGTGTAGATAATATGTAACCATTATTATTGACTTAATTCAGATTTTTATTGCATAACACAACACAATGGTATTGGTGTATTCTCGTTAGATTTCTTTCTGCGTAAAAATCTTGCATACTGGAAACTAGAGGGAAACATTATGAAGCACGATTTATAAAGGGCTCCCTTAATCAGCTCTGCAGAGAGGCTCAAAGCTGTTGGTAGTACATATCAATCGTCTATTAACATTATCGACCTGTAAATATCAAGTAAATACAATCCCGATTAGACTATTTATGTTAGTTAAACTTTATCTTTGTATTCTTTGGTAGTTCAGAAAGGTCATTATCGAAATATTGCTATTTGATGTTGCTCGAACTTTCCTTGTTCGTTGGAGTTTCAAGATATCATCCCTTACCTGTTACTTATCGCTTTTGGGGGAGGGGACCAAGGGCCCCTTGCTACATGTGCCAATGTGACACAATATATTAAAAATTTGCCACCTCTAGGATTGACTTCCCCCCACCCCACCCCCACCCCCTACTAAGAATTCCTGGCTACGGGCCTGAGTGTATGATATACTTCATAATAATTTACATGTCCAGTGGGTGGGAAATAATTATTCATAACTAGAGAGTGGGGGTGGTTCAAGACAGAGGGGGGAATCTCCATCCCCCTTTCAAATCCCACCCTAGTATGCGCGTACTTGAGCAGCATCAGTAACTCTGAAAGAAAGAGGATAGTTTTCCTCAATATTAAGTAATAACATTGTGTGACATTAGAAGAAAATCGTATGTCTGGTGATTTAAAAACATTGTTCTCTTGTTATGTGTTCTAAATGCTTTTATTGCTAATTTTTCATTCCTCAATACAAATATACATATGCAAATGTACGTATATATACAATGATACCTATTAATGCTATTTATTTTCACAACTAATATGGTACACAGAGAGAAGTGTTTATCATATCATATCATCTAAACTGAACCGATATTTATTTGTGATGATTTCAAGCGGGAAAATTGAAGATCAAGTACAGCACGTCCAAGTGTATGTTTCTTCTAAAGGTTATTAGTTACCTACTGTAGTTTTGAATTAGCTAGAACAGACCTTCATTACCAAATATGTTCTCATTTTCCACATACCATGGCTTAAACACATATTACATATGTATATAGTAACATAAAATAACAGTTTCCTCAATAAATATAACATTGTAAATAGCATTATTAGCATATGTATGTAGAGATTTGGCCAAACGTATTACATTAAGAAATCCTGTACGGCATAACACGCTATAAAAGCGACTACTTCTGATGCAACATCCATTATTGGATTCACTCGGAAATCCATTATTATTATTATAAAAATTACCAGTAGAAAACAATAATATATGTACAAGCACATAATAAACCACTCACTTCCTCACACAAAAATATTTCTTAAGCGTCACTGTCACACTGTTGCCTCATCTAAAATTTCATTTTCACGTACTTTCCGAAGGCTTCAACAAATGTAGCTGTTTATTCTTATATAAAAGCGATATATAGATCACATTTTTACTAGTCTTCAAATAAGTTCAACTCGGGTTTCTTGAGTAAAGGTAAAATGTCAGAATAGCGAAACAAAACCTTGCAATGATATACGCGCAGATTCCAGTCATTGTAAACATTTTCCACCTAATGTATTAATATATTACTCTTTTTTAGAAAATACTAATGCACCAATACTTTTAAGAATTCTTAATAACAATCTTTATACATGTTGTCAATGTACCTTACTTGGGTTCAGTGGAGATGACTCTCATAACATGAAGATTCATTTAAATAAGTCTGAAGATAATGTACTTTTCCCTTTCATTGGCAGGTTATTGAGTTACAAGTTACAGAACTCTGTCGACTTGTAATCAAGGAGTTACAGGCTCGATCACACGTTCAACCGTAGTCTTGTCCCGACTAGCCTAACAGCATAAATCGACTTAAACTTTGACAATTTATATATGTTTTCAGAGACATTTACATTCTGGTTTTCCTTTCTAGCCCCAGATGCAAACATTTCGTATGCAAATCGTTCTGCATTTTTATAATGATTGCTTATCTCCTGCGGCAACCTTAGGTCGATATGGCTAATTTGGGGGTGATACTAGAGAAAGTGAACAGTGTTTTTAGTAACAAAGGACCAATTGATAATTCCAACCTTGAACGAATATTTCTGGACTACGACATTTAATTCGTTGTGACTTTGTCATCGAGGAACGCATTTAGTTCTTCCACTACACCACTTTTGATAGACGTGTTGAAATATTTGTCATCGTATAGGTAAGCTGGATTATACTGACGATCTGAATTATCCGTAGGTTTACTCTCGTGACAAGGTATGTTCAACAAAATGTTTTCGAGGAATTTTGACAATTTCATAGTCAGCAAGAGCTTTCTTGCAATATTTTCACAGTCGCCATGTGAAGGGAAAATTTGACGAGGGGTTGGGAGAATTGGAATTTGTGTCGACGCTGTACATGCTTCCTCCTTTGATTCGGAAAATTTTAAGTTTGTAGTTCCCTCATCCCCTATTGCATAGTCTTCAAACTTTGTTAGGATAGAAGATTCTGAAATATGCTCCGATTGATCTTGCAAAAGAGTGGAAGACTCGGTTGGCTCGTTAGTAGTTCCTGAAGAGCTTTCAGGTTTCTTTTCATTGGACACAGAACATTCCAAGCTTGCAGCTGTGGAAGTTAACTCATCATGGGATGAAGCAGTTCCTCTTCTAACGTGGTGCGAACAAAATAAAGGGAAATTTCTGTCCCTTGCTGAAATTTCACGATTTCCACGTTCTTCTGAAGTTGCATACTGTCCCTCGACTTCTTCAGAAATTATTAACGCTGCTTTTTCAGTGTCCTCGGTGCTCATTTCTGTAGTAGAGTACGGAGTTGTTTCTGAAAACATTGGCAATTCAGTCATAGTGCTTCTTTGTTCTTCAGTTGAAACTTCGATACTCTTTCTAGAACCTGAAAGTCTCCTTCGGAAGAAAAAAGTTGTTTCTTTGGGATTCAAGGTCAGCTCTGAGAGTCTTACTTCTTCCAGATCAGTGAAAGGAAATATATCTTCTCTTACAGGGTAATTATCTAATACTAGTGGTGAAGTTTTTCGACGCTGCTCTGAATCCTCACTGTCAATATTTTGCTTCTGATTTTCTCTATTTAAACTATAAGAATCTACTTGCATCTCTTCCGAGACACTTTTTGAATTTTCTGGAGAACCCTTGGAAGAATGCTCTATTTCTGTGGTTGAAAAGACATCTGTCCCTTCTGTAGTTTGTGCAGATAATGCTCTTGTTTCAGTGCACTTTCCTATAGACACAGAAGGTTCAGAATAAATCTCAGAGGTTGCAGGAAGCGAGGAATGTTCTATGTCATCTGATTGTTCTGAGTCTTCTGATCCTTCGGAGTCTTCTGAATGTTCTTCACTTTCAGATGAAGTTAGTTCTGAATTTACATGGTCCAAATTTTCTTCTGGTACGTCTTCAGACGGTTGTACTGCTTTACCTTCACTTTTTGTTAAAACGAGTGATTCGGCTCCATTTTTATCATCCACGTCTCCAGGATATCTTGATGTATGTCCTGAGAGTTGAGCAATTGCTTGATCTTCATACAAGCTGTTCACCACTGTTTGTGGCGTTGTTGCTGGTTCTGTTGGAGCCACTGCTTCTAATGTATTCATTGTCTCAGAGGAAATGATGGTTGTTTGTTGAGTTGAGTAATGCATAATTCCTTGTCCGTCTTTGCTGAAGATAGTGTCCTTTCGTCCGACCTGATCGACTGGCTTTCCTGTTGAAACGGTTCTATAAATATAAGGGTAGAATTCTGAATCTCTCACATTTGTAGTGATTTCTCCATTAGTTTGTTGTTTATGTCTGCCCTTAGGATGTGAACCTGTTTCCATCCTTGGTATATTTTCTTTGTCTCCACTCTGTGACGAACTGTCAATTTTATCTAATTCTTCATCTTTTGAAGCTATATGAGACGAGTCGTCATCCTTTGACTCTTGTGAACATAGTACTTTTTCAGTTGAATAATCGTCTTCGTCAAATTCGTAGCCATGACTACCAAAGTAGTCCGCCTCGTCTACGCTTTTGCACTTCGATCCATGATCACTTTCCGAAAAGTCTTCTTCACTACGTGAAACGTGCTCAGCAGAATCAGCAGGCTTCAATATAAAATGCATTCTCATTTCTCTTTCAGCAGGACGGGTGTTTCTTCTGTCGCTATGTTGTTTATTCTGTTCTTTCTCTCGGCTATTCGCAGATTGTGAAACTTCCTTCAACATTCTACTATTTTCTTTGGCATCACTCAGCGACAAGCTGTCAAGTTTATCTGATTTTTCGTCTTCTGAGGCTATATGGGACGAGTCCTCATCCTTTGATTCTTGAGAACATAGTACTTTTCCAATTAAATGATCCTCTTCGTCAAATTCGTAGCTATGACTACGAAAGTAGTCAACCTCATCTATGCACTTTGATCCATGATCACTTTCCGACAGGTCTTCTTCACTACTTGAAACATGCTCAGCAGAATCAGCAGGTTTCAATATAAAATGCATTCTCATTTCTCTTTCAGCGGGACGGACGTTCCTTCTGTCGCTATGTTGTTTATCGCGTAAAGAAGTATCGTCTTTATTTTTACTTATGTCATCTTCGGAGGCGTGAAGAACTTTTTGAATTTCCACGTAGTATGAACTTGAATGTTGTTTTGAATTTTTATCACGACTGGAAGTACTATCCACTTCCTTGTCTCTGATCTCTTCTTCTGAAGATGACTTGGATTCGTCACTTTCACGTTTGTCATTGGTGAAAGAACTGGAAGATGCTTCGTCTCTTGAATGTTCGTAGGAGCTTGCTTCTTCTTCGTCTTCACTTCCACCATTTACGAACATATTTACGGCTTTCTCCTCTCCTTTATAGTCATATACTGCAGAACTGTCAATCTCCTCAGTCTTATGGTTACCATTTGCTGAATCGTCTTCAGGTTTTAATTTCAGATTGAATGACATTTGTCTTTCGCTTTGACGAACAACATTTGGGAGAAGTTTCGTCTCATCTTCTGGTTGGCAGCTGTTGAGTCTTCCAGTTTCAGTTTCTGATGAATCCGAATTAGCTTTCCATTTGGTGCCAGTGTCTGTTGAATCTCCTTCACATATATCCTCCGCTTTGCTTTCTGAATTTTCAGAATCTTCGTCTTTTTCTTTTACGTTCTGCTGGCCACTCTCGACATTTTCCTCGGAAATCTTCGCAGAAGATTCTTGGTCAGAGTCAGACGTTGCTAATTCTGGAAGGTGGTCTACATTGCTGTTTTCTCCTTTTGGATTGCTTTCTGAAAATATGTCCTTTTCCTGGTTTGATGCTGTTTCAATTTTTGTATTTTCTTCTTCCTCTGATCTACTCCTACCTCTCAATGCTTTGGCTTCAGTTCTACATGATTTAGTGGTATCAAACTCCTCGTTGCTTTGTTGGCTTTCATCCAAACTTGAATCATCAACTGCCAATAAACTGCCGCGCTTCGGTTTCAGCTGATCGTTTTCGATTTCCTCTTGTGAACTATCACAGGAACTACCTGGAGCACTTGATTCTTTACCATTTCCCACTTCAGACTCTCTTCCACCTTTATCCTGGGAGGAAGTGGAACATCGTATTTCTGGAGCCATCTCTTCTTCTTTGCTTTCGAATCCATCTTTTCTCTCGTCTTCTTTGCACGTATTCGGTCTAATTTCAGAAATCTTATGTATTTCCCCTTTGAGTTCGAAGGTGGTATTCGCTTTCCCAGGGTTGGATTGGTAGTTAAGAGGTATGAAAGAGAGAACTTTGCTCAGAAGACCAGTCAAGGATTCAGCTAGTTTCTTGGCAGATGTCCATCCGGAATTGCTAACGTGTATGCTGCCGCTAATATCTTCCCCATCTTCTTCTTCACTCTCACAAGGAACTTGCTGCTGGTGAAAGCTGTGGTAGTTGGCCTTCAGATCGGCATTGTAGTGCACCATGGAGCTTCCGTTGATACTCCTCGCACTGGCTGCCTGGAAATAGAAAATAAGAGTTTAAACGTATTTTCTTTCAATTCTCGTCCTCCAACCACATAAAAGCTCAGCCAAGTTTAGAGAATTAACTAACCGTGTAATTTGTGACGCTAAATGGCTTGCAATCAGAGATGAATGCCAGATACCTCTGAGCAGTGGCGGCGATTAGGAGGGAAGGGGGACTCCCACTCTATGCCACTTTTTTCACTATGACCTTTTGATGCTAGGCCTAGTCTATCAAGAGAAAGGAAAGTTTCCTTGTCCCCAGCTTTCGCACCCAATCGCGTCGACTGCCTCTAAGCATCATTTTGCTGATGATTTATTCCCTTTTCCCTCAAAGATAATCGGCAAATTTTGATGAAGGTCAGTTTAAAAATAATTCTTCTCAGAATTGTAAGACAAAAGTAAACACTTTATTTTATTCACCATAATGAGTCTTTACCAGTACTTTATTGGTAATATATACATATTGGTATCAAATCTTTGTGAATGGATTTTTTGCTACTTGTCAATGCTAATGCAAGGAAATTTATGTAAAAGAAAAAATCACTGTATATAAATATATTGCCCACTCTGATTCCACAGTTCTTATGTACAATTTTCAAAAACTTGATGATGGATTCTGTGAAATATGTCAAGTTAAAAGGGTGTGACAAATACATTTTTAATTTATTTTTTTGTTTTTAATATTTCAGCCAAGTTATTGTTGAGGGTGATAATTGCATTTTCCTCGAAAATTACAAGCACATACTATAATCCTAGAGTTCCTTCAATGCAACAGTTATTCTGGGGATTTTTTTTTCAAAATGGACAAGAATATTAAATCTCAAAGTTTTCAAACCATTCTTAAAATTGTTTTTTGTTACTAACATAAAATATTGTTGTACATCCATCACCTCTCGTTTGTGCGTTGCAAATCTTTGAAGACAAGCATGTTTTCCACGACTTCGAAAATGTACATTTTAAACATGTATCCTTCTTATCTAAAGTTAGATGAAAATACTATTTCAGATTGTAATGTATGTCTGAATACCCTATCACATATATATATTTTATTTTATTTTAAACGAAATCGGTGATGGTCAAGGGGCACATTTAGAGCTTGCCTAATTGATTTGAAATGACTCACTTTGTATGGAAGACTGACTGAAAGACTTCATAAACAAAAATTGATAAAAAAAAATCCTTGCTTCTATTATCATGTTATGTCATTCGTGTTAAATAAGACAAGAATAATTAAGTCTGCAGATAAAGTTATTTTGTTTCTTAAATTCAGTACTTCAAAAGAATATATATTTACATAAAATTTCGTAGTATTACCAAGGATTATACAGGGTGTCATTTTAATGGCGCCCACGGACCACGGAAACGTATAGAAGACATCAAAACAAACAACATTTCTCAGTAACATTTTTCTCGTTGGTGCATCAATTCGGCGCCACAGTCGTTCAAAAAAGCCCGTTTTGCCGCCTGAATGCTGGCAACCACACACAACATTTGATTGCATTTGTGACATCATATCCCGTGCTGAAGCGATGCGTTCCAGGGTTGCCAGGAACATTCATATTCTGTGAAAAATGACATAGCTACAATCAGCCACATTATGTACCGTAAAAGAAAGCGAGAAAACACGTTCTTTAACCTAAAAGGAAGTAAAAAAACGACACGAAAACTGGTAGAAAGAAAACAGAATTCAAGTGGAAGTGGTCATATCGAATTTTGTCTCTGCTTACATGTCAAATATTTGCAAATCTAGTTACCAAGTTGGCATCTACAATTTAGTCTATCCACTTCGTCCTTCTGATACTAGTTGTCTGTGACACACTGAACGGATGACAAAATAGAAATGAAAGAACTCAAAATTCCAAAGGTAAGTAACACATAATATAATGTATATTCAGGGCATTATGAGGCAAGTGACAAAAGTGGTTGATAAAAACAGGGATATAAGTAGTAGTAATACAAGCTGTCCGACAACTGTGTTTATCTATGCACCGGATACACATGTAACTGTGAACAGGGAGTATATTCGCTACTGATTCATAATTAGATTGTTACTGTGGTTGTACGTGTTTTAGCGGTAATGTAACAACGTGAACCTCGGATACTTCCGTTATCAGCACAAAAGTACCACAAGGCATCTGGACACACACCTGTAGATATCAACCTTGCAACGAGATTTGCAAATGTTTGACATGTATCTGGGCGTAAACATCCACATGTAAGCTGTAAGTCCAATAAAATGTATTGTTGTTGATATTTGACATGTAAGCTGAGAGAAAATCCCATATTGACACTTTATTTTGAATACGTTTTTACCATTTCTCATATCGTTGGTTCACTTCCCCCTTCCCCTGAGATGACCGCTGATCTTCTGGCTGGTAGGCTATGATGTTCGGTCTACTGGAAGCGTTTCTTGCTTCGTTTTACACTTAATCATGTGGTTGGTAGTTTGTCAATTTTCACAAAATTTGTGTATTCCTTGCAACCCTGCCGTGCGCTGTTTCGGCGCAGGAAATGACATCACAGATACGATCAAATGTTGTGTTGGGTTGCCAGCATCCAGGCGGCAAAACGGTCTTTTTTGAACAGCTGTAGCGGCGAAATGATGCACCAACGAGAAAAATGTTACTGAGAAAAGTTGTTTGTTTTGATGTCCTCTATACGAATCTGTGTTCCGTGGGCGCCATTAAAATGACACCCTGTATATATGAGGATAACCCAGCCACATAAGCCATGGCGAACGCGGATACCACTTAGAGGATACGGAAGTTGCTATACGACATTTCCGTTGGAGACGGAAGTTGCTAGCGTCATCTAACCGCTTGGACGAAAACAATAGCCCTAAACTGAGGGTGCCATTAGTCCATGATCAGAGGCTAACTCATAAAACGATCGTATAAATTCAAGGGATGTACAGTGGGATCCATAAGAATTACCGTGCAAATTGTCCATGGTTATTTTCATTAATTTTTCTCTTACATCCTATATGTTTTTAAGCGATGGATTTTTATGTATGTTGGTGCAGAAGTTGTCAACATCTTGTTTTGAGCTTTCGTTTAATTCTTGAAGCTCTTATTGGGACAAATAAAGTGCACGAACACGGTGGTGGACAATTTACACGGTAATACTCATGGATCCCACTGTACATTATAAAGTATATTTGCATTAAATGTATGTACTGTGTTACATCGTACATATTCAAGCACTTGAAATTTTAATGAAGCTGTTGTGAAGATTTTAGACTTTCATGAAAGATTATGACGCATTTCACTATTCTCAAAGTTGATTATTGACTAACCTATGGTAACGCATCGTGGATCAAGCTTTTGTTATAAGTACATTTCGATTTAGTGTGAATATATTTTACTTTCTGAACCAATATTTAGGTTCATTGTGGAGAATTTTAAAGTTTCTGTGATTCCCTTAAGCTATTCCTGCAATATTTAGGAATTCAGTGGTGATTGGTTTTGTGATTACGCCTGGTGCTGTGAAAGATGTGTTTTATGTCTTATGTCAAACATAGTATAGAATAAGCTAGGAATTGGGTATTCGTGTTTAACGTAGATATCTCATTACAAAACTTTTACATGCTTCGTTTACCTTCTATATTGATTAAATACCATCCTCTAAGAAGTCTCAAAGCACATACGTTGAGTTTGATCGTTCTAAGCAAAAGTAGAAACTCTATATATTTTAAGTGTGTGTGTAATTTAAATTCATGTAGAATTCAATTTAAGTTTAGTTGGAAAATAAATCTTTCTTGTATCCTACAAATGAGTTTTGGCTGCATACGTGAATAGTTATTATTTTAAAGGAAAACCTAAACATATTTACAACATTTAGGAATAGTAAATGATTTTTAATTAATTCCAGTAAGAATAAGACAATGTGCAAGGTTAACATTGAGTAAAATCGAATAATAAAACGTATATAGCCAACGTTACAAATTCTTACAGTTTGACATTATGTGGATTCTTCCTCTATATTTGCATACGATGAATTTTCATTGTAACTCTACAGTACAATATTTCTTCTTTGGTAAATGTGCTGCGTTACAGGTAGTTTGTTATTTTAGTGCAAGGGGGAGATATAGTATGTAGCATTGTTATTCGTACACATAGAATTTCCGAGGAAAAAATGTCATATCTAGTAGTAAATATAATCATTTTCATATGTACCTGGAAATTAATGTTAATAAAGGTTTCACCAAAAAATGTCAATAAAAATGTATGTTCAAAGTGTATAAACAGAGCATATAATTTGTGTGAAAATAGAAACACGCTGTTTCATGCAACATTGTTATTCGTACAGGCAAGAGTTTCAATCTTCCTCGCATACAGCGCCACCGCTATTAGGGGGATTTCGTGCAGTTTGCAACTTCGTAACAAGTTTGAACATGCAGGCGCGCTCCCCGTCAAGCGGAATGCTGGCGTAGGTATTGTTGTAGGTCTATCGTCTATCTATAAGCGTGTTCGAAATGGGCAAGGTGTAGGAACTTAGTTCCGATCTGAATGGTGTTATTATAAATTTGGCCCTTACAGGTTATTCGTTAAGAAAAATTGGACAAACAGTCAATAAATCACACCACAGTTCAATACATAGTAAACAAATTTAGAGAGCAAGGTTCAACACAGAATGTGCCGAGAAAACCAAAAGAGAGACGGTTGAATAAACGTGATGAACGCTTTATTTTAAAAAGCGTGCGAGAAAATCCCCGACTAAGTGTTCCTCAGTTACGACCGTTAGTAAAAACTGTTGCTGGCAAGATGATGTCCGATCAAACTGTCCGGCGTGCCTTGTGGAAGCATGGATATCATGGCAGAATACCACCAATACGGTGAATCGCATGAATAGACTTTCATTCGCGAAGGAGAACATCCACAAGGACCAGGTGGGATAAATAGGTTCTGGAGAAAATCAAATAAAGACAAAATATCACATTAACACAGTTCCAACAGTTAAACACGGTGGTGGGTCATTAATGATTTGGGGCTGTATGTCGTCCAAAGGTGTTGGTACCATCCAGTTTATTGATGGTATCATGGATGCATATGTCTATTTGGACATATTGAAAAATAACGTAAAGCAGAGTGCCCAAAAATTGGACATGCCGTCTATGTACAGATTCCAACAAGGCAATAACAGTAAGCATAAGGTGCGAGTTAACATGAATTGGCTAATAGGGAATGTGCCCAAACTACTACAAATACCAACTCAAAGTCCAGACTTAAATCCCATTGAGCATTTATGGGCAATTTTGAAGAGGCGAGTACATAAAGCAGGCGTCAAGTCCAAACAAGAGTTGAAAACTGTTGTGTAAGCCGAGTGGAATAAAAGAAGCTCTGAAACATGTCGGAAACTGGTTAATTCTATGAAGAACATGTGTCAAGCAGCAATTAAAGCCAAAGGATACGCATCAAAGTATTAGAACTGTCAGTCAATTTGCTCTGAATATACTTTTTTCTGTGTACGAATAGAAAAATTGTACAAAAAATGTCATGTTTCTCTTTCAGTTTCATTTAATTTATTATTGTCATAGGTTATACAGAATTTGGGTAAGATTTTATGTTCCTAATGATATTAGTTATTTACTTGTAAAGATACAATTTCAAAAGAGTGTATTTCCTTTCAGATATTAAAGCATTTTCTTTGACAATCCATGTGTACGAATAAGAATGTTACATACTGTATTTCGGTTTTATTATTGTTCATCTCATTGCATATCACGTGGATTGCAATCATATACTCTAAGGTAAGTAATAGAAAAATCCTGAAATCAATTACAATAATGAACCATCAAGTAAGATTTTTAGAGTAAGAATTAAAATGTTGTTTCTTGTCTTGAATTTTATGAAAACCAGAAAATGACCCAATATCGTATATATTTAGTAAATGTATAAGAAATTAGAATATTTTCTAATTCTAATTTTTTTTCTTAGATATTTCCTTTGGACAATCCAAGACTAGAATCCACTATTTTAATTATTTTTTTTTCAATTTATTACATTGCAATGAAAAATGTCGATTTGCTTTCCAAGTATCGAGCTCAAACTTCGATATATGTATTAATCGATAGTTCCTCACTGTTCGAGTACGTTGTCTTCCCCCGCCAGATAGCTCTGCTTGTATTGGGTATGTATAGTCTGTGGTTTATAAGGCCTTAGAAAAGTGTTCGCACAAGTCAGTGGAGAATATGCTCAGTGTCCCATCCTGTAATAGATAATCCTTGGTATTACCTCAAGATATTTTGATATGATTCCTTCTTAACATATTTACTGAGAGGGATTGTCTTGGGTTTGAAGCTGATATTCATGAATATCATATTCTTTGAAAATTTGTTAGTACAAGTTTATGGGGTTTTGATCCACTAATACAGTACTATGAAATTGTCTTAACATTTTGGTCTACAAATAACAGGTGGCGAGAAGTGCAAAGAATACAATTTTGCATAAGCCTACACCAAGAACGCTCGCAGGGTTTTTTTCTTCAGGGTGGGGCAGAGTCACAGAAACTATTATTATTATTATTATTATTATTATGCGGTGTATTAAAATTAATATCATAATCGTTAATATTAAAATATTTACATAAACATCAAATAATGCAAAGGGCATTCACTGGACACGGCTTCTGGAATCTTCTTGTCTTTAAAAACTAAACTGACGAAAATCATGAATGGTAGTCAGCTGTCCCAAAGGCGGAAAAAATTGAATAAAACTTGCCAGGCCCCTCCCCTCGAACTATGAAATATTTAAATGTCACCTTATAAAACAGTACGATTTCTAAATTTCTAAAAATTTCAATTTTATCCTTGCATAAATAAATGTGTGTTCCTTCATCAATATCATCAAATCATCGTTCATCATAATCGTCGCGATTAGACAAACTTGGCAGAAAAGCAATGCAAAATAATCTAATTCAATGAACCTCACAGCATTTCTGTTCTTCTCTTTGTTACACATTTTCGGATCTTCCCCTCTCCTCCTTTGAAAACTCCCTGCCTCGGGTCTTACAGCAAAATAAAGTTATAACACGAATGTAGACTTATATAAGTATGAAATATTTTTGATACTTATTACAGCAAGAATTATATAAAATCTAACACTAAATAAAAACATTTCACCTATAGCCCGCTCTCTATCTCCATATATATATAATATGACATTTTTGGATCTGGTTGAGATGGACCTAAGGGAAATCGGTAGGGATGGAAAAGAGTATATAGAACTTGCTCAAAATAGGGAAACATGGAAGGCCTGTGTTGCTGCAGCCATGAACCTTCGGGTTTAAGAAGGATAGAGAGTTAGTGGATCTGGCTCCTCTCTCACAGCTCTCTGGAGGCAACACATCTCCATCATGTACAGGAGAAGCTTATGTGAATGTTATAATATGTACCATTAAAGACTATTAAGAATTTAGTTCACACTGAAAAGAAAAATGTAGTGAAATATCTAAAAAAAAAAATGAACTGGAAGTCCTTTTGTCATTTTTGACGGGACAGGGCTGGAAGGTTCCAGATATTCACGAACCGGAACGTCGTTCCGGTCCGCAGCAGTCCATTTCGACCCTTTGGTCCGAGTTCCATATAAGTTTATCCGAAACCAGTGGCGGCGATTGGGTTCCAAAACTAGAGGGGCAAGGTGCCAAAACTGGAGGGAGGGGGGGCAAAGACAATTTACTTTCCCTCGTATATAAGGTTTAGCATAGTGCGGGGGCAAAAGTGGCAAAAGGTAGGGGGGGCAACTGGCCCCCTAGCCCCACCCCCTAATCGCCGCTACTGTCCGAAACTATAGAGAGGAAGAGTGTTTTATGTGATTATACTATATAATCCGATACTCGAAACTATGCTGGCCAAAGAGATTTCTTTACATAAATTTCCATACAGCCTTCGCACTATTTAGATTCTGGAAAACTAATTTCGTGATATCATATGTTATCAGGTTCTGGTTTGCTACTGTGAATCCAAATTGAATCAATTTGATAAACAACTATTCAACCACAATTTCTAAGCAAACAAAATAAATTCAATAAACAGATACACGGACTCTTCTGAAGCCGTAATGCTACAACAAAGTTCTTCAAAATGACATACAATTAAAAGATAATAATAATACAAAATCTCGTCATTCCGGGAGATAACAAAGTTTGCAAGAGTGAGTTCGATTCCAGAAGGGTTGGCATGCCTGCTCGATACAAGACCGAGACAAAAATGAAACGGGTGTTTACGAATCGAGACGAAACCAAGAACGAGACAGACATTTGCAACTCCGGACGAGATGGAGACACTACCAAGCAGTGGCGTAGCAAGGTGTGGGTGACCGCCCGGGGCCTCGCGCCTGAATGGGCCTCATGGTTGATACAAAAAATGTATTAAATAGAAGTGGAGGGGGGAGATGGAAAAGGCTAATTTTTGTAGGCTATAAAATTAAAACATTCTGTTTTTATCTGACTTTAAATTCTAGTTAAACGTTACAATACGTCAAATCAGGGGTGTAACACACAGGCGGACGGGCTCTAAGGCTAAGGGGACCCGGAAAATGTAAAAATTATTGTCATATTTCTCATGTAAAATATTTACGCTAAAATTCACGATAACTGGCGTGGAAAACTGTTGCTACGCCACTGCTACCAAGTCATCAATTCCATCCATAAACTTAGGCACGAGCAATGTTTTCACACCATACCGTCGTCACCTTGTAATCAAGGGGTCTCGGGTTCGATTCCCGGTGGAGGCGCATAGTGGTTCGGATCCCACTTTAAGCTGTAGGTCAAGTCCCTAATATTGTGCATAAAGTGGACTTAAAACACCAAATCAATTAATCAATCAATGTTTTCACTAGTTGCACATTCATACTGTATGCGTAATTTAATCGCAGGATTACATTCAATGCCGAGTTTGAGTTTTTAAGTCAACTTTAAGCACAGATGGGCTAATCGGGACTGAGCCTAAAGTTTAAAGTTGGATCCGAACCCCTGTACCTCCACTGGATATCGAACGAATGCATGTCATCTAATGTGTAACGTCACAAAATATTTCCCCTTTCTTCCTTTAGGCTACTATAAACTCTAAGGCTATGATTAGAGGCCGGAAGTTTAGGCAATTATTTTGGTCAAAATAGGCAGTCAAAAAGGCATTTGTAATGTGGACGAGTTATCCGATAAATGTGACTATTGCTTCGAAACATTGTTCATTTGCTTCTGGCCGACCTCTGTGGCAGAGTGGTTAGTACGGTGCCAGGGAGCCCGGGTTCGTATCCGGCCATGGATCTTCTTTGTGAGCGTCCCTTCATCAATTTCATCATATCATCATTCATCCTCATCGTCGCGATTAGCCAAAAGTGACATAAAAGCTAAGCTAAATATAAAAAATCAAATATTTTGTTTCTGCTCTTTGTTGACAACAAGATATCAATTTGTAACTTACTTGGTAATTACTGATCATCATAGATACGACAAGTAGCGAGTGGACATCCATCTTAACCACAGACACTCTCCTCAACCTGTTACCTTGCTGTTTAGCCACTAGGCACTCTTCTCTGTACCATCAGAACAGGAGCGTCGAAATTACGTAGAAGCTTACATGAGTTTGCAGAAAAGAACGAAGCTTAAACACCATCAATTTGAAAACCTTTAGTGGGTCATGTAGTGAAAACTTTGACCGCAGAAACAACGCATAAAAAGAACAGCATGTGCCTGACCTTGGGTTGTACAATGCCTGGGTGCACGTGTGTCAGAGGATGGTATAACAAGGCGTGATGTCAAAGTGCCACAACTGGACGCATAGAAACAAACTTTTATCTTCTGAAACAGTTTACCTGTTCATCAAAGAAACCTCGTTAGCATCTTTTAGATGTTTTGCAATTACATCACAGTGTGGAATTAACGATCTTCTTCTGGAGGGTGACTGGATGAGGCTTTCTTAAAACATCACGGCGTCACGGAAGATGTGAGAGGCCGCCTCTTATTGACTGCGTACCCCGTTCTGCACCTCCAAATTTTCCTTTCCAAATTTTCAGTGAAGTATATCGACCATCGTATATCGATATCTACGATACTGATATTATCGATATGGATGATCACGATATCGACATTATGGAAGCTATCTTAAAATTTTGTTTCTCTATCATTCTAAAGGCCTATCCGATGGCGCAGTGGTAGCGTCGTTGCCTTGTAATCAAGAGGTCCCGGGTTCGATACCCGGTGGAGGCACATAGTGGTTCGGATCCCACTTTAGCCTTACTGTGCATAAAGTGGACTTAACACACACCAAATCAATCAATCAATCTCTCTTTCTAAAAGGAAAGAAATCGGAGAACAGGGTGAGAGAGAAAAATGAAGGGGAGAACAAAGAGACAAGGTGAGAGAGAGAGGGGAGGTAAAGAGAGAGAGAGAGAGAGAGAGAGAGAGAGAAATATAGAACAAAGAGTACTGGATTGAGTTGTTTTAAGCAGGGTTGGCATGTTTAAAACAAAAGTGTTTGAAACAATTTGTTTTAAACAAATGGCTTTGTTTTTAAACATGTTTCTTTCAGACTTGTTTAAAACACATTTTGATACTTGATGTTTGATAGACTGTGGTTATTTGCGTGTTTTGTAACTTTGTCTTTTCATTCATTCCCTTGTTATTTTGTTTATTCTGCACAGAAATCTGTTGAGTGGTTGAAAATGTATATTCAGTTAACAAAGAAACATATCGTGATGAGTACCCGTGGGCCGCTTTTAAACACCTGGCTATGTTGTTTATTTACAAGTGTTTTAATAAAATTTGAAATTGAACACTATACGGATGAAACAGTTTTGTTCCTTACTTAATACACCGCACACAGTTGCAAATGTCAATATTTTGTTGCATTCACGAAGAAATGTACCACATTTGCAAGAACAGGAGTAGCTACCACGTGGATAGAGTGGGGCCTGGCAACTGTGCATTAGTTGGAGCTTCTTGAACATACTACATGAGAAATTTAAGATTAACAAAATAAGTATTTTAAAAAGTTAGTCGAGCGTTTACTTTATAACTAGGAACATAGTCCTTCCTTGGATTATTAACAGATTCCTTATTAATTAATTATTAATTAATCATTATTCTTGGAAAATAAACCTTTGTGCCATTATGTTTTAAACGTTTTTTCTTGGAAAATAAACCTTTGTGCCATTATGTTTTAAACGTTTTATTTGTTTAAAACATTTTCTTCTGTGCTTGTTTAAAACATTAAAAACATGTTTAAAACAATAAACTGTTTGGTTTGTTTTTTCGAGAAAACACAAATTTTGCCTGGTTTTAAGTCCATTTTATGCAGAGATAGGCTCATCGGAACTGGAGCTAGCAACATGTGACCGGGTATCGATTACTATGTAATTAAAAAATAATCAAGTACTAACAGTAAGCTATAAATATTGGTGCAACAAAAATAGAAACTGCTTCAAACTTAGCTTACTCATTTGGTTGGTTGACAATGGCATCGCCTTCCACCTGCGCTGTTCTATCCTGGTAGGATCCGGGACTTTATGTTATAACATATTTTTCAATTGGCTTCGGATATATTATTGGGGTGAGATCTTTACATATCTGATGAAAATCAGCCGGAATAGACAAACTTGACAAAGCATATTTTCACATATTTCACGAATTTCGCGTTTTTACAACATATTTCTTCAATTTTGTTGTAATAAGACATATTTCTGTATAATTTTGTAATTCTCTCGCACATAATCGGTTTCTTCGTACCTTTGGCACAACGGATAGTTCATATTGTCGATGGCAGGATATGGAAATTACGGAGGAAGAAAGGTGCCGTCTTTTCTTAGTACGGAACAATATAATACCCCACTTTTTTATCCCGCCGACAATTGATAGCCATGCAAACATTATTGAGGCAAAATGTTCTCTCTCATTGTTGCACGGGAAGTAAGGAAGTTTCGTTCTCATTTCTTTGCCTTTTTCGCTTTTCACAAAAATCAGTCAAAAGTAAAAATAACATTCGGTACATTACAGCCTCTACTCTACTCTATCGGGTATGGGAGAAATTCGAGAGTACTGTTGTGCATATTTTTGGCTTTACTGGGAACATTTCTGATTTTTCTGACGTATTTGTAATTTTTCATGACATATTTTCCAATTTATATGACATAATTACATACATATTTTACAGTTTTATAGGACATAAAGTCCTGGGCCCTACTGATCAGCTTTACGTGTGAGTAGCTCTGAGATTAGCTACTCACTGAATACATTGGTTTAGAGAAGATTCGGTGATTGAGTTTTGTTATTTAGTATCACTTTTCTGCCACTTTAGGCTAATCGCGAAGATGAGTATGAGTGATGATGATATTGATGAACAAGATACCCACAAACAACACACATGCCCCAGACCGGGATTCGAACCTGGAACCCCAGGCGTCGTAGCGCGGTGTTCTACCTAGGTTTAGAGAAGAAAACAACGTAATGATGTTTTTATGTATGCTGTATTTCTCACCATCCGTTCGAAATAAAAATTCCTGACGGAGAGTGAATATTGGGGTCAAAACGTTACTCTGCCCCCTTTGACATACTTTCGGGGAGAAGAAACTGCCTTGGCCCCCTCAAAGTCGTCGTGTACGTTCCCAGCAGGGATCCAGGAAGCATTTTAGAAGCGAGAGCTCGGTGGAAATCGCTGACCAACTTCACTTCTGCTGACACGCACATAGCACAGGAAGTGGTGCGAGTGGGGCGCAGACGATTTGTTGATGTTTAGCTTTCCAGTTCCACCAGCATGAGATGTAGGAGGAGAGTAGTGTGTGGAGCAATCTGTGTGGGATCCATTTTCGTTCTGCAGGTAAATGTGTGTTATATCATTCAGGGTTGTTAAAGGTCCACGAACCCATAAATTCTAATGGGTTCAGCACAGGGTGCGAAATCACTGCAGATTGGTGGGGGATATATATATATATATATATATATATATATATATATATATATAATACCACTAAATATGTGTCAATTATTAAATAATCAAATTATATTATAAAATATACAATATATTATTTTGGATATCCTTAATTTAAAATTCGATTGCAAATTAAAGATTTTAATACATCACTAATGCTATGAACATCTACCATTATAAGCGTGACTAAGGGAGGAGGGGATAAAATTGAGAGACATTACGAAGATAATGGTTTCCCATACAAAATTCATATCTAAATGCTATTGCGTGTTTCCTTAATAAATTTATATACTTCGCGGTAGCTGAAGAAAGACGATGAAATAACAAGTCGGACTAATTTCAGTGTTGTGGGGATTGCTTGGTGCAGTGGCCTTAGAGATGAGGCTCTTTGTTGTCCGTTCTTTGTGCATGTTTTCGATATTATTCCAGTAAAGTGTATTTGACTCCAAAACTAATTGTTTATGTTTGTTGTTAGAACAAAAACTCTCCCCCCCGGAAAAGTTTGGTGGGGGGGGTTCAGGACAAGATCGTTGGTGGGGGAATTCCCCCTGTCCCCCTCTAGATTTCGCACCCTGGTTCTTCAACAGGACCGAAACCTTTTCCTCTCGCACAATTTAAATTCGGTCCAAGTTCCGTATTGTTTCTTTTCAATACGGAACTTGGACAGGATTTAAATTGATCACGAAAAAGTTTCCTGGATCGTGTTTAAATTGATCCGAAAAAAAAAAATGTTCTTGGACAGAGTTTAAATTCATCCTGAAAAACGTTCCTGGGCCTTTTTTTTAAAAAATTCATCCAGGACCGAATCGAAAACTTTACAGACAAAAATGTTCTTTACGGTCCAGAACCCATTTACGCTTGCTGATTTCTTCTCCTGGATCGGAATTGAATTTATTTAGAATTCTTGGACCTTTAACAACTCGGTTTTCATTAAAATGTCCTCTTGTGCTTGTGCTGCGAAACTGGCGCGAAAATTAGCGTTGGAATAAACAGTGGCGGCGCCAGAAAGTTTTGAGATAGGAGACCGGTGTGGGATGGAGGGCGTAGCAGATGGGAGTCACGCAAAAAATATCCTGAAGTTTGCACTTTAAAACAGAATATTGCATATGCGATTATATTCATAGTGAAAACATTTTCCTCTAAAAACTGGAGGATGCCCACTTCGTCCCTAGTTAGAGTCGCCGATGGAAATAAAATAAGCTATCACGTGCCAGAAATTTTGTAAGATGGTCGAGTATGTCTTCTTTGGGTGCTGGGCGTCACGCAGGGTGTCCTCCTTGTTAGCGACAAACCTTATTCTGATTACATAAACGTGGCTATTTGTTTAAGTTTATTGTAAGTCAACTTTATGCACAGAAAGTCTAATCGGAAACTGCAGTTTAAGGTGGGATCCAAACCACTATGTGCCTCCGCTGTGTGTTTTATAATGAGTCGGATTTATATTGACAAGAATTATTCGAAGTTACTACTCCATAACATAATCAGTACGTATATTGCAAAACCATAATAATAATTCCTTTATTTAGCAGGCGAGGTTCAGCCCGCTCTACCACCTAACCCATGTAGCAGTTTAAGCTAAGATATTACTGCTGTTTTGATGTCATTATTAATGGGCATTAAATACACACATTTGCAATAAATGAGTTCTTAAACACACAGTATTTTTAGAATAGGGCTATTATTTGTCGTCATTAGAATATATATCGTGGTCATGTTTTTTTATTGGACGAAGGTGAAAAGTAGGAGACCCAGAGTAGATGAGGTTGGAAACAAAGGGGGCGCGAAAAATCCACCTTGTCCGGGTGAAAATTTTATCTTTAACCGCCCCTGGTACTGTTTTAAAAGAATAAAGAAAAAAAGGGTAGCCTCTAGGTTCATTCTTTTTACACCTAAGATCAGTATTTTAAAAACGGCAATTTTTCAAAATGTGCCATAGTGTTTTGCCATGACACAGGGAGCGCTGTGATTGCATGAGGCTCAACCAAGGATTACCTATTATTACCTATATATTATCCTTGGCTCAACCGTATTCCCCCCCCCCTTCCCCCACACATGTATAAAGATTTATTGTGAACTTACAAAAGAAATAGTAGGGGAATTGTCCACCACCATTTTCATTCAGTCATCCACAATATAGTGTTCATGAATTGAAATAAAAACGTCAATAAGCAGAGAACATAATCTGTTTCCAATCATCTGAATTTCATTCTTTACAACACAGGATGTGAAATAAAAAGCAATGAAAAATGGTGATGGACAACTTGCCTACCATTATCCTTGCCCTTTACTTTGATTTGATTTCTTTTTTTTTTTTTGCATCCAAGGACTACAATTTTGTACAAATAGTATAGGACATGTCAAAGTGGAATACATAATAAATAAAGATTTGTAATTTGAACATAAAATACATATGATTAAGCATATATACTTGCATATCTTAATATTACATTAATTCTTCCAGATACTGCACCTGTGTGAGAGCAGGAGGGACCGATGGAAGGAGTACAAGGCTCCTGATGATGCAGAAAACACAGTGATAAGTCCAGGAGGCATGTACGGGGCGTTAATAAAAAAGACGATTATTACTTTCATAATGAACATGGTGAAATCCTTCTCGAATGGCGGTGGTTTCATTTCCTCTGACGACGGTGGTTTCATATCCTCTGACGACGCATTTGCCAAACCCAAGGTGCCGGATGACAGTGTGTGGGAAAGATTTGAAAATGAAAACAGTATGAAGTAATTATTAGTAGCTTTATGAATGTAGTGCAAATAAAATTTATACTTTTCACTTTGCTAATTTTACTTATACAATCAGAATGAATGCAATACATTCTGCACATTGTAGCGGGGTGATTAGTACAGCACGGAATGACGTCAGAGGTTCCAGGTTCGAATCCTGGTTTGGTTGTGGGTCTTCTCTGTGTGTGTTCCTTCATCAATGTCATCATATTAGATCAATATACGATTAGCCAAAGTGTCAGAAAAGCGAATTAAAATACACCAAATTAACCACATGTATGCTGTAAAAGCAATTTCATCAGAACTGGACAAAAAATTACAGTATTTAGACCAATGTGTGCACAGGCCACATGCGTGTATAAAATACGGATTCTGGATTCAGATATCGGTTTCATTCATTTTCTTTTTTATCACAGTATGTAGATGGAAACATCTGATTGCCGCATATAATAGAAGACCTATGTTTGATTTTCAAGGTGGTGATCCCTACATGGAGCAGCTTTGGGTTTCACACAGCCTCTAATAAATAGAAACCTGGGGGAGTAACGGTGGCCAGAGTATGGTGTTGTTTACTTGTGAGTTTTTAAGTCCACTTTATGCACAGATAGGCTAATCCAGGCCCGTAGCTAAGCAGGGGCCAGGGGGCTGAGCCCCCAACTGCTGTCAGCCCCCCTGTCACTGCCATCAGCCCCCCTTGACATTAGGTAAAACTATTTTGTATAGTTTGTTTGCACTGAAGAGTGAAAATGTAGACAGCTCACAACTTGAAGGATAAATCCACAGAACATGAACAACAGCTACGTATTACATTCGCTGATCTTGTTTATGTGCTGAAATCTAAGTAGCTGCAAGTATTTAGAAGATTAGACTTTGTAAGTTTTTCATAGGGGAGTTTCTTTATCTCTACCTTCACTGTCCCTGTCGTGAACCCCCTTTTAGACAAATCTGTGACTGTCATCATCCAAATTCTCTTCGCATCTGCATCAAAGGTGCCAAGTTTTGGGAAAGAAGGGGAGTTTCATTGTTTCGGCCAGCGGTACTGCGACAGTCCAATAAGAATAGGCAACAATTTGTTCCAGAAGGGTACGGCATAATAAGGTGGGTTAGAAACAGAAGTGTCCCTGAATGCCTCCACTACCATGATTCATGTCTGAACCAGCCAACCATCCATGACAGACATTCAGCCTAAGCATGTAAGCTGAAAACATTATTTATAAAACACACCACTGAGTGTTTTTCTTTCTTTCGAATACAACAAAATGTCAATATTGGACTCTTGCTGTTGCATCAGAAGGATATGAAGCAAACAATTATTTAACTACTGTGCTATGTGACATAACGATTATGCATTTAAATTAAAAGTTTTTTTTATTATTTTTTTTTTACTACAAAAATTGTGATGCATTGTTTTGAATTTGAACGATTGTATTTGGAATTTTGGTAGACACCAATATTTCAGAGACTCGTTCTGTCTTGGTCTTCAGGGCAGTATATTTTGGTATATGACAACATAGCACCTTTCTGAAATACATCCTATGATTGGAGACTACATACATAGGATCACATAAGGCCTCAATACAGGGATAGAATAAGTCTCTCCGTTGTTGGCGTATATAAAAAAGAAAACCCGAGCTGCAGTAGTCCAGTCGATAGAACATCCAATTCCCAGTTGAAAGTCCCAACATCGATTCTGGCAGAGGCGTCTCGTGAACGCATGCGGTTCATGCTGCGCATGCGTCAGTTGTGGGGAAAAGAACAGCTTGCTCTGCGACGATATTCATGAGCATTTCTACATTTTAATTTCTTCATATAGGAGAAGTATTTACTTTACACTAGAGCGCTGAACTAAGCTTATATTACATTTCTTGGATCTGAAGTGACGCATGCGTCAATTGTAGGAAAAGAATTATTACTTTCTTTCACTTCAGATCCAATAAATGTAATATAAGCTTAGTTCAGCGCTCTCGTGTAAAGTAAATACTTCTCCTATATGAAGAAATTAGAATGTAGAAATGCTCATGAATGTCGTCGCAGAGGAAGCTTTCATTTTCCCACAATTGACGCATGCGCAGCATTCACCGCATGCGTTCACGAGACGCCTCTGGATTCTGGGCATGGATGATCTGCATAAGCGTATCCAAGGTCACAAGCTTTTAATAAATAGGAACCGGGGGTAAAGATGGCTAGAATGTGATCACTTCACCTGCAGAAATTAACAGAGATGAATGTGTGGGACCGTACATCCACCTATGCATCTCCACATCACAATGCAATGAGCATGGGACACCTTATCTTTCCTTATCAAAAAAAAAAAAAAAAATGAGCCCAAGCAATTCATTACAAATCAACAATCTTACTTGTCTTCTTAGGTATATATAAGGTTATATAAGGTGAGCCACAGAAATTTGCTTTTGTATAATTTAACCCCTAAAGCCGGTTTGACGTACAGCGTACTGACCTACATGTTTCTACCATGGACGGTTTGACGTACACTAGAGTACTGCATTGGACCACTTTCGCTCGAAAATACTCGATCGAATTTCCCACGCTCGAGCGTGTTACGCTCGAATGTATGTAAAAAAAAAAAAAAAATAATAAATAAAGTTCTCCCCTGTACATAGCACCACGCCATGAAGCCGTATAGGGGGTAACGCCCCACACTTTCTTGATCCGGTCGTGAGTGGTGTTGATGATCAGCATCACGCCCCTGACCGCCTTTACCCCCCAGGTACCCATGCTATTCGACGCTGGGTGGGCGCCGGGGTCGCTTCCAACGTTAGAAAAGTTCCCGGATTTGAACCGGTCGGGGATCGAACACGGGATCTTTAGCATGGTAGTCAGACGCGTTACCGAATGAGCCACCGCGGCCACAGAATATCAAATATCATTTCAATGGGACAATAATCGTACAAAAATATATGTGTAAAATTCGTGCTGGTAGTTTCAGCCCATAATCATCTAAACATTTTCATATATTGCTATGTATCGATAAGATAGACTAAATTACATTTAAACATGGAGATGATGACTATGTTCACTTCAGTTTCACTGCATCTTTCACTTCACGATCTATATTTGAAGGTCACTACTACAGAAAAATTAAGCTTATACGTGAAAACTACTGGGCTTCGAGCGTATACTGATCATTTGAATGTTCGAGCATTATTCGCTCGAGCGAAGAAACTGCCCATTCCGTAAGCCATCTTATATTGATGCATATAATTGGAGAAAAATATTTACAATAGTGATCAAAATTTTAAACAAATTTAAATTATTGCATTTCTCAAAGTAAAGGTATCGGTGGAATCGGTAAGAGTATCGACATCGGTATCGGTTCAAAGTGGTATCGGCTCAGCCCTAGTTTATATCATAAAAACTATAACAAAATGGCACAATATTGCACTAAATCTTAAGATATTTATAGATGTATCGGATCGGTAAAATAATAGGTAATTTTACCGATACATCTATGTATATATCGAGCAATACCGATAGAGTACCAATTAATCTGGCCCATGCCTAGTATAAATACAATGCCTTGGAGCCAGTCTAGGACATCACTTCTTCTTTATGTCATTCATTTCTTATGGTGGATGGATACTCAATAAGTTTCACAGCTACACAAGGTACCAAACCGAAAAAGCCATCCAGTGTAGAGATCAGGCAACTATGACTATAAGAACTAAAAGTGTTAAGGGATTAAAAAGCACAGAATTTGCTGAATGGAAAGAATCAAATGCAATCTTGTCTGGTCTCAATCACAATTTCAAAATGTTGTGCAATTTCCTAACCCCTGGTTATTGTTGATGAAACAATGCTCCACATTTAATTTTTTGGATTTAGTTTCCATGGAAATGGGTATAAAATTGCACTTGACAATTTCTGTCAACATGAAATATATAATTTACTGCACATAAAATTCAGCAAATATTTCTTTGCTGAAACAGAAACTGAGTCAGCAAAGGAATATATGTTCACTATCAATAAAATGAATGATGACACCAAATTATGTTAAAAACAGTGCTCATTTCTCATGTTCTAATTTAATAAGTATGTAATAAATTAGTTTTTCAAGAATGGGTCTTATTTATCTTTTTAATTAATTGCTAGTATTAATTTGGTCAGAATTATGCTAATACCATGAAATATTATAATGTCTACTTTCTGTGCAGGTCAAGGAATAGAAAATAGACCAACACACAACTTTTCTATCATACTTTTACATTTGGTCTATTTTCTATTGCTTGACCTCAAATATTTAGAGCCGTGGTGGTCTAGTCGATTTGGTGTCTGACTGCCACACAGAAGACCCGCGTTTGATTCCGAGGGTGGGTCATCAGAATTTTTCTGGCCTTGTCCCTGAATAAAGCAGTTCTGAGGCTCACCCAGCCTCAAAATCAATGGGTACCTGAAGCAAACCTGCAGAGTAAAGGTGGCCAGTGTGTGGTGCTGATCACATCATTGCCAAAAGAAGGCCGAGATCGAAAATGTGCCTTCATGAGACGGTGCATGGGAAACTTTACCTCTTTTTTGTCTCAAATATGTTCAGTTAATAGTACAGTACTAATAGTCAATATGAGTATTAGAAGTCCTACATTAACTTATTTATAGTTAATTTAGTAATAAAAGTAAAGTGCTCCCCTGTGCTTTGCACCACGCCATGAAGGCCACCGATACCGATACTTGAAAATTCCAAAAATCAAAATACGTATGTGCAAATTTAAAAGAAAGTTTGAATACCGTGAAAGACCAATATGCCAGAAAAGTATCGGCGGGTGTCTGTAGATGAATTTCAACCAATATTTTCCGATACGATACCGTATCGGCTCAGCCCTAATCAATACCAATTATCTTTTGAGGCTTCTCTGAAAATATACCAAAGAAACTGATAACTATTCGTGACCTGCTTTATTTTTGCTTGGTTTGACCGCAACAAACACATGTACAGGAAAGTAAATGCAGGTTCTCTTTCAAATCATGATCAATGGCTTGCTTGTTGTGTACAACCCGTCTCACTTCACTATTTAATATTCTATGTTCAATATGACGACATGGTTTCACCGCAAGAGTTAATAGGGTTTTCTTTTAAAAATATGTTTGCCGAGGAAGGGAACACTGAAGAAAGTTAAAGGGTCCACAAGCAACACTTCGCACCCCCCCCCCCCCGCCGCATTGGGACCAGGAGAGAGGGGTGGGTTGAACCAGTCCATCAATACCTCTGAAAATTGATATCCTTCATTTTCAATAGGTTAAAAAGCTTATTACTAATATAATCAATAACCAAAATAAAGTTGATTACTATTCCACCATAATAATGAAAGTGAAAATGCATTGGACAAATTGTTTTAAAATGCATGAAACAGATCAAATTTCATATTCTACCACTGAATCCGCCAGTGGCGAATCCAGAAGTTACAGTTGGGAGGGGCGAATTTCAGTCGAGTGCTCTACATCTCACAGAGATCATTTGTGACCTACACTTGCACTGTTTTATATAAAGAATATATCATAATTTCTAATTACAGTTTAATTTAATATAATACATATTATATTATAATAAGAACCTATCTGTATCGTAAACAGGGTCCAGGGTTCCATGTTCTAGAGATTAGAGTATTTATTGTTTTGCAAAAAATAGGGGTCTCTGGCTGCAATAAGTGGTCGTTATTGTATGTTATCATAATTTCTCCCATTGTCATGGTAAACTGAACAATCAGATATGAGGAGTAAAGTGAATTTAAAAAGAAGACAAACACCTATTCACTCAAGGGGTCTAGGGTTCGATCCCCTTTTGAGGCACACAGCACAGTGAATAGGGTCCAAATTTAAACCGTATGGCCAGGTAGGATTAGTCTCTCTGAGTATAAAGTGGACTTCAATTAACTTTTAAAACTTATTCTCGAACCTATTAAAGTTGGTGATAAAAGGCAGAACGTTTGAGTCTTCAAAATAGAAAAGGTATAATAATATATCCAAAAAAACAGGCATTTGGGTGGGGCGATTAAATGTATTGTGGATTGTGCAATTTCCAAAAATAAAATTTTCATGTAAGACGTTACAAAATGTAAAATTTGTAACTCAAATTTACTCCCCACTTTTTCACAAAAATTCACCTCGTGCATATATCGTGCATGTATCGAGTCGCTCCTGTTTAACTCCCCATAAATTTGGACTTACACCCCACCCCCAATGGAAAATTCTGGCTAAACCCCTGCGATCCAATATAGCCTGAATAGGGGTTTTCATTATTAAAGCAAGCATCTACACCGATCCTTCTAAAAGTCAATCTAAGTATGTTATAAATTTCTTTCATGAGCACTTTTTTTCCTATTTGTTCTGGGTGTACATTTAAATAAAGGACCTCACTTACTATGCTGTGCAATTGAGAGATTTTTTACCTTCATGCAATATCCATTATACCGAGAAAATTTTACTTTTTTTCACAAGCGTATTACCACAGACGTGACACTACTAAACCAATCGGGGTTGATTTGTACTACCAGCGGTACTACTATTTTTATAATCCTAACCAATTCGCGATTAAAATTATCCGATATGCCATCTGGTGAGATTTTCAGGAACCACTCCAAGTAGGACGTTTCGCTGTGTTGCAGCCGTTCAAAGCATGGGGAACATGCGAAAAAGTAACGTCTACTCTTACGTTTTTTCCTCAAAATCGTTATGTGGGTCAGAACAAGTGAAAAGCTTCCATGTATTTCCACCCCGTGGAACCAACAAAATGAAATTTGTAAATATATCAGGGAAAACAGAACTGATTGACAAGATTGGCATAACTGAAATGCGGCAAGGGGATTACGAAGAACGCACGAGTCTGTTCACTTTATTTTCCAAAAGATGATTTTATTACCATGAAAGTAAGTTTTAAATTGTTTTTTATGAATATAACATTTTTTATTCGAAAACAATGTAGTATGCATATAATTTGGAACAGGTGCAAGTCGATTAAGTGCGAAGATGAAAATAGCTTGAGAATTAATTAATGTCTGTAATCATAATGGTAAGTCTGAAAAAGGAAATTGACATGCTAATGTTGCTGTTTCATTCAGTAAGTCAATTTTCAGTGGACTGAAGATAACCTCAATGAAATTGTTATTGTTATTATTATCCTGTGTTGTTATTAAACCAGTTCGCGCTACGACGCCAGGGCCAAAAGTGGCACAAAAAGCGAAGTAAAATAAAGCAAGTCAATCAATCAATAAACCAGCCTGCCTCTTTGGGGAAAGAACTGCAACAGCATGTTTACATTTTTTCTCCTGCCCAAGCTTTGCAATACAGGTGAATTGCAGTAGCGTAGCGTCCTAGTACGCCCATACGGCCGGCGTTCGCTGATTTAAAATTTTAAAAATGCGTAAATACTGTAAATATAAAGTAAAACGTGACTAATTATATACATGTTTGAGCATTATAAAAGCTAATTTCTCGATCCGTCTACAACGCTCCACTAACAGCTCTCGTTGTAGCATTTCTCTAATGTCTCTGCTTGCCGGACGCCGGCTAGGTTTGGCGTATAGGACCATGCCTTCTTGGAGGCAGAGAGGAGGAGGGAAAGCTTGTCGCTTGGATCTCTACAGCACGGGCGAAATGCTCCCGCCATACGCGGGCGTACGGAGCACCTGATTGGTTCTAGGGGCCATGTGACCTTTCCTGCCTTCCGATTCAAGGCGCTGTACTTCCGATGCAGACGACAGAAGTAGAATTCCTGCCCGGTTTTTCGCGCTCGTGCCCATAGACAAACCTCGTGCCTCTGCTCGTGCTGTGTGCTGCTACAATACGCAATATTCACTGACGTATCTTTAATGACCACTGCATTGTGTAATTTATCGCAAGAAAAGTGAAGTGCATTAAAAACTAAAAGAACAAAACAGTTTTTGTCAAACAAGTTGATAAAGTCCTCGTGGTAGAAGTTCAGCCTGTGGCTGCTCTACCACCTAACTCGCAAAACTATTTATTTAAAAAATATATTTTTTCGTTAGTATCTTACTGCCTAATATTGTGCGAGTGGAAATGTTTAGCATTCGTTTCAAAACTCTTAACATCGTATGATCTCTTGACAAAATTATTTTAAAATGTCTATCAGAATTCTCAAGATGCAATAAACAGTGGTCTGAAACTCTGAATTACTGATAGGCACTGTTACATCAGTAGAGTGTACCATTGTACAGAGTGTTTTGCACAGCGCGCTAAGACGCCAGAGGTTTCCGGTTTGAATCCCAGCCTACGCATGTTTGTTCTTTGTGAGTGTGACTTCATCAATATCATCACTCATATTCATATTTGCGATTAGCCAAAAGTGGTAGAAAGCTAAGTAAAATAAACCAAATCAATCAATAGTTGTATCATCCACAACAATGAAGTCTACTGTTGTTCTAGAAGCGCTTGTGATTCAGGTAGGTTTTTTTAAATTACTTGCGTCATGCCGAAAGGTTTCCTTCATTATAAAATACAGTTTTGCTACACATGTGTTATACGTGCGGAACAAAATACTCCGAATGGTGTACGGTGTTTCTGACTTGAGCAATCTAATTAAAATGGTATAAAACACCAGTGCTCCAAGCATTTGTTGCACACTGAGGCATCTTATTTTCTAGATAAAACAAGCATGGATCATGTTTTATCGGAACCCGGCTGACTTCATGTAATAAACACAATGAGATTGTGATTTTAAATAGACAATACATATGTCGGCTAATTCCATAAGTAAAGTCTTAAGCAAAAAAAAAAAAAAAAAACTTCCTTCGGACTTGGCGTTCCCATCCGAAATGCTCATGCTACGCTACTGGTGAATTGCTTTATTTTCAAATCATTTCTGAGAGTCCCAGTTACAACCGAGGTGCAGATGAAACAGCACTGCTTTCAATTGATTGATTGATTTAGTTTATTTTACTTCGCGTTTTGTGCATCTTGGCTAATTTGCGAAGATGGGGATGAGTGATGAAATGATGAAATTGATGAATGGACATTCACAAACAACCAAGCCCGACCGGGATTCGAACCCGGGACCCTTGGCGTCGCAGCGCAATGTGCTAACCACTCGGCCACAGGGTCGGGCAGCACTGCTTTCAAGAACTAGTGGCTATACATTAGTTTCGTCTCAGTTTTCCGTGTTATTTTTGCCTATCACAATTGAATGCTTCGCTCTCAGCACAGCTTCACCTCCGTTATAGTTCCTGGAATTCACATCGCATTCGCAATTATTTAAAAATATCGCGTATTTTATACGTCTCTTCCATACCAGCAATGACAACACGCTGCTATTACGTACTATAGTGGAACCACGAGCAAAACAACCTGCGCAGACCCGCGACTCCTGTGCACAGTACTCCCGCCTGAAAGGTGGGGGAGTAGACCATGCTTCCTTATGGGCCGAGGTGGAGGGAAGAAGGGAAAGCTGCGCGGGGACTTTTCGTCCTAAGGTTTTTTCCCTGTGGTCGATCTATACTACTAAATGTAAACAAAGATTTGTCCTACATAGAGCGGCCATATTCGAAGCGACACTAGCGCTCAGGTGGTAATTTTAATAGCGAATAATGAATACTTAGGCATATAACACATTCGACAGCGATGTATGACCAGTTCGTTTCTAATAACACCCATGACATCCTTTTTCTGAATTTGTTTCATTTTCCTCGGCCCAATAATGTCTTGTTTATTTATTTCCTTCTGTCTTTTTCTAAATAATTTTCGATTCCTCACGGGTTCGAGTACAGCGCCTTGGGTTCGAGCATGTTGAACAAAGTTTATTCACTTCGAGCGGAACACAACCGAAGAAAAAAACCACCATCACGAAAACTGTTGCCAGCTCATAGATAAACAAACCACTGAAGAAAATAGCAAATCTTGCTGAACGTTATCAGTTTACAAGATTACAACTAATTTGCACTAAAGTTAACGTTCATCGTATGTAATTGACACCATTTGCGCTTGGATGTGCCGAAGATATTACTAATTATTTTTAAGATTCTCTCATTTCTAAGTGGGCCTTTCCGATTGCGTAGAACGCCTTTATTGTAATCAAGGAGTCCCGGAGTTCGATGCCTGTGGAAGCACATAGTGGTTCGGATTCCACTTTAAACTGTACGTCAACTCCAGTCCCAGTTAGCCTATCTATCTGTGAATTAAGTGGACTTGAAAAAGAAGACTCGATGCTAAAAAATCAAACCAATAGGATTTCGAAAACACTTTACGTCATAAATCGTTTTTCTTTCTTGGGTGTGATCGTCTTTGAAGGACGGAGGGCAAGTAGCTTCCAAAACGTCCAGAGGATGCAGTTTTGCCTGGAAGAAATTATACGGTTCATACATATTTTTCGTCATAACTTTTGAAGGTATGCATTGTCATTATTCAACAAAAATCGTTGGTACTAATTTACTATCCTTCGGACACATTTATTCATTTTTACAGAAGGTACTACTTACAGAAATGAGTTTCTCTAAGGTTTCCAACGTTCGTCGAGGTATTTTCTTTCATCGTGGAATCTATTTGACCGGGAAATCATGTATTTTTCAAGAGAAATATCTCACTGACGCACAATTGCCATTGTTTTCATTTGCTTTCCCTACGTGAACCGGATGCTGCATACGTTTGATGATGTAACCCCCTGTCAGTGTTTCCAATCCCCCCTTTTTTTTAGCTATGCTTGCCTAACCTAACCTAACCTTATCGGAAATGGTTCGTGGGGCTATCCGTCAGCTACCCTTGCATAATGTACAATTTGCACACGTGACGAACACGATCGTAGGTATTTTTCGGTGAAGAAGGTTGGAAACACTGCACACCCACAACGGTAGTCAAGCTGTTCCCGCCATATTGTGTGTCAAGGGAGTAAAAAAAGGAATAAGAAAACTTACTCTCTATGTGAAAAATTGTGTTTGTTTTCGTGTAAAAAGCATACTGGTACCTTGAACTATGTTCCGCAATACACAATTGGTAAGTACAAACCATGCGAAACACAAAATATCCGATTTTAATGTGTCTCCGATCTATGAAACTGGTACCGAAAAAAAAATATGAATAAGTTTTGATTGTAAATACATATATAATTTCTTATAAAGAGAATTGAAAGTATTTTATTAGCAATTCTTTTGAGGTGTTCCATAAATTAAGTTAAAATTTCATGCATAAATTTAAATTCTGTGTATGTTTATTTAAATATTGACTCGCTGCGGTTGTGTTTACTTCTTCCCCTCAGTGTGAAAAAATCTTAATGCATAGTGTACAATTATTGTTCTTACTATTAACTATTATTATTTTATGTTCCAGGTATTTTGACTGGAGGATGGGTACGCTCAACACTATGGCTCAACCACAAGTAGCGGCAATGGCATTTTGATATTGCAGCGTGATGGGCGTAACACCTTGACAAAAGATAACGGACAGGCGAACAAATACATACATGGAATGTTAGAAATATAAGTTGCAGCAGGCGTCCAGTGGTAAATAAACTTCATGGTGACTGCTGACTATCGAGATTTTCCGGTTTTCATATTGGCTTGGCATTTAACATAAACATGCGTGTTTTCATTGCATGAGAGATAGAGGGAGCAAAGAAAACATAAACAGCTGGCTTATCTACATAATGATTTGTTGTTCAGATTTTCAAAAACTAAGGAAAAAAAGAAAAAGAATATTAATTGTAACTGGTTCATACGTCAGCTGCATAACTCTTGCACTTATCATGTAGAATCAAAATGTGTGATTATAAATATCTGGAAGCCCATAATTTGGGATTTTTGTAGGAAAGAAAATCACTACAATCAGGAATGCAACATAATCACCATATATTAAAATTATATTTCAGTATAATTATTTGGGTTTAATTGTCAGTGCGGCCGATGTACAGAAGTTTCGATCTCATTTTAAACTGGACTGGAAGTCCAGCCCAATCACCTTATGTAAGTGTAAAGAGAACTTGGAAAGCAAACAAACTTTAAAACATTAGAACAGCATATGCTGAACCTCTTTCGCTGAATAAAGATATGACTAAAGATATAAATCATAGTCAGTTCCAATTTTCCATAACAGTACCACAAGAAACCCTCATTCAAGATAGCTCAAGAGCATCTATTTAATTTTTTTCCTTAAGGCAAAGAGGGACAATTACGCACCAGGCATGCATTTATTCCAATATCGTCGGAATGAGCACTGCTACTAAAAAGATTTCCGCCAGAAATGAAGAGTATGAATTTCTCCCCATGTGGCAAGTGGAAGCGGTTTCCTAAGTTGATTATTAAGCCTTATACGATTTTTGAAAAATATGATGAATTAGTATTTACCGAATCCCATGTATTCCTTATGGGACATCAACTTCAACTTCAAGTTACGGCTCATCAAATGGGAGTTTTGACTTTTCCTACTACTATGACATAGTTCAACGTGTCCTTTTTCCGTCCATGTACTTTTCTACGTCATCGGATGTTTGATATTCCCGAGAGAACTAATAAAATAATGGTCCCATAAGCCTAGTGCATTTCTCCTTGCCTCCTACGGCCATCCTGGCAGTGTTGCCAAACCTGATGTGCATAATAGAGCTAAATTTCACCATTAATATAGCTAAAGAGTACTTTCAAGGAGCTAGATTAACGAAGGCTGCATAAAGTGCCTACTAGGGTAATTTTAGTTGTCAGAGGGGTGGGGGTGCTGCTATTACCGTTAGCTTTAAAGTGATGGCAATTTATTCTTAGTTTTCACCGCCTAGATTTGGCGGCATCACACATCTCAATAATCCAATGATGTTAATATAAAATCGAAAATAAAGGGTTCCCGGATAACAAAATTGCCATCTTCATCTTAGCCACAGCGCTATATATAAAAATACATGGGGAGGAAAGAAGAGGTGGGTGACGCAGCCTATAGCTATACGAATATCACGTCACGTGCAAAATGTACCCTCATGGCAAAAGTTGGTATTTATGGGCCGGAGCCAGTGGTGGCATCATAGTTGGGCAGAGGGCTGGTGCCACAGTTCACAGTCAAACGAGTGCACGAAAGAGCCAGATCTGGCTCCAAAAGAGCGAAGTTGGCGACAGTGATCAGCAGCTGCCCCAGCGAGAAAGACCTAGGGGAAATTGTCCCTCCTCGCCTTAAATTTGAAGCAACATGTTGTGTGTCTTCGTTAAAGTTTCCTTCGTTCTGCAACTGAGTCATAAAATACTGTAAGAATTCCATGGTTGTAGAACATTATTTAGGATAGACTAATGTTAGTCTCGTTCTCAAGAATAAGCAAACTTCTAGTGTAGATATGATTGATCAGCCTTCAGTGGTGCAAGGGTCATTCACTTCCATGAACACTCAAATACAACCCATTGCCCATGCAACTGAAATTTTGTACTTAGCTGGCTTACTAGTTTTTGTTACACACACTACGGAATACGCTGTACTAGTTTTCAAAAGGCATGGGTTGGATTAGAAATAAGCTCTGTTATATTTGTGCATGACTGAAATTTGTTCCGATTGACTGCACTTCACATCGAGTAGAGCTGCAATACAGGTGAAACCAGCTGGCTCGGTTTGTGGTATGCCTGAGTTCAAGTTGTATCAATAATAATAATCATCTCCATGATAATAATTGTTTTTATTTAAAGACGTCTACACAATGATGGTTTCTAGAGTGCAGGAAGCAACAAATACATGAAAATATTATTTGAGAACTTTCACAGAGACACCTTGTACATTTCTCTTGAGTGCACCCAAGGTTGCTCCCAGGTGCCCATGTTTGAGAGACTGAGTGAACCCTCGAGTCCCTTCATGATGGGACAAGGTGGAAATATTTCCACTTTATTTCACTCACCCTGGGAATCAAATAATTCATCGTGCCAGTTGTGGTGATTAATTGCCACCCACCTTCATCTATTTTAACCATGTACAGGGTGCAACAATGAATCGCATGATTTTCAAGGCAAAATAAATACAGAAGACAAAATTACCTACTTAATTCATTGAAGATGAAATACCAAAGAAAATGCAAATACAATCCTTACACTTTGATTTATTTGAAAATAACATTACTGCAATGACCTCCATTTTGTTCCACACACTTGATCGGTCTTTGAGTTTGATTTGGATTACCACCTTCCAGATATGATCTTTAAGGTGAATGGGAATTGGTTGGAAGACTTTTGCTTTCAAATACCCCTAAAGAAAGTAATCACACATGGACAGATCCTGTGATCTGGCTGGCCAAGGAATATCCCTGTTGATTTTGTAATAAGCTTTTACAGCCAATGCGAGTTGTGCCCCGTGCTATATGACTCCATCAAAACTGAATGGTAAAGCAGGTGCTGCAAGATGGCAGTATTTATGCATTAATTCTGATGCAGTAACTAGTTATATACAGTGTTGCAAAATCGCCAGGTTCATTGCCTCACCTTTGATGTGTATATTAATGATCAGCTTGGATACTTCCTTCACAAAACATAATGAAAGAATGTAAAATATGAGTATGATGCAATTGCTGTTTTTTTATCCATCTTAAATGCTCAGTTAGGCTAATCGAGACGGAACCTATTGTTTAAAGTAGGACTCGCACTACTGCACATGAGGAACCCTGGGGACCACTTGATTTCAAACTATTTATATTCCTTTCATCAAAATGTTATGTGAATTCCACAAGTTTGACTATTTCAGTTTTATACAGACTGTATATGTACTTTTAGTCATCGCTCGGTTCAAATCCCAGCCTGTGCATGGGTGTTATTTGTGAGTATGTCTTCCATCATATCGTCACTCATCCTCATCATCACAATTAAGCTAAAGAGGTAGAAAAGCAACACTAAATAATCAAAGTCAAATCAAATCCATTGCCTTTCCTTCCTTCACCTTCTGGGGAGCCACGTGATCTAGTTGGTATGGCATCTGACTGCCACATGGGAGACCTGTGTTTGATTCTCGCGGTGGATGATCTAAGGTGGGAATTTTTCCTGCCTTCTCCCTGCATAAAGCAGGACTGGTGTACACCCAGCCTCAAGTAAATAGCTACCTGGGGGTAAAGGTGGCAGGAACATGGTGCTGATCACATTACTGCACCTCCAAAATTGGCCGAGATTGAGAATATGTGGGCCCTTACCCCCCACATCCCCTAAATGTGCCTTCATGACATGGTGCTATATGCACGGGTAACTTTCTTTACCTTACCTACCTACTCTTTCTTGGTTTACATGTTTCTTCTATTTCACACTGTCTTTCTCTCTTTTCTTGTTTCTGTCTTACTCTGACTCTCTGCCAGCCCCCCATGGCAGAGTGGTTAGCACCTTGTGCCACGATGCCAGGGTTCCCGGGTTCAAATCCTGTCCTGGGCATGGATGTTTGTGAGTGTCCATTCATCAATTTCATCATATCATCACGCATCCTCATCTTCGCAAATTAGCCAAAAGTGGCACAAGAAATTAAGTAAAATAAAGCAATCAATCTTACTCTCTCTCTCCCCCTCCATCTTTTCTTTCTTTTACCTTTAAGCCCATATTTTTCTCCACTGTCCCCTGGTTCTCTTTGTTTCTTCTTTCCTCTACCACGTTCTCTCTTTATTTTATCTTTCTTTTTATATATCTTTATTCCTTGAGTGTAATACTTGCTGTGTAAGTAACTGATATATTCTCAAATCTATTTGGGTGGGCTAGAGCCCCCTCTCACCTTCCCGTTAGCAGTGGCCCTGCATGCTGCTTATTGCAAGCACGTCGCAAGAAATGAGACCTGACGATTCAACTGTTATTTCTCTGAAAAGGCAGATTGAATTTATTTCCTCAGTACATGCCGAAACATACAGAAGGGCCGGGTTCGATACCAGAGGCACACTGTAGGTCAGTGGAGTATTCTCCCATGTTATCTGGTTTACCACCAAACTCTTTCCATGTACACTCCTCACAAAAACTTTGGAATATTGTTATATTAGACAATAGGTGATAGACATAACATTGGAATTCAACAACAATGGTATGCCTCGGTGCCTACTACCTATTGCCAAACATAATAATATTCCAAAATTGTTGTGCTTAATATAACAATATTCCAAACTTGTTGTGAGTAGTGTATATATTGCTGGACTTCTGATTTTGTTTTACTTGCGTGTCTGCGTTCGTATTTTAATTCTATAATAATAAACCATGGAGCAACAGCCTGTGGGGGCCAGGGACTACCTACCGACTGCTGGCCTCACTACCACCTGCCAGTGGGAGATCATTCAACCAGTTACTGAGTGACATGTGGTCATCACGCCGAACCCCAGGTGTTTTTGTAGATTTCCGTGACTGGGTTACAGAACTCATTCGTAGCTCCCCAATTTCCTCACAATGGTGGGTGGCCACCAGTCCCATACACAGACTGACTTCAGTAGCCGGAGCCTAAATCATGATGCCTTAGATCGCATGGCCATGGTGCGGAACATTTTATTTGTATTATGTATATCTAATTAATATATAATAAACGTATACATTAAATAATGGTTGCGGTAAACCTGGTCAAATTTTCAGAATTAACCATTGCTGTAGGTCAAATCCCGATTAGCTTTTATGTGCATAGAACAGACTTAACAACACAAAAACTCAACTCAAGATATAGAAGGAAGTATATTCACATATTTAAATAGCATGGTGTAAATATCTAAATATCTATTTAAAGAGTAAAGTTCTCTGTAGTGTGTGCAACAAAAACTAGTAAGCCAGTCAAGTACAAGATTTCAGTTGCATGAACAACATGTTGTATTTGAGTGTTCATAGCAAAGTGCTCTCGCCTTTGGGGTAAGTGATCCTGAGTTTGATTCCTGGTGGGAGCCTCCCAAAACAGCAGCAATAGGACTCAATGTGCTGACCATACATCTCTATATTTAAATTGATCATTATTATTATTATTATTAGGTAGTCATTCTTGTAGGTCCCAGGGCTGTGGGTCCAACTGACCCTCTGGGTCCTGAGTATAATTTAAATTTCCAAGATAAAATTTTTAAAATTTAGAATCTAAAAATTTTGTGTAAACAATTCCCCACCCTCTGATTTTTGAATATTTAGTGCAAAAATATTGTAAATTCCTGGAATTAATTTTTTCTAGTCTTCTCAGTTCAAATTGAATAGTATAGAAAGAAACAAAGCTACACCTGATGTTGAATGTATGATTTTTCTACTGAAAGTTTTCAATTTCAAGTACCAACTTTGTGCAATTTCATGCGATCGTCAATCCTCCTTATTGTCTCAATTAGCAAAAAGTGACAAAAATGAAGAAAAATATAAATAAGAAATAACCATGATATAATGAAATGCTGACCATTATTGGACTTTACAGTAGGGGTGGGTGGGATCCAAAAAAGTCGGTTCCAGGATTGGGGGGAAAATGTTTGTCCCACTCTGAACGTTTTGCCAGGTTATCTATAGTGAGGCCACAATGAATCCCAGCATGGGAAATGCCTTTATGGCAGTGACCCGCTGTTGCCACATTTACATATGAAGGAATTTGCGGTCAAACAGTCAATTAGGCCTGCTGCTGACCTCTGTTTGGGCTACAAGCGGCAACCTTAGAATACCTCCTTCCCGAAGCAGCCAACAGGGAAATGGGATTTTGTCAAAATAACCGCTCTCTGCCGTGAATGGAGGCCGGTTCTTATTGTGATTTAGAAATACATTGCAGATGGTTGTAAAATACTTTGTGATACATACAGTGCTGATTTTGATGTACGTAGTTTCATTATTTAACCTGAAATCTCAGTTTGAAATAAAACAATGGAAAATGGGAACAACCAACTAATGCAGTGACAGAATTTGTGAAAAGTAATTTTTCTGTAAGGAAATAACAATAATATAAATCTTCATATTTTGAATGCTTTTTGTTTGATAGCTACTCTCATAATTTGGGCAAGATAGTTGTCTAAATAAAGGTGCCATAAATTGCAGTAAATTGAAAAATGGCATTTTTTTGTGTAGCCTAGGTATACTTTTCTTCATTCTATTCTATTCTAACTTGTTAAGATCAAATTTTTAATGGTGATTAGCCAGAATAAAGGTGACATTGATATGTATAATAAATCTAATCTAATCTTCCTCCAGTAATCAAAAACATATTGTGGTAATAAAGCATTATGGATAGAGATCTGATTTTTGTTCATAGTATTATGAGTTGCATATTTACGCTAACACAAATTGCCATTTCCATGAGATTTTTTTTGTTTTCTAGGCCCGTGATCATCAATATTCTTCCCAAGTGTCCACGAGAATCTGGGGGTTGCTGCTCTGTAGCTGCTGATGTGCTGCAACATTCTGGTAATTTTCTTTAATACAGTAAATGCATTTGTCTGCTCTATACATCTTGACTGTTTGGTCCCAATGAAACAAAACATTGTAAAATATTTCCCACATTTACAAACATGATTGAGCATTATGAGTTCATTAGCCACTGTCCCCCAAGTGAACGTATAATTGAGCTTGCATTGAATTAAAATTAAAGTAGAAGTAATAATAGAAATAAACGTTTATTGTCAACTTTATTATTATTGTTATATGAGGTGTTCAGGGCACAAGTGGCGTAACTCAGTTCAGGACAGTTTTGAGAAAGAGGCACATTTAGGTAACTTAGTACTATGTTTATCTGTTGGAGCACAAATGTAGTGGTGCCTCTATGAGTAAGAATATGAAACTTAGGAGATACTTTCTTATGGTACTGAAATGTTGATATTTAACAGTTCTAAGTTATACATGTAACTCCATTTCCACGAAAAGTGTAATTATGCCGCATAACTAGTGAGAGTTACACTCGATACACCAGATCAGTGATTATACAGCACAATTCTCACATTCTATACCTTTAATATATTGTAATGCATTGTTATACTATTTTTATTAACTTTATATACCTTGCTCTCTTTGGAAAAATTCCAGATATTTGATTTGATTTGATTTGATTTAGTTTATCTTACTTCGCGTTTTGTGCCTCTTGGCTAATTTGCGAAGATGGGGATGAGTGATGAAATGATGAAATTGATGAATGGACATTCACAAACAACCAAGCCCGACCGGGATTCGAACCCGGGACCCTTGGCGTCGCAGAATTCCAGATATTGATTGGATTTATTTTACTTTGCATTTCTGCCACTTTTGGCTAATCGCGAAGATGAGGATGAGTGATGATACTTTGAAAAGTGATGAAAGGACACTCACAAACACCCATGCCCAGGCTAGGATTTGAACCTGCGACCCCTGACATTGAAGCATGCTGTGCTAACCCCTTTTCCACAGAGACTGGCAACAATTCAGAAGAAATAAAAAATTTATTTTTGGAATTGTATAATTTATTCTTTGGATTCGGTGGTAGATTTAAAAAACATGAACTTGTGACCTTTTTGGCTTCATTTTATATGTACACACACACACACAAGATTTTTCCAGCTAATGTATTTTTTATTTGGGAATAGTAATTAACTGAACTTTACTTGTGCTATCATCTCTAAAAAAAGAAAGTTTTTTTTCCTTGAAAGCAGCAATGACAATTATGAGAGGGGAGACTGCCCTTGACTGACCAGTTTTATTCTGCCTCTAACAATGCCCATGCAAAGAATGTGTTGTATGTATTTGTGTTTGTTAACCCAAATCCTTTTAGGAAAAGATCTTTACAAATTTTCTATACACACACTATTGGTGTATGAGTATTTGTGCATTTGCTGCTGTATCATGGAGTCCCAGCTCTTCTGATTCTTCGCCATGGCTCTCACCTAATTGGAAAAATAAACCCCTAGGTTCTTCTATGCACAAAAAAGTGCCTTGAAAATCATGGAAAATAATGACATAGACATGCAATTTCATTCTCAGCTATATTGTGTGTTATTTATGTGTGAATTCACAAAAGGAGATAATATTGACCGCCAACTAAGTTCCTCTCTCGGAGTGAATCTCTGTCCCCTGTACTAAACATTAGTGGCTGGCCATGAACCTGGTCACTACTGGACTCGTGTAACCATGGCCTTGCACAAGTACGAAAAATATCCTTTCAGTATTAAATGTGGTGGAAGAAGGTGTATGTTACCCTGTTTCCCACAGGGTCAAGATTTGTCCTTTTCAAAGGTTTGTTCTCCTTTCCTTGTAACAGATTGGCATCCCACACATTTCCGAAAAATGATTTACCCTCCTGGGAAGCAGATGACATGACATTGAAGGCAAGTAACTACTTGGAGGTCAATGCTAAGTGGAAATAAAAGAAACCATTCATTGCCAATTCTTGCTCGCAAAATTGTGGGGTAAGAACGTGGACATTTTCAAAACCAGCATTATGCTCATTCCGGATATCTTGTGAAAGGGAAGAATGTCGCTATGGGAGTGAGGGCTGTGGATTTTCTTCTTGTGCTCTACCCTTCTGTGCGACTGCTGGCCGATTCCGACACTGCGATGACTTGTTTTTATTGCAAATTACAGAGAATAATGGACAGCAGGGCATATACAGAGCTGGCCAAATGAGCTCTGTCATTTTCTTCCCTCTCAAATGACAAGAATATCCCTCTCAAATGACAAGAATGTTGTTTACAATTGTATTTATGTTGCGTTTCCTTTGTGTGAGCTGTGCTGTACGCACTACATAAATTTTATTTTGCACACTATAACTTGCTCTCTCTCCTTAAAGACATATACAATGAAATAGGGGATAATGAAATGAAGCAGGGACACTCATAATAAGACACCGATTTTTCAGTGTAACTGCAACACTTAAGAAAAAGGCTTGCAATATTTCAAAAACTTCTTCTTTTTTGGCACCCTCGGAAGGTAGAAAGAAGTTAACATATAATGACAAGACATTTTGAAGTGCTAAAATGCTATACATGAAAGTTAATTTGGGAGTTATTTAATATAACTAATAGAATGTGATGTGATGAGTTTTATGACTCAGTAACTAGCTTTTGTTATTTTAATCTCGAATTATACAAGTATCGGTATCGGTTGGAATTGGTCAGGGTATCGGAATCGGTATCAGCTCAACACTAATCAATATGTCAAGTTGCTTTCCAATGAGCGATCCATTTTTTCTTCAACATCGATTAGTGTTAAAACTCTTTATTACTCTCTCAACTCATTACCCTCTGAAGCTTCATTGTTAGCAATCTCATATGGTCATCGAAAATACATTTTGAAAAAGTCCCTTTTCTCTGAGAAAATAACCTCCATATTTATTTGTACAAGTGCCAGTACGATAGAGTTGCTATATGTCCTGGATTTTACAGGACAGTCCCGGAATGATATAATTTGTCCCGGTCTCCCTAAAAGCTTCTTCGGGACACAAAAATTGTCCTGGAATAGAGGGGAAAGCAGAAATTGAGACTAAATAGTATATACAGTAATCCCTCAGTAATCCAGCAGATATCAGACCAGAGGAATGCTGGATTAACAAAAATGCCATATTAGTGGAGGTTCATTTAAAGAAACGCATTTTAATAGCAAAACTATGTTTATTGCACAAAATATTACAAAATATGTACATATATTAAAATGGAAATTAGTGTTGTAAAAAAAATACGAAACAAGATACATATTGCATTTTCCTGTAGTTTACATAACCTTAACTAGGCCGGCGTTAGGTTTACGTTACAACAAAAATAAAATAAAAAATTACATTTCTTCACTATAGTAGTGTATTGGTATTATTCTTTTGAGGGAACAGGTGTAAAAAAAAGTGTCTGTTTTTCTTTTGTTTCTTTGCTTGAAATGACACTTTTTCTTGAAGTCATTTTAACACCAAGATATCACTCGCGGAGACACCATTTTCTTCTGCCCATGTAATGGAGGTAGTGAAGAAATGCATGGCAATGTTGTGAGGTATTGATATTTTTCACTCGCAGCAATACACATAATTAACACTGAGACAAAAAACTGTGCACGTGGGATTGCATGTGCAAGAATGACGTGTTACAGATCGCAATACTGAGCCTAGTGTTTACCTTGTGCCAAGGTCTCTGACACCGACATGCAGTTACTTGTTTTCCCTTTCACGCTCCCCACTCACTCAACACCAGACTACTGGAAGGTCCGGATTGGCGAAGTGCCGAATTATACAGGGACCACTGTACTTTCATGAGTTTTATTTATACTTAATTGCGTGGACGTAATTTGGAAATGATTTTTTTACAAAACAATATCCATCTTTCTATATCAAGAGTTTTCGAGTTACAAGAAAGTGCTGCAAAGATCTTTGACTTCATGATGGTGCTACTCAGTACACCTGGTGACAACAATTAGTAATACTGCTATTTTTATTTCCTTGTGTTTGCAGTTCAGAATTTCAGTTCATTCTTTCCCATTGTGTAGTAAGCTGCCCACTGTAAGCATTCAGTGCTCGGGTGCCTATCTGTTCACTCCACATTTCAAATAAAGTGTTGACATTGTGAGATTAGTTAATTATGACACCGAAAATGAAGTGTAAGTTTAATTATATACTTCGAAGTGAATTTCTGTTTATTAAGACTGTCCATAATAATTGTGGTGTACATACATACTACTTTGTTGGGTCCTGCTCCCCAACAAGCTTCAGTCACTTATGAAATATAGCAAACGTACAGTATGAGTATTATCTAGAGAAGTCCCTGTGTTGTCAAACTTTTCCATTAGCTCCACCATCCATTGCAAAAAAATAACACAACCAAAGGAAGTCTCAATTTTGTGCTTATGTCCCCAAAAATCTGGAACCTTGGAAGTACCCGCACTCCTTACAAAACTAGTCAGAACTATAAATTGCAAAATTCGAAAGATGCTTGAAAACAGTGTTGATGTGCGGCTTAAGTGAACAGTGTGGTGGTTTTGGTGGTAGCTGAACATGGAGCCAGTGTCCGAGACCCCACGAAGACAGTTGGAATGGAAACCGGAACTTCTCGAAAGAACTTGAAAAGGATTGCAGGACAGAGTGAAGACTCTCATAGAGGTGAGCTTGGAAGGTTACAGATGATCTGTCGAGGGGACTTCTTTCAACTAGGACACTGGAAGAAAGAAGGGAGCATAAAACAGGTAGGTCCACTCCAGACTCTCACGTATGATAATACTCTGAGGGTGACTGTGGTCTTAGCAATGCCTTGATTTGTTCCCATTCTTACTTTATGTCAGTCATAATTTTTTTTTGATTGAGTTTGGGTGACCAACGGGCATTTAATTGCCCAATTATAGGCTCTGCTAATTACATTTCATTTAAAAACAAGTGTAAAACAGATGCAGGTAAGTTGGTGGTTGTTGATTACATTACAGGAAATTGACATACTAAATAGAATATTTGTCTCGCACCATGGCTGTGCGGTCCAAGGCATCATCCTTTGGGCTCTGGCTATGGGACGTGCACTGGTTCGAGTCTCCTGGGGAAAGCGTAACAACTTTTCTCATGGGATTTTGGCCTGTGTATGGGACCGGTGGCCACTCACCATCGTGTGGAAATTGGGGAGCTGCAAATGAGTAGCGTAACCTGGTCACGGAAAGCTACAACAATGACTGAGGGTTCGTCGTGCTGACCACACGTCACCCAGTAACTGGATGGATGATCTCTCACCTTGGCAGGCTCGCAGTCGGTAGGTAGGCCTTGGGCATCAAGGGCTGTTTCGAAACCAGGTTGTTGTTATTATGAATGGAATATTTTAGACGAGAAAATAACATTATATAGAAATAAAATAAATAAAGAAATTTGTAGATATATACACATAGAAAGTCCTCCTCCGTGGCCTTGCAGTTTATGGCACCTTTGCTTTGGACTTTGACTGTGGGTATGGCATGAGTTCGAGTCCTCCTGGGTTCAGTCTCCAGGTTCTTGGCTTGTGTATAGGGCCAGTGGCAACCCACCAACGTGAGGAAATTGGGGAGCTATGAGAGATTAGCGTATCCCGGTCTCTGATATCTCCTACAATGACTGGGGGTTCAACGTACTGACCCCACAACGCCCCATTACTGGTTGAAGATCTCCACTCTTCTAGGTAGGATTGTGGGAGGGAGACTGGCAGTCGGGAGATAGGCTATCGTGCCATGTGTTTTATTTTATATACATAGAAAAGAAAGATATGTACAATGTCAACGAAGTATCACATAGATGAATGTTAATTTTTTCTCACAGTAGGATTAAACAAATAACTGTTATGTGATTGATAAATATTCAATGAAGTGTATTGGAGGTTACTGCAGATGTTTGCAAATATTATCCACACAAATTTACATGTACTAAATATTCACAAACTTCTATCTTAGCATGTTCTTTATGCTGTTTTTGATAATAATTCATAAAAAAAGAAATACACACAAACAATAATTAACAATGAACGATGGTTAGCTATGTATTTCATGAACTTAGGAAGCTCTTATCTGAATATGTCTACTGGCTCATGAAGTGAATTTATTTATCTTGTAATACGATTCGTTAGCATATAGTCAGAGTGGACTTTATTATAATTTAAGCCCCTAGGCTATCCTTCGTATTGGGTCCTGAAGATATTATTATTATCATTATTATAATTATTAACAGTTTTGTTATCATGGTACTTAACTTCCATTAATGTCACACTCTTTATTAATAACATTCGTAAGCTTTAAAATATAGAAACATCTGATTAAAACATTATTCATTATACTTTAAGAAGATAGTACACTTAGTTTTAACACCGGCCTTCGTGGCAGAGCCAGAGATCCCAAGTTTGAATCACGACCTGCACATGTATGTTCTTTGTGAGTCACCTTCAACAATTTCATCATGTCATCACTCATCCTCATTGTCACGAATACCCAAAAGTGGCAGAAAAGTGATGCTAAGTAACAATAACCAATCAATAACTTAGATTTAACATGAGAACGCTCGCTTAAAACTGTTTCCTTCTGGCTTTCATGGCTTTGTACTGCCTGCACTAACAAAAATCATCAATTTCTCTATCTGCACTGGAGAATTTCCCTCCATATGGAAGGAAGTTAACGTAATCCCACTAGCAAAGAAGAAGAATATTCAAAGTCTTGATGACCTTAGACCAATAAGTTTGCTGCCTGTTGTCTCCAAAATTATTGAAAAAGTAGTGTGTCAGCAACTCACCAAATTTGTTGATGCGAACAATATATTACCAGAATTACAGTCAGGTTTTCGCAGTAAACATAGTACAGCCACTGCACTCACAAGAGTAGTAGATGACTTCCTTCATTTCATGGATGAACGGAGTGCAGTCATACTAGTCCTCTTAGACCTCAGCAAAGCCTTCGATAGTGTACGGCATAATCTACTTTTAGCTAAACTCAGATATTATAACTTCAGCCCATTAGCAATCAAGTGGTTCAACTCGTATCTTACAGACAGACACCAGAAAGTACAAATGCCTGGCACTCCACTATCATTTTCAAAATCTGTGCCAATAAAAACTGGGGTGCCTCAGGGATCAATATTGGGGCCACTATTGTTTACTTTATACACAGCAGACTTATCGAGAGCAATACAAACATGTACATATCATTTCTATGTTGATGACAAACAGATATACCTACCTACCACGCCAATTACAGTTAGACGTGATGTTATGGTCCTCAACGATGAATGGACATTTCCAATTTGACATGAAAAACGTTTTAAATCCATTCATTTTACAGATAATGACACAAACATGAGATGTGCAAAATATCTCGGCGATATTTCTTTCGGTTTTCGAGAAACATGCCTTCAAACACCGCTGAAATTCACCTACTACGTCACGGATTTGAAAACGTCCTCTCCACAGACAAGAGGTCCTCTGACGTCATCACTTAGAAATGCGTGCAGGCGGGGCTTCTGCTTGTCCCGACAACTTAGCATGAGCCGCGGAAGCGACAGAAAATTCACTTGCTACTGTGTAAAACAAGTATCTTACAACTTCCAGTGCAAAAATCTGTGCTCCATTTCTTGGAGATGAATTATGCCCTAGCAGTATAGTAGTATTTACTATAATTCAGCCACTCGGTACAAGGTTTTCCCATTAGGGTGACAAAGCAAACCTTGTAACAGTCAATGGCTGAACACGTGAACAGCCTTGTTCATTGCGAATACATAGGTTAGTTCTGACTGGCAAGAACTTAATATTATAGGAATGCCTTTTCTGGAATTACAGTTATTTTCGTCATAATATTTTCTTCACAAATTTTAAGATAATACTTTTAGAACACACTGGTTTACCCACCAATTTCTGCAATATAAGAGGTGATACGGTATAAAAAGGTATGGTGAGTTTTTCAATTTCCTGCAGTAAATGACAGTTTTCTTCAGTTAATATATATATATTGCAAATTTTTGTATTTAGCCTACTTTTACGTCGCTTTTCCGTTCACTTTGTTTAACTGCAACGATGAGAACGCATGGTTAATTTATTATAATTTATTTATTAATTATCATCTCTAACATCACATTTCTTCCCACTTTTGGCTAATCGCTACAATGAAGATGAATAACTACAAGCTGTATTCGAAGTCGGGGTGCAGGAGTATATCCCCCCCCCCCACACACACACACACACTACTACCAACTGCACAATCTAAGTATCACCCAACCTGCCATGATAAGAGACGAACTTTTTCTTCTGTCCCATCTCATTTCGAAAACATTCACTTGTCCCATCTCCTTTTATGAGATGAGACGGAACATGCCTCGTCTCGTGAGCAACACTAACATTAACAATAGAAGCATCCCCCTAGCTGTCCCCAAAGTCTCCAGCAAACATCCTCCCATGTAACAATTTCCAGTTCAATGAAATGTCACTCACAAGGAAACAGTCAAGCCCAGGTCGAGAGTCAAACCTGGAACATGCGACTTCCTGAGATAAATCATGAATTTTGTGTATAATAATTACAACGCCAGTTCATTCCTGGTAATTCTGAATCAGCAGTTTGATTGGCATATATAAGCAGGATAATATTTAGTTTTCGAGGGCTGTACCATCGAAACGAGGAGTCAATAATAATAATAATAATAATAAAAAAATATTAAGAAAGTTTTTTTTTTGTATTTATAATGATAAGCCTCTGCATGCGTTGTTAATTCTATATTTTTCTAGACTTGAGACGAGAACGAGAATTGCCCTCCCAAACCGAGACGAATGTTTATAAATTGAGACGAGACTATCAATGAGACATTTACAACTGTCAACGAGAATGAGACCAAGGCTGCCATGTCTCGTTTCGATAGGATCCTTAGTGGTGAAGTTGTGAACCAACCAATTAATGTGTTCGGGGTAACGAGATGAGGCGGCTTTTTTCGCAGTACAAAATTCAAAATAATTATATTGTACCATTTCAGTATGGGATATTGTTATACACATGGGCGTATATATAGTTCATACTTTTGGTATGATTAGGGTTGCTTTATTTCGTAAGTGAAAATCCAGGACACTGCAGGCCGGAAGCTTGTTGGGGAGCATGGGGGGAGGGGATGTTGGACCGGACAAAGTTGTGTGTTTGTAGTCACGAAGTATTGATACTTTTCTGTTCATCTTCTGTCACTACGTTTTTAAGAACCAAATTTCTTTAATATGATTCGAGGGGGAAAAATAACTGATTTGATAGTCTCAATGCAGTTTCTTATCGCAGAAATTCCGAAACTATCAGGAAATTGCAGATATTGGTCTGCTGTCCCATCTGATGTGTGGAATTACGAAATTTCCTTCCCATCCCTATCCCGTCCTATACGTCTCAAATTTAAGAGAATGAAATAAGTCCGAAGGAATTTTTTATGAACAAGCAGATAGAACAAGGAAACTGGTAATTTTAGTGAACCAAAAAAGAGAGGGGTTGGACTCTTTGAATCCCCCTTAAATACGCCCATGGTTATACACATTATTTCCTTGTAATAATTATACATAAACTAAGTACAGATATGTACTGTGCAACTAATGTAATCTTCTTGGTGTGTTTTCTCTTTTATCTGCACAAAAATGTTTGATCATAATTTGCGCAACAGAAATGGAACACAAACTGAAATTGCTTTATGGAAAAGAAAGTTAAATAGGCTTTATAAATAAAGTTAAGAATGTGAAAATTCCTATTTTGCACTACATAGGTTACGGTAAATATCGATAAATATAAGTTTAAAAAATATTTTTGAGTGTCGTGTCAGCAACCAATTTTATAAGCAATATTTTTCGCATTGCCTGAGAACACACACGCAGCTGAACCCTTTCATTAATCTTGCACGTAAGCAGCACGGATATTTCATAGAAGAATGATCATTACAAAGCATAGCTTTACTTTCTCCTATCGCTCCTTCTTCCATTATTTAAATCGGTACACATTTGTAAAACTGCTGCACGTGTTCGCTCACCGTGGGCTACCCATCCGGAACTGGACGCTCGAAGTAGACGACAAACAAGCTCTCCCTAAGGAGTGACGTAGTAACATGGCGGCGGCGTGTTTTCAGCGCAACGCTAGCCTCCCAACTGTGGAAGTCTCGTTTCTGCCTTAAACTGGATGCAGAGAAACACGAGAACTTGCAGGGGTCATTTTTCCAGGGTGTAGTTTTTAAAATTGTTGTAAAAAAAAATTGAGTGGAAATGTCCATTAAAAAGAATTTCCACCTGGTGTGATTCCAATGCACTGATTTTAAATCCCAAAAAATCCACATACATGTTACTGGGGAACAGACAAACAATTACGAACGACAAGTATAACGACATAGTCTTAAAGATACGTGGGACATGCATACCGCATAAAACAACATCTAAAAACCTGGGTTTGGTAATTGATAGTTCTCTTACTTGGACAGAACACATCAATAGACTGTGTAGAAAATCATTCTACATTCTCAGAAATTTATATAGGTCTCAAAATTATGTAACAGAAAAAGTTAAACTGAAGCTCGTTGAGCTCTTATTGTAGTCACTCTCTTTGATTACTGTGATGTAGTTTATGGTCCTGGGGTGTCAGTCAGAGATAAAAGGAAAATTTAGGTGATGCAAAATTCTTGTATAGGACTTGCATTGAACATAAGAAAATATGAACATATCCTGCCTCATTTGAACACAAAGAAAATGTTAACAATGGACAGAAGAAGGCATCTGCACTATATCACCTTCATAAACAAAATTTTGAAAGTAAGTAAACCAGATTATCTATTTAGAAAACTTAAAATAGGCACTCAAATACACTCACACTTCACGCGAGGGCATAACAAACTTTTTACATGTCATTACAGTACCACCTCCTTCAAATCATCATTCTCGGTAAATGCAGTTTCAACCTGGAATAAATTACCCATAACAATAACTAACCAATCAACACTGCATGCTCTTAAATCCATAGCAAAGGACTATCTACTATGTAAACAGTTTGAATCTAGAAGCACACATGAATAAAAATACATCCCACAATGTATTAATGTCAATGTAAGAATTTGGTATTACTTCATGTCAAATATTTCTATTTTTGCACCATCAAATATTAACAAATATGCATTTACGTGTACATGTGTGTGTACACACTTAAAATTGTATTTAGAATTTAGTTTTATGTGTATACATATACTCATTAATTGTATCTTTACAGTTCTTATTTGATTTCAAATTGTCCATACGTTTTTCTTTCATCTTTCTTACTTATTTACTATTATTATTATTATTTTTGGTTTTGTTTCTTTTTTTCTTATTGGATATATATACCTTTTGTAAGTGTAGACTGTATTCTGACAAGGGTTAGGTGGGAGAACAGCATATGCTGAAACTCGCCCGCTCAATAAAGATATATTATTATTATTATTATTATTATTATTATTACCTACAGTTTAAAGTGTGATCCAAACCACTATGTGCCTCCACCGGGAATCGAACCCGGGACCCCTTAATTACAAGGCGACGACGCTACCACTGCACCACTGGGAGGCCAAGTTTTAAAAGAAGGAAAAGAGTCGGTGAAAGGTGAGCTGAATTTCTGTACTCCAACAGATAGAAAACAGCCCAGGAAAAAGTGAATACAAATTTCGTTGAAAATCCTCAGACCATTCCGCTCCCTCCAGGTTCCAAACACTGCGAACCAATGTCGCTGTGGAGAACGGAGTGGGGAAATGTGGTGCGAGATGCGCAACAGCTATTTGCAGTGTCTTGTTTTTAAACTTGTCAAGTTATACCAGACCCCCCCACCAAAATGAATTTCCGGATACCTGCCGGTGCAGTCTGGAAATGCCCTGATTTTCCTTTGTTATGCATTCAGGCATATTCTTGTTATTATAAGACTGGCTGCTGATATGTTACGAACTAAACATATAGTCCCATGTTATTTGACATTTATTTTTGTCAAACATGAAAGTAAAGTTACGAACTAAACATATAGTTCCATGTTATTTGACATTTATTTTTGTTTGTTAAGGCAAAAACTTCCTTGTACATTAAAATGAAAGAGTTTTGTAGCAATTGATGATAGTTTATTTCAAGTGGGAAATATAGTCCGATGCAAAGTCTTAGTTCAAAGCCTTCATGGTCTCTCAGTTCGCAGCAATTTCACTGAAAGAGATTTATTTGATTAACAATTAAACCATTCTACTCCCAACCATGATCCCATTACCTTTGCTCCATCCTCAGATATGTCGTTATTTAGAAATTTCCAAAAGAAAAAAGAAAAAATATCTTTAAAATATGGTAGGTTCATCCTCACTGCCTGTAGAACTAAACTATGCCTATTGCAAAATATTTGTTTGTCCGAGTTTGTTTTCACCCTATTTATGCTCAGATAGGCGAATTGGGACTGGACCTACAGATTAAAGTGTGATCTGAACCACTGTGCAATCCTTAAGTACAAGGCAATACCAGTGGTGTTGCTTCAGACCTATGCATTCTTATGGATTAATTAGTAATATATCCTTTCTCACAACAGTGAAGACTGCGAATAATTCACAAAATATTGTTTTAGAGGTTAATTGCATACTTTACAAGATGCCAAATTTTTGCTGAAAAAATATTTTTAATGGGTTGGAGAAAAAGGCTGCAGCCCCTCTGAAGTGCACCCTTGGCGTGTTGTTTTGCAATTATTCACATAAGACGCCTTCTCGTTAATGCGTTCTAGGTTTGATTTCTAGTGGAAGCAGGGGCGTAGCTAGCCACACTACATCAGCAGTTTACACAAATCAATGCACACCTGTGTATATACCAGACATAATTGCCCACCTTGAAAAAAATAATCGTCTACCCACCTCAAGAGTGCTGAGTGGGGCAGGGGGCGTATGCCGTGGTTCATATCCCACTTTAAACGGGTGCAGTTCGGACTGATTAGGCCACATGTGTTTTTTAAAAGGCGAGAAAACTATTTTTTTGTAAAGAATAATTGCGTAATGCGAATGATAAATATCGGGCTCTCGATCTTTGTATGACACGCAAACAAACTTTAAAACGTAGATGTACGATCTAACGACTTTTTTATTACACAAATACGACCATGGTCTTCCACGTTCACGAGCGCAGTATTTATTATTATTATTGTCGGAAGTCATGAAATGGCAATGGCGTATCTAGAATAAAACAAATCAGTAAAAAATATCCGAGAATTGCATTCGCTAGAACGCTCTACATACAGCTATAGTGTATTTATTTAAATGAATGAACTTATTACCGATTTTTTCAAGTATAAAGTTATTAAAATAAAGTTAATTTTTAAAATGTACCTTTATATGTACATATATTTATATAGCTGCTTTGAAAAATATTGAAAACTTCATAAACGGAAATGGGGGGAGGTAAATATTGGCGAGCTAGGAGCTGGGCCTCTGTCGAGTCTTTGTCAGGGTGGGGGCAGAAGTTGCGTCTTGCGGTGTGACGACCGTGTTCAGAGCAGCTGAGATACAAGGGAAGGACTGAATGCAACACGAAGTTAATGAAGCAAAATGAAAGACAGAAACAACCTTAGGTTTAGTAATATCTTTACTTCACTGTAGTAATTTCGATAGGTGTATAGAGTTATAGGATGACTCACAAAGGTCTGCAGATCGAGGGGTAAAAAATCTCGAACCATGCTTATCGGCGGCCTCAGGTGGCGACGTGAGAAAAGGCGTAGTTTGATGAGCGAGGAACTCGCGAGTTTGGTTTAGCAGTTACGAAAGTGGAGAGATGCTGTTCGTGAAATCTACACGTTTCAAAGTTTTACCTTTGTACGTAATGTTATGATATAAATTAGATTGAATATTCACTTTTCCCCTAAGGCGATTCTATTGACGCCAAATTATATCTACTATATTGGAATGTAATCCCCCCTCCCCTTCTGCAATGCCCTTGTTATTTACGGTATGAGGAGAGGAAAAAATGATTCTTTTTTTTAAAATTAAGTAGACTATATAAATTAATGGATAAAATGTACGTGTATAAATACGTATATGTTATGAATAGTAAAACGAGATTATTGCATGTGTACCATAACTTTAATCATATACCCCACCAACATTATTGATTCAATGCAATTAGAAAAAAAAAAGCTTCATGCATTAATTAGCATATTTCTGATGTTTAATACTGTGGATGCAATAAGAAAAATGTAAACTGCTCATGGTGATTTTAAACTCCATATGTATATTAAATATTTACTCATGAATTCTCATACACATGAAACTGCGGTTATTATATTATTTGTGCATATTTTATTGAATTGTATTTTCATTCATTCACACCATTATGTTTTATTCTGATAGCCTTTTAATTACAAATTCATTCTTTGGCTTATCTTGCGTTTTCATATTCCAGTTGTGTTCCGGTTCCGTCCTCTTACATTTGTTCTGGCATTTTTACTGTTAATTTCCAATGGCCTTTTATAATATTGCAAATATGGTTCCACTCCCAGCATTCTGCTACACCTGTACATCTAGAATGCTTGTCCTTTCTAATATAGCAGGTGTAGCAGAATTCTGGGAGTGGAGCCATATTCGCAATATAATGAAAGGCCATTGGAAATTAACGGTAAAAATGCCAGAATAAATATAATGGAACACAAGTAGAATATGAAAAAAACAGATAAGACAAAGAACGAATACACTTATGAGAGAAGGCTACCAGATTAAAACATGACGTATATAACACTCCGGAAGAGTTTTTTTTTTTTCGTGCGGGAGACATTTCCCTGGCGTTTTCTCATTTGCTGCAGGAACCACAATATCGTAAGATTAAAGCCTATTTTTATAATTATATAATACCACTAAGGTATGTAGTTATATTTAACATTTGTATCTTTTTAACACAGCCTTGAAATCCTTGTTGCCCCACCTTTGTTTTATTTGTTCATACAGCTTTTGCACCAAGAGTGTGAATGAAATGTTTTTATTGCAGGTTATAGAGATTATAGAGGTCTAACTTCCAATTGTTTAATGCATACGTATTCATTTTAAATCCCCCTTGTTATACTCATGAATTTGCTGCATGTTGCAATATAAACACCAAAGAAGTGTAATGGAACTTGCACAAAAACATTAACAATTTCCTTTAATATTTGTACGTGTGTTTAGTTATATTTCGCAGAATTAAATTATTTCCGCTATGTATTTATTTAGGTAATTGATTTTTGAGTGGCAAAAAGTTTCTGTAACAACTAACAAAACCTACTTCTCAGTACAACTTTTGTGCACAGTTATTCCTCCACTATGTACAAATGACAGTCACATTATATAAACATTAATTCACCTTAATTTTCAAACATTTCAACAACACTTTCCTTATTCTCCTGTATGCCTTGCAATAATCGTCCAGCATATGGAAGTCTGTCCTTTACAATCGCCCACCTATCATGATTGTTATATACAAAGGAATAATTACATACTTCTCTGTTCGGTTCAGAATTAGTGCTAGTGATGCTTTGTGTAAGGTAAAATAGCAAAGGATAACCTCTTCTGCCTATAAGTCTCTTGAGGCGGGGTTTCAAGAAGTGCTGCACAAAATAAAATTGTAGCAGGAAAACTGTTTACCATAGACAATTTGGGTTATTTTTTCCTTTCAAGGAATCCTGCCTTTGTGGTAAGGGAAATGTATGTATCCACTTGCCCCTCCAAAAAAAAAAAACATGAAAAAGAAGAAAATTTAAATTTTGCACAAACACCCCTATTTGACTATTTGGAGAGATTCTGTGCTCGCTGTCATAAACTGAAGTGAATAAAATTTGTGGAATGTAAAGGTAATGCAACAACATAAAGTTGTGTTGTTAATCATTCAATCCTTTTAATAAGCAATAGTAAAGAAGATAGAAGCTTTGAGCTATTTACATCAGGTTTTAAGCTGCAAATGTGCATGTTCTATGGCCTGACCTGGCCTAGCTTGTTACATGGATGCATAATCGATGTGTCAAGTTTACGTTGGTTTGCATTTATTTCCATGGCGATAACAAGTACTTTTTTTCTGCACAACTTGGAGTTAAAGAAAATATACCACAACATGTTCCGATATGAGCTACTACCACTAATTCATCACAAGGCAGTCTAGGTTTAGTACTTCCATAAATACTTTCAATACCTGATGGTGTGATTTTTGCTATTCTTACGACATTGTAAAAGTAGTTGCGGCCTTTTTTATTGCAGGTATCGTGTGTAGATGTGTATATCCTATTGTGATGAACCAGTTTTTTTGGTAACAGTTTCATACATCGGAGGCACATTTCTTCAATTTTACACAAGAAACTACTTGTGGAAATGAGTTTATGCAAGGTTTAGAATGTTCATCGAGGTATTTTCTTTCATCGTGCAATATATTTGACCGGGAAATGATGTATTTTTCAAGAGAAATATCTCACCGACGCAAAATTGCCATTGCTTCCATTTGTTTGCCTTACGAAAATCGGATGCTGCGTACGTTTGATGACGTAAGCCCCTGTCAGTGTTTCAACCCCCCCCCCTTTTTATTACTATGCTTGCCTAACATAACCAAACCTAACCTAACCTTATCGAAAATGGTTCGTGGAGCTATCCATCAGCTACCCGTGCATAATGTATAATTTCCACTGGTGACTAACATGATAGTAGGTATTTTTCGGTGCAGAAGGTTGAAACACTGCATACCCACAACGTGAGTCAAGATGTGCCCGCCATATTGTGTGTTCCGGAAGCGAAGAAAGGAATAAAAAAAAAAAGCACTCAGAATGTGAAAAATTACGTTTGCTTTCGTGTAAAAAGCACCTTGAACTATGCTCCGCAATACACAATTGGTAAGTACGAACCATGTGAAACACGAAATATCCGATTTTAATTTGTCTCCGATCTATGAAACTGTTACCGTTTTTTTGATAGGGTCAAAGCAGAGGAGAAGAAAGTTAGAAGAAAAATTTTTCAGGAGATTTTAGGTTTTTATTTATTTTTTCTGAAAATGTAATATTTTCACAAGGAATGGTCTTTTGCAGTAATAACTAGTAATTCAAGTAACTAGGCTAGCATACTTACATATTTGAGTTTTTTTTTATCATAGTGGCAATTTTCAACTGTACTTAGCACGATAATAGGTACATAGGAATACTGCATTTTTCCATTTAGTTTGCCTTAATGTAAAGGCTCCATGAGCTTTCCAAACAAGTATTTCTTGATAAAATACCTCTTCTTCTAATTGTGCCAGTGTTGATGTAATGCACAAAAATATCCTAAAATAAGAAAACTGCAAATTCTAGTTTTGTCATGGACTTTTTGCTTTTAAATTACATTTTGGAGACTAATTTATTTGCTGCCTAAATGTTCTGCGTTAGTAGCCAAATAACACCTGCAGGTTTGAACTATGGGGCAACCTTAATTATAATGCCGAGAGCACCAAACCTAACCTGATAATGTAAGTATGTACTCCCAGACTTGGAAAACAGTCCATAAAAACAATGTAGCAGGTAAACGGTAAACCTCAGTATGTGCTTCTTGGTGCGTATAGAATCCAATCTATGTAGAGGACTTGTGCGTGTGTATCAGAATACAACTTAACTGTGGGCCTAAATTTGAAGGTGTTAGTTTTCTCTCTTCTCATCCTACATTTTTAAAAAATAATGTATTTGTGCTGATGGTAGGTTACAACATGATTATTCCAGGCCTCTTGTAGTCGCACAATTTCCAAATTGGTCAACATATAAGCTGCCTGCTAAATGCAAAGAGTAACATTTGTTAACATATTAACTGTCAAGTGAGTTGTACTTAACACTCTAGTTTTACACCCGGAACGTCGTGAAGCATATTTAACTCGCATGTCTCTCTACCTTGGGAGCCTTGTGGTGCACGTGCGACTCAAGCTACCATTCTATAACATGCATGTTACATGAAGAGTGGCATGAACTAGTGATGCTGTTATTGTTACAATTAGTACACACAATATAAAATAGTGGCTCAAATGAATAGATGTACATTACCTTATTTTGTATATATGTTTTTGCCTTTACATTTAATTTAAATCTGACAAGTAAACAAAAAAACATTTTCACTTCTGAGGTTTTTCCGATTGTGCGAGTTGCCTTGAATTATTGCTGGCCATCTCCTCAAACAATATCAAAACAATAGTATACAACAGAGTCATGTTACAAATAACAAAAGACTCAATGCTCAGAAAAAAACAATATGCTGTAAGCCAAATATAACTCGCGTCTCGTACAGCGTAATAATTGATTCTAGCACCGCATGAGTTGCATATGACCCGCACACATAATATAATTAAAGATAACAATTTTTCATCTAATCGTCAGGTAAAAATTGCTTTCAGCATTTTTATTTTATTCTCGTAATAAAACATTGTGTCACCAGGGGGAAATATCTTCTATTGTGGCAGTCAATGTGTTAAAAACTTGATTTATATTGCATAACCTTCAGCAAGATACATATGAAAGGCTCGGGTGTAAAACATGGTGACATTTTGGTAAAATTTGAGTTACAAAGTAAAATGTGCCATCCTTCAATTTTCGAGTGAAATTGCCATGTCATGCAATTTGCATTGGACTCGGTGAAGCCTTCTGAAATTGGTAAACACAATATGGCTGCGGTGGCTCAGTCGGTAACACGTCTGACTACCATGCTAAAGGTCCCAGGTTCGATCCCCGGCCCCACGATGGAAGCGGCCCCGGCGCCCACCCAGCATCGAATAACATGGGTACCTGGGGGAAACCCTGGGGGGTAAAGGCGGTCAGGGGCATGATGCTGATCACATCACCCCCACTCACGACCAGATCAAGAAAGTGTGGGGCGTTACCCCCACACCCCATATACGCCTTTATGGCGTGGTGCTATGCACAGGGGAACACTTTACCTTTACCTTTAATATGAAAACAATATATTTACAGTATAGCTTGTAATAACCTTTTTTCTTAATGAACTCTGAAATGACCAAAACCTTGTTTTACACCCTAGGCCTTCATATGATATTTTATCTAGCTCTGAGTTGACACCACTTTACTGATATCAATGCCAACACGTGTACTAATTCTCACCGATACTGATGTTTAAACGTTTTAAAAATGAATGTGTGTATGTACCGTTGCAATTACGCTACATAAATATATATATACCAGAGTTTCACTGTAAATTATTCAAGGAATAATGTATGAGGTAATCAGAATATTATTATATTTGTACTAATTTTTCAGACAATAATAGTGCACATTTTATTAAACTTAAAGGTTTTGCATACTTGGACTGCAAAAGCATTATCAAGTGGCATTTTCGGGGACCCCACAAGAAACCAAGACTCCGCAACCGGAATTTAGGACATGCTGTCCAAAAATGTAGGACACAAAATTTTTGCAGTAAATAATACACATTACTAGAACAGTTAGCAAATAATGTAAAACTGACACATACTCAGTTTAAAAAAAGGATTTTTTTCATGATTTCTTAGGTACAAAATTTCCAAAATAGAAATCCGTACTAAAGATTACTCTTCTTACAACATGTGTTTTCCAGTCTTATTTCTCAGACGACTTATTATTTTTTTTCAACGTTTTAGCTTTAGTCATAGTATACTTATGAAACAATGCAGTCCAGGTACCTGTAACTTGCACGATTTCTCCTTGTTCGAGACATATTTTTTAAAATTCAAATTATGCATTGCTCAAAATGTAGGACATGTCTGGGAATGAAAGGATGTCTGTTAACCCTAGTATTGAAAGAATAAAACCATGCATACAAGAATAGAGTTTGAACCCACCAATAAACATCTTTTACTCTTGATGAGAAGTGGAAATATCATAGTAAAATGATAATGTTCAAAAATAGGGCAAACTTAATAAATCCACACTACAAATGAAGTGTTGAAATTTGCAAAGAACACGTAAAAATACATGAAAAAAATGACATTATTTTGCCACTTAATACACAAAATCTTTTTAAAATATTATTTTGTTCAATGGAACCACTTTGTGGTAAGATTGGACATTAATTGGTGTAAAAAGATTGCAACAATTAAGGTCCCCAAATAAATACTATTACCTCATATTCAAACATAAATTTCATATATCACATTCCATATGGCATTATACTCTTGCGAGACAGTTTGTATTACCATTAGTAACTCTTCATAGGAAATGTTCATTTTATTTCTAAGGATCACTCACTGAAGAAAGAAGTATAATTGCGTGTATACAGATTCACAGTGTAGTAGCCACATTTACATCAAGACTATGACTATAAACCTTGTTGCTAGTGGCTAAAGAAAAGCATTTTGGATCTACAATTAACATTAATAGGTACGAATTTTTACAATTGTATTAGTAACTATTTGGAAAGACAAATGTAAAGCGAGTTGAAATGTTGAACAAGATTATAATTTCAATCCCTACCAGCGCAGTACCACTGCAAGAAAGGGACAAGATTGCAGTACTTATAAAGGTGATGCTTAATTCCATTATCTTTATTGTTTTATGGTCAGAGAAGTATATATTTTTTAATAGTAAGTTTGATTTGGTATTATTATTCCAATTTTATATGGGTCATATATCCAACTCTGTGTGTTACGAATAGAATGAGGATTTATTTGCACTAAAAACTACCAAAATATGCCAAAACAACTTTAAAATGTGCAAATTATAAATTTCCTTGCAAACTCATAAGCACAAATGCAATCTATTTTCCTAAGAAATATTACTGAAAATATTGGGTCAAAACTGTGTACAATAATTGATGTGAGAGTAAAGGACTAAGGTTTTTTTCTACATTGTCAACTACAGAGGATTCCCTGACATTCGCTACGAGACTCTGCGGCAAGCAGCCCGGCATCAGCGTTTGTCTTTCCCGGTGAACGGGGTTTGCGACAGTCGGTAGAGTCGGCTATTAAAATTACAGATTTCGTATTGTGTACTAACCTTGACTACAGAAGGTAGTAACAAGATAAATCCTTTGTTGTAATGTAAACTTTTGTGGTGCCATATTAAGCCACAGTCTTCATCACATGGACACGACACAACACAACTTCCGAGGGAGGATTATACTGGTGTCAGTCTGCAACGTCAACAGAAAGGAAAAGAGAGCAAAGGCAGGAAGAGCAAAAAAAAAACAGACTGTAGCATGCGACTGTCGCGGACTCCATTCACTGGGAAAGACAAGCGCCGACGCCGGACCGTTTGCCGCCGAGTCTCGTAGCGAATGTCCGGGAATCCTCTGTATAAACTTCCTACTTTTGTCTGTTAATACTAGTCTGTAGGCAGGGAAAGGTCCCTCAACATCACACAACATCCTCAGTCTAGTTATAAACTATATTTAATAGAGTACACTATGCGTTTTGTAGCTGATCTATGTAAAACTACTTAGGTGTGATTTTAGGTAAGATTTTACAATATAGAGAAAGTCTCCAATTTTGTTAATATTTGGTATACTAACTAAATTTGGCCTTCTAATCACGAATCTGTTGTTAAAATGTGGGGGTCAAGTGTAGAAATTGTATATTATATATGGGTAGCCCCACAAACCATTTCCGGTAAGGTTAGGTTATGCAAGCTTACTTAAAATTTTGTTCATAAAACAATGAGATACAGCTCTAAAAAAAAAATCCACTTATATCAGCTTTTTTACCGATTTTTCACACGTGACCCCCGCATTTTAACAACAGATTCGTGATTAGAGGGCCAAATTTAGTTAGTATACAAAATATTTACGAAATTGGAGACCTTCTCTATATTGTAAATTCGTTCCTGATTTTGTGCCAGTGATACAATTGACATACCTTCATTTATTCACTAGACATCCTGCTTTTAGAGAACTGCAAAATCTTAATGCTGTTATAATTTTTTTTCATGTCTTTTAAAAGTTTTTATAGGACCCCAATTTGTCCCATGTTTGCCTATAAACAGGCTAGAAAGAAACTTTTCATTACAAGAGCAGATTGTGACTGCCAGCTTAATTTCTTTATCTAGGCAGAGATTGAGACAGTTCGTGTGACCAGGAAATGTTGTATGGCAATCATCGATATTAAATCAACCTGTGATTCTAATGTGAATAGCATTATGTATAAAAGCTTCATTTTGTCATTGCACGTGTTGGTATTATGTTACCATTATGGTTAAATATAATATATTTTTGCTTCTTAATACATTAATCATGCCAGGAACTTTCAATGTAGGCTCTACTAAAGAATGAGAATATATATTATAGGATCTGATACGTCATTATTCTTGTGTAGTAGTGTATAATGATTGGTTTTTACAGTGACATTGAAAATGTGTCCTCTTTTGACAAAGGAGAAATATGGTGACCCTATTTATCCATTGTGGTAGATTGCTTTGCCATTTTGGTACTTATGTTCAATGATTTTTACAAGTTTTGTAGGAGAATTAGGAAGTCTTGTAGAATAGTGAAAATAATTGAGAAAATAATTACTGCACTTTATAGTTTTGCAAAGTACCATTGATTGGAGAAGAAACGTGTAAAAACTTGCTTATGCAAGCATCCTTACCTCCCAGTGAGTAGGTTTTTTTTTTACTGTCATCATGGACACAGAACAGACTACCACCATATTTTCATGCAATAGCACATGCCTAGCTCTTGAAAGCATTTAGGGAGGTTGTTTTAATTCTAAGAGCCCTAAACCTGACCTACATAGCCTAACAACAAAGTAGAACATGCCTTGGTACCCCTGCAGAAGCAGCTGTCCATATCACAGAAGAGTGATATGGATATGCAAATAAGCATAAATGAGTATATGGAGGGAAAATCACTCTCCAGAAAACATGCAGTATATCACAATGCCAAAGAAGCATATGGATGTAGACATAATTAGAAATTGAACCATGTATAAATGCATGTGTACATCTGGATCCACGAGTATTACCGTGTAAATTGTCCATGACTATTTTCATTATTTTTTCTGTTTTTAAGTGATGGATTTTTATGTATGCTGGTGCAGAAGGTGTCATGTCAATAGCTTGTTTTGAGTTTTCATTTAATTCTTGAAGCTCTTATTGAGTCAAATAAAGTGCACGGACATGGTGATGACAATTTGCATGGTAATACTCATGGATCCCACTGTACCACGAGTAGTTCAGAATTAAACTTGTGCCACCGTTTTATGAGGTCAAAAACTGGTGGATTGGAGAGCAAATATAATTTTAGTAGTAGTTGTTGGCTCTAAAATATGCAAAGAGTTTATGTATAGATTCATATTTGCATATACCAAATACATAACTATCAGGGCCCTAATTATGAATATGCCTATACTTTTTTATTTTGTGTAGTAAATGTACAATTTCGAAACCAATTTTGGGAGTTTATTAACCGTAATCACTACAAAACGCTGTTCACTGTGTCCTTGTACAAAATGTAGATATTTTATTCACCACAAAATATTTGATCATAGCACATTCCTTCCGCATGCATGTGACCTCTACAGTCTATACCAAGGCTGCTTCAACTAATACTGATGTTCTTTAGTACAGAAAACAATTGAAGAATAGGTACAAGGAAAAAAATTTATAGAGGAACTATGGGTGCAGGTTTTGTGTTTAAACAGAATGAGATAAATTTTGGAATGATAGATCAATGTTTCATTATAGTTTGAACATTTTTTGTTATCCCTTCAGTGTATTATGTACTCTGTGATAATTTGCTTTTGTTTCTATTTCCAGGCATTTCCTCTGATACATAAACTGGTAGCGCTATACAGCATACTGCAACATGTGTTCGTAGCTGGATCACAGACTCTTGTGGAATACTGTACTGGCAGGTAGGAAGTTTTAACATTATTTCAGTATTGGCAATTTTATTTAGGAATCATTTATCCAATTGGCAGAATTGTAGGTTATGTATAAATTTTGCAAAGGCTAACATGTGTCATCTACAAGTTTTAACTGAACAATGGAAGTGATTTTGAAGAAAGTAGAGTTTATATATTAACAGGAATCATACTCTTCAGTAAATATAAATCATACCTGTTTAACCCACAACACACACATTGTGCTCTGTATACCGATGTATTGCCCTGTGCAGATATATGTAAAGAAATATCTCAATTGCATGCAGCAATAATGATTTTCTGATGCTAGTTGCTTTGTTCTTCGTAAGCCACTGGTTCCCAAAGTGGGCACCATGGCTAGCTTACAGGGGCGCCGCAGAATGTTCCAATATTTTCACTGAAATGATATGATTGAATGATTGTGCTTATTTAGTACATTTTACGTATAAAATGTTTCTGAATTTGAAATTGTGTTTATTTTTTAACTTAATGCAATCAACCTAACCACACTAATTGAGTGTTGCAAGTGTTAGATAGCCCCACATTCTTACTAGGGCACCATGGAAAAATCTTGTAACCCTAAGGGCATTGTGAAACGAAAAAGTTTGGGAACTCCTGTCATAGGCAATGAACTCATTTTCAGTTTCTTACATAGTGCAATATTTAAATCAGACTTGAGCATCATGTTTACTAGGGCTGAGCCGATCGCTGCCGATGTATCAGTATCGGCCGATATCGCAGGTATTGGTATCAGGAAGTATCGGTTGGAATTTTTTTGCTGATACTTTTCTGCCATTTTGGTCTTTCAGGGAGTCCTCAAAAATACCATGCGACACTTTCGCAGAGTGTAATTATCCAGGAAATTGTGCAAAATGGTAGTGTCTTTTATTTTTACTGCAGTTTTGTGTCAAAAAACGAGGGTGGCTACTCTCTGGAAATTTCTTATATTCTGCGAATTATGCTTGAATTATTGATTCTGGAACCACTGGGACAACTGAATCATCAGGACTGAACCAGATAATTGTAAAACTGTGATTTTGTAGTTGCGAATGTTGTCACATGTTCTGTATTTAAAGTCTAATACTTAAAAACGTGGGATCTTCGACATCTATGTGTTTGGCACAAAACGGATGAACAGTATGTGTTATGAAAGGTTCAATTGTCAACTCTATAATGGTATTTGTTTGAATAAAAATTCAGTAATGGTGCAAAGCGTATATAATCCATTATCAATTCTCAATGTAACTAGGTGTTTAGAACAAATTAAAATCTATATATATCAACCAGCAGCACACAGCCACAATTAACATACCACTTTTTTGAAAACTATACACTATATTTCAGTTCTTTTTTGTTCATTAGTATAATTCGAATCCACTGTTACTATTATACTCATCATAAGAAGTTTGGAATATTGTTATACAAGGTGGCATGTTTTTGGAATAAGTGTAACGTCGTTGATTTTGATGATACAAACATTTTATTAACACCAAAACTATCTGTAAGAAATGCAATTTGGATAGGTATACAGTGATGATTTAAGTATGGAAGATGATGTCGGAAAGATGACGTCATTGTTGCTGTACACGCATCCGGAGCCTCTCCTCAAAGTTCCGCATTGCCCTTGCCAACATTTTCATGTCATCTTTCAGACATCGTCTTCCATACTTAAATTATCACTATACCTATCCAAACTGCATTTCTTACCGATGGTTTTGGTGTTAATAAAACATTTGTATTGTGAAAATCAATGACGTTACACTTATTCCAAAAACATGCATTGTTTATGCTCCACCTTGTATTAGGCAATAGGTGATAAGCACTGTGTCTTCAAAATGACGAGAAAGTCTACCAGACAGATACCATGTATTGTTGCTTTCCAAGGCCGTGTCCATCACCTATTGTCTAAGTAACAATATTCCAAACTTTTTTTGAGGAGTGTATTAACGGTCCTTTGTTTCCTTTTTGTTACTATGGGATAAATTGAACATGAAGGGCCATAACTTCTCAACTAGTGCATCTTTTTTAAAAATTTAAATTCTGCAGCAAAAATGAGGGAAAAGCAACGTTTTAAGTAATATCCAACAATTAAGCGTCCATGGCGGAAATGGAGACAAAGGCCTAAAATCCAAAATTTTCCATTTAGCACTGGCAGTACATATCCTCATGGAGTGGTCTTTTGTCGTGCTTCCCTCCAAATTTGGCCCATTCAGCATCCATAGGGCGAACAAATTTCAGAAATTGTTCTGTAAACTAGCAACACTGCTGCTTTATACAATGTTGCTATCTTTTTTACTCAAGAAGTGTCCTCCGTCTGATTTCAACAAAACTTTGCATGGTTGTAGGAATGTACAACCGCTACATACATTTTTCATTTACTTCAGTCTATTGAAAAATTTCAATTTTCTTCTTCCTTAACACTAATTATTAGGATGCACAATGTATAAATTTCACCTCTGCTAAAAGTCCTGTCTTTAATAAAGAAAAGAAAAGCACTTTCATCTGTCGATTAGCCTTACTGTGCATAAAGTGGAGTTAGAACACCAAATCAATCAATCAATCAAAGAAAATGGCACGAGGCTCTGCTGTTGCAAAGGTTAAAATTTAATAACTTGTCTAACTGTTAAAAAAAGAAGTGTGAATTGAATGTTTTAATTTTGAAAAAACCTTTCTTTTGTGTTCCAGATGTGCTCCTTTTCACAATGAGTTGGAAGCCAACAGAGTTTTCCCAAGAAGCGAGAGCTGGGAGCTGGAATGATGAAATCATCATCAAAACAGAACCTCCCGACATTAACGATGACGAGGAAAATGCAGATAGTACCTTACGTTACGATTCCGTGGGATGTGATAATCCAGGAACCTCATCTGATACCCAGTTACCAGCTTCCAGTGCCACGGCCCAAAGTGTTTCCAGCGTGGAGGGTAGTCAACTCCCGACTGTGAATGAACTCGGTGAACAACTAGTTTCGGTGAAAATTGAAATCGAGGAGCAAGCTTCGGAATATGATGGGAATATTACAAACTATGTGTCTTATGAAGCCCAGGGGAGAGATGATTGTGCAGTTGACCCGTTGCAAGGTGCTGGCAGCAGCACTGCAAGTTGTCAGGAAGGAACCCAGAGTGGAGACATGGCGGAGTCTGAAAAAGGGTAGGTTGTCTGTATTTACTGCTGTTATTTGTAGAATAGGGACACCAGAGCCCAGATATTTTATGTAGTAACAAAGTATAATGAGGAAAGTAGTTTTGGGAGGTAAAATCGTGACATTAAAAATTATTTTCTACTGCTTGAAATTTCATTGGATACAGTTTTCATATAGACACGGTCTAATATTCATGCATGTAGATAAAAAAAGGCAAAGGTATTGCTGTGCATGTGCACACATGCCATGAATGCATATATTCTTGATCTCGGCCATAGTTTGGATGATGTGATCAGCATCATGCCCAGCCACCTTTACCCCCACTTATATATAAAATTCCAAATGGTCCTTGAAGAACCTGAATTAGTTCATTGACCTCGTTAATGAATGTTTGTTTCCAGGTGACTGCAGTGCAAAAGTAGTTGCATATTTAGACAGTTTACTTTTTTGAAAAGTATAGCATGGAAATTATCCATAAAAATTATAACAAAATGGCAGAATTTTGCACTAAATTATAGGGTATTTATAGATATATCGGATCGGTAAAATAATCGGTAATTTTACCAATAAACCGATATGCCTATATCGGCCAATACCAATAGAGGACTGATTAATCTGTCCCATACCTATACAACATAATCAAGAAACAATAAAAGATCTATCTGTAATTGACCTTGTTGATATCCTGAGAGAACATATTTTGTTGTAAAAAATGCTAAGGAAGTTAATGCATTCAATTAATAATACTTTAAATTTTTATCCAGAAAATTTCTGTGTTTAGTACATGGATTTGCTGTAAAGTTGTCACAAGGTAAGCATTGTGCTACAACATAAATTCACATTTGTATTACATAATTATCTGGGCTCTGATGTATTGTACAGATTCTATAAAGGAAATGTATTACATTGAGATCTCATTAATGCCAAATATTATATATATATACACACACACACAAACACACAGTGGAACCCTGATTTTACATTCCTGGTTTTTACATTTTCCCTCATTTTAAGTTCTTTCACCTTAGTCCCCTGAAAAAAAACGTAAATCGAGGTTTCACTGTATATATAAAGCATGTGGGGTGAGCTCCACATATTCTTGATCCCATAGTTGCGATATGTGACTGCCTTTACCCCTCAGGGGTGCCCCAGACTGAAAAGAAAATAACCTGGGTGTTCCACGTGCTACCCAGATGCTCTACCAACTGAGTTGTCACTTCCCTTTTGTTACAGTTGTACGGTTACCGACTGATATTTTTCCAGATTTTGTGTACATGGATCCACAAAAAATGCCTTACAACACTTTCATGGAGTCTAATTATCCTGCAAATTATGCAAAATTCAAAATTTTAATTTATTATCAACACTATTGTGTGAAAAATGGATTTTGTGATTCAATGACAGCTATTTGTATACAGGGTGGCACAAAAGTTACCATACAGCTAACGTATACGTTTATGTGTTTCTTACTGACATGTATTACATGCATTACAGAACTTACAGTGCTTGAATATGAATAATAAAGGTGATAGGTCTGCTTTTAAAGAACATGCTCGATGTGTCCCCCTTCAAATGCCATGCACAGGTGAATCCGGGCCATCCAATCATCCTGCACTTTTTGAAGGGTGTCCCCAGTGATTGCATCACATGCTGCTTCGATGCACTGCTTGAGGTGATCCAAGCTCCTGATTTTCTCTTCGTACATTTTGGCTCTGATGTGACCCCACAGGAAAAAATCCAGGGGGGACAAATCAGGCGAACGAGGCGGCCACTCCATAGGACCTTGTCTCCCGATCCAGTGCCCCAGGAAGTTTGTGTCAAGCCACTGCCGCACTTCAATCCCAAAGTGTGGAGGGGCCCTGTCCTGCTGGAAAAAGGTAGGGGCGGTTCCATCAGGGTTGGCCATCATGGGTGTTACAGAATCTTCAAGCATGTCCAGGTACCTTTCGGCGTTGAGGTTTCCGTCGATGAATATTGGTCCGATGATGCACATGTCCCAAATTCCGCACCACACCATTACCTTTTCACCGCCTTCTACCTTGCTGTCCATGGTCCAATGTGGACTATCGTTACTCCAGTATCGTATGTTTTGCTTATTGACTTCTGCGCCAATGTGAAACACAACCTCATCCGAGAAGAGAATGGTTCTTGTGAAATCCAAGTCCAGACCTTGCATTCGGACAACCCACTCACAGAATTGGAGTCTGCGATCAGGATGATCTTCACTCATGATGGATCAATTGCATCTTGTAGGGTTGCCATTTATTCAATTTGAGTATTCGCTGGATGCTCCGACAGCTTACATGTCTCCTCGGACAGTCGACGAGTACTCTTCTTTGTGCATTTTAACATGGATGCAATGATGAATGTCGACATCTGGTCATCAGTTGCTGTCTTTGGACGTCCAGTTCTCTTCTTGTCTTCCACACTACCCGTTTCCTTAAACTTAGCTATCAACTTAGCAACAGTGTGATGTGTGATGGGATCACAGTCCGGGTGTTGTTCGGTGAACTTCTGGGCAACCTGCCAGGTCGAATTTTCGCCGACAAGAAGGATTACTTCAATTCTCTCTTGGATCGTCAGTGTCATCTTTCAAACTGAGGAAAAAAGAAAACAGAATTAAAACCTAGGAGTGTAAAAGAAAAGGCAACATCAGCCGTATGGTGACTTTTGCACCACCCTGTATATTCCAATATAATTCTTTAAATATTTTAAAGCAAAACGGTGGTAAATTGATGCATATAATTTACAGTTGATTACTTACATATTAATATTGATCATTACCGGTGGTCGAAAGAACTAAAATTTATTCAGGTGCCAGCAGCCTTTTGAGTGGGGCAGTTCAAATATGACCTAAGAAATCCATGAATCCAACTAAGATAAAGCTACACATTTTGAAATATGATCTTAAAACACTTAATTTATTAATTAATATAAAATTGGTTTAAGAGTAATTTATTCTTGTGCAGGAGTGACCTTCCTAATGTAGCTAACTCTACCATATTGCTGTAGATTATAAAATTCGGCTAGCAACAGTGCAAAAATTGATAACGGCATGTTTATCGATTTAATGATACATAAAAAGCCGACCTTCGTGGCAGAGTGATTAGTATCTTGTTCTACGATGCCAGAGGTCCCTGGTTCAAATCTCAACCTGGGCATGGGTGTTTGTGAGTGTCCATTCATCATATCATCCAGGTGCGTATCCAGAGAGGGGGGGGGGGGCTTAGGGGGCTTGAGCCCTCCCCCTGAAAGTTTTAGGTTTACACTAGATAAAATGAGGTTTTTGGTTCCTTGTGGTGTGAAATAAAATAATGTGACAATAATTTAAGGAGGGAAATAATTATCAAGGCAAGACGGAGAATGTTCCGTAACCCTGTTATTGATAATAGCACGTATCCAAGATGGGGCACAGGGATCTCGACCCTCTCCCCAGGAAATTTTTCAGTTTACATTAGATAAAATTAGGTTTTTGGCATCTTCAATAATGTGAAGATAATAAATTTATAAATCTGAGAGAAATAATTATCGAGACAAGACGGAGAGTGTTCTATAACCCTATTATTGTCAATAGCACGTGTCCAAGGTGGGAATGAGAAGACTCGACCCCCCTTCAGGAAATGTTTCACACTAGATAGTATTAGGATTTTGGCTTCTTGAATAATGTGATGATAATTTGGGAGAAATAATTATAGAGACAAGACAGAGAATGTTCTATAACCCTGTTATTGTTATAGCACGTATCCAATGTGGTGTTGAGGTGGCTCGAGGCCCCTCCCCAGGATTTTTTATTTTTTTTTATTTTTAACTAGGTTTTTGGCTTTTTGAATAATGTGACGATGATTTAAGGAGATAGACAATTATCGAGGCAAGACGGAGAATGTTCTATAACCCTGTTGTTGATAATATTACACATAAACTTTTCTTGCGCTTTCGCTGTTGTCGCAGCGCACTTGAGCACTATGTAGAGACTTGTCAGCATTTGGAAGCTGCACAACAAAGGTATTGCCACATGTAGGGCGATTCGTTGTAATTCTAATCTCTGGAAGGCGGGAGAGGGTACGTTCTTGAATTAGAGAAGGTCGAGGGCTGTCTGCGTCCAGTTTGCAGACCAAAATTTGAATCTCGCGTTGTCGAGTGGATTGTCCATCCCATGCATGTGTAACAGCTTCGTAAAAACACTCAAAGACACCATAAATGTTTTTATACCTGGTGAGAAGAAATGGACAAACATACATACTACTGAGAATGGTTCTGGCACACAATGTTAATGCATGGAAACAGAGGAATCCTTGCACCATCCTCCACCCCCCCCCCTGTTTTGGAACCCAATTGCCACCACTGGTCTTAAACATACAATTGTGAGGTTCTTACTATACCCCTTAAAAAATGGTGTTGAGCCCCCCCCCCCCCCCGAAAGGAATTCCTGGATACGTGCCTGTTTCGGCTAGCAACAGTGCAAAAATTGATAATGGCATGTTAATCGATTTAATGATACATAAAGAGCCGACCTTCGTGGCAGAGTGATTAGTATCCTGTTCTACGATGCCAGAGGTCCCTGGTTCAAATCTCAACCTGGGCATGGGTGTTTGTGAGTGTCCATTCATCATATCATCCCTCATCCCCATCTCCGCAAATTAGCCAAAAGTAGCACCAAAAAGTGAGTAAAATAAAGTAAATCATGATTAGTCAAAAGTGGCAGAAAAGCAAATTAAGATAAATCCATTTAGTCAATCAATCAATCAATTAAAAAACATATGTTATACTCATTGTTTTAAGAAAAGGCAATTGAAATGTCCATAAGCAAACTCCAGATATTAAAAAATATATTTTTTTTAGGCATCTTGACAATCAGGCACTCTGTATTTTTCTACCCTGATCATTACTTTGACTTTTTTTTTAGTATCTTCAATATCACTATCGGTTGAAAGTTATATCAGCTCAGCCACAATAAAAAGTACTCATAAGTATGAATTATTTAAGATTTTCAAAAAGAAAAACTAAACAATAGCTTATCACAGCCATTATACAGCTGAAGAATGTCTTCTACAGTAAATTCAATGAAGGGATTGTAGATAGAAGAATAGCTTTAATGTCAATAGGTTCCAAAATTCTTATTCATATAAAGAAACTATGAGGAAATTATAGTGCAGAGAGATTTAGGATGCACGTTAATGACAGCCATATTAAACAAGCTCCAGCAATGCACGCACAGGGTTTGTCCAATAAGTATCGGGACTGAAATCATAAAAATAAATTTATTGAAGATATATGTACAGTGTGTTAATATTCTTCAAAATCTGACCCTCCTGCGTCAGTTAACCACTGCCAGCACTTTTTCCACTCTTCTTAGGCCCCCAGGAAGTCGGCAACCGCAAGGCTGTTCATGCACCCTGTCAAAGCTGCTTCGACCACCTCAATCATCCCGAAACGATGTCCTTTCAGGCTCCTTTTGATCCAAGGGAACAAAAAGAAGTCGGGGGCGGGGGTAGCCATATCTGGACTGTAGGGTATTGTGTACAATGTTTGGCCAGTGCCTCCCTCACAATTAGCAACGTGTGACTGGCTGCATTGTTGTGATGCAGCAGCCAGGAATTGGCGATCTCCCTTTGGATGCAAATCATCGGTCACAATTGAATGCACGGTGGATTTCAGTAAATATAACTCCTGTGCTGTCAAACAAACACATAACTGGCGATCACTGTTCAGAAGTTCTCGCCACATTTTCAGCATCTCGGATGGATCTCGGACATCCAGCGAGTTGTTCATCTTCCCGTCTTTGTCATTGTAAGCCTCATGGATCATATCAAAAGTCTCCGTAGCAGATGTGTTCAGTTTAATGCAAAATTTGATGGCACCACACTCCTAGAGCTCGGAGGCAACTGAGCTGGGTCTTCTAGCTCACGTGACATCCCACAACATCGATCCCACCCCTTCCCATTAGTCGGACAAAATCAATCCCGATACTTATTGGACAAACCCTGTAAGAAGGAATTTTTGTAGTGGAACGGGTTGAGTTCCTTACCTGTTGTTAGCATTTCAGATTTCAAATTATTGCTTTCTCATATTATGTTACGATTTTTATTCAGCTATCTTGGTTAGGTTACAGTGCATCGAGTTGTTCGCTGATGATATCGCCACTGAAAGTTCCAAGTTTGAGGTGAGACCTTCGCATGGATGATCCCTTTATCTAATCATCATTCATGCTTGCTCGGTGGTTGACTTCTGATCTCACCATCAAAGTTTCCTGATTCAAACCCTGGTGCAGGCTTGGGTCTTATTTGTGATCGTCCCTTCATCAATTTCATCTCATGCTCATCATCGCAGTTAGCCAAAAGTGGCAGAAAGGCAACACAAATTAATGAAAATATAACTTTACTCGTATCAGTCAAGTAAAATTCCTTGAAAGATTCCAAGTTTTTAGAATTTTTCTGCAGGTTTATTTGAGCATATACAAACTTAATGATAATGATGATAACTAGATTACATGATGGAAAAATTTTCTGAAGGCTTTTTTTGTCAATTTTGGCACAGTGCATGACTGTAAGTATGGCCTGAATGTATAATCATGATGGATAACCTCTAACTGTGCACAAATAAGATTACATAAAATTTAGTAGAAATTTAGCTAACATCAATTTACTTAGCACAAATTTTGCATCACTTATATACATTTTCTTAAACCATTAATGAGATTTCACTGTATCATGTTTATTTTTATGTACGTATACCATTCCCCTCATTGAACTTTGTTTTTCTTTTTCAATTTTACTTTGTCACACCATTTATTACTTAACTGTAGTACTTATTGACTTTCATGACATACTTTGTTATTTATTGTTGTTTGTGTCATGAAGTGTTTTTTAGTAATGTATTTGGCATATTCTTTGTGAAATATTGAACAACGTAAGTTTTCTTGTGGTACTTCCCTGTATCTTTATGCCTTCTTTTGTCTCTTGTGTTGGAGAAGGGCAGGATGGGAAGTGAAAGTCTGTTGGCTGCAAATATCCCCTGCTGTGTGTAACCACAATTGAACAAACTTTACACTGTATAATTTTTATATTGTCTGAATTCCAAATATTTCGTTGCTTACAGATCGTTTGTTAGTTGGTTTTGTATTTGTTTCTTCTGTGATAGTTAAGAAGTTTGGTTCACACCCTGTGGCGGAGTGGTTAACACATCGTGCTACTATGCCAGGGGTCCCAGGTTCGAATCCTGGCCTGGACATGGATGTTTGTGAGTGTACATTAATCAATTTCATCATGTCATCACTCATCCCCATCTTCGCAAATTAGCCAAAAGTAGCACAAAAAGCGAAGTAAAATAATGCAAATCAATCAGTTAAGAAGTTTGCAAGCCAAGCTGCAGGAATACAAAACTTAGCTTTTACAGCAATGGAGAAGTTTTGACAGTGCACCACATACCACGCACAATCATTTTAGGTATGTGAGGGCATTCTCTGGCAAAGCAGGTAGGAAAAATAACATTCGTGGGAGTACGAACAGTTTCATTGTCCCAAATCTAAACCCTTAGCCGACACTGTCCTCTCTTCACGGAGAACTGTAAACACTGAAGAGGTTGCCAGAAGCAAGGATGTTTACATAAGGGGAAAATATTCTGTATTCCAGAATACAATAAATAACTTAATTTTCAAAGAGGAAAAAATAAATTATCATAACTGAAAAAAATACTCTTTTTACTTGCAAAGTTATCACACACAAGTGTTGTTTTTATTTTTATATTTGTCTAGTGGAAAGTATATTTGGATTACAATGATACAGTCTACATCATGTAGATGTAGAAGACATATTTTGATTAGCACTTTAGTATAAATTCCTGAAACTTTGGCAAAATTGTCTGGCAACTTTCCTTCTGTATTTCTTTCACTTTGTTAAGGACATGCAGGAAGGGTTTCAGTATTCAGATGTGAGGTTCTTCACTGCAAGACCCTCTATGGCAGGCTGCAGAGCACTGTTGCCAATCTAGCTCTTTTGGAACCAGAACTGTATCTTTTGGGCACTCATTTGGCTTCTAAAATTGGGAAATGCTCTCAAGGAGCTTCTCAGCTCCACGAGGGCAAATTTATCTCCAAATTTATCCCTTTTAGTATTATAATGTCGATAAATTCATATCCAGTATATGGTTCATGATATCTAACACCATTCAGAGCTGTGAGCTTACACAGCTACACTTTGTTGTAGGGAGGTAAGCTCTAACAAGGGCTTCACCTGGGGAGATCTTTAAGATATGGAGTTTGAGGGTGCTTTGGCTATTTTACATCGTACTTTTACCTCTTAGCTAAATAGCTATGAGCCACCTAATGTTATTTACAAGTCAATACAAATGCACATATTCAAAATTAAGCCTCACTATGGTACCAGCACTGGCTCTGGCACACGTAGACTAACCTTTGTCATGAATATACATTTTCCATGTGATGTTACATTGACTGCATCGCCCCACCTCCTCTTACATCCCCAGTTACTTTTATTGAAGTGCCATGCCCGACATGGAGATGACGTAACATTGTTATTGTGGCATCCTTTATTTTCGATTTTTATACGAGCATCGTTGTTGGTTTATTGAGATGGGTGATACCACCAGATGTAGATGGTGAAAATTGTCTTCACTTTAAAGTTAGAGGTAATAGCACTCCCCCCCCCTCTTTTTGATACCTAAAATTACACTAGAAAGCAGTTTATGAAGCCTTCAAAAATCTACCTCCTTGAAAGTAAGTTTTATCTCCATTGAGGTGAAATTAGCTCTCTTATGCACATCAAGTTTGGCAACAACACTTCTGGTAGTATTATTTTTATATATTTTCTTGGGAATATCAAACTCTCGATGGTGCAGAAAATCACATGAACTGAAAGAGAACACGTTAAATATTTTCCTGCTAGTCGTAAAAGTCGAAACTCCCATTTGATTAGCTGCAACTTGAAGTTGATTCTCCGTAAGGAATACATGGGAGTCTGAAAAATTTTATTCATCATAGTTTTCAAATATTGTGTCTAGCTTAATAATCAACTTGAAGATCTGCTCCCACCTGCAACATGGAGAGAAATTCATACTCTCTTGTACAGCCTTTTTTTTCCTTAGTAGCATTGCCCATTCTGACGATGTTGAAGTAAAGGCACACCTGGCATTGACACTCTTCACCTTAAGTTAGGAATTGCTACGGCTAAATCTGCTAGCATTCTATTCCTCCCTCCATCTTTCATGATCTTTGTATTACTGTTAAATAATATGCACTAAGTGTAAAACATTATATTCTTATCAAATATCGAAGAGAGAAAATCACTGCTCGTATTTCTTGTCTCTTCATTTTTCTGACGTTACACACTTAGCACGGCTCACTACTTATGGGACACACCTCGTACCATCTGCATTAGTGGTGGTGCTAGTTGACGTGGGTATTTTACTTTCTGCTCCTCCAACATGGCCATGTTATTTCCTCCTGTGGGTTCCCAGACTCGTCATCTGCATCCGTGGGAAAGCTTTCACTTTCATTCGCATGCACAGGCAGGCTTTTTCACAGGTGCTCATGGTTCGTGTTTGGTTTGTATTTTTAAGTTGGTGTAGGAAAACTGGGTTGGTGGTACGTATATTTCTGATAGCAGGAAGCCAGGTTTTAATGAGAGCTTGTACGTCAGTGTGAGTGGTCACTATTGTGTATGTTACTTTTAAGTGTCTTTTCAACGTGGATGTCGCTTGCATAATTACTTTTCTCACTGTTCTTCATAATCATAATATGTGTGGGGAAAGGAAGATTGTTGAAGAAGAGATAAAGGCATTGTTGTTTCCTGATGGCTAAGTAATCCAAACAGTAGAAGAGGAATATAGAAAAGTTGGAATCTGAAAATCCAGAGTCAGAATGAAATTTGGTGCAGAGAAGAGAAGTGTTAAATAATAAGAAGAAATGATGCCATAAATGAAGCTGGGGAAAGAAGTGCCGAGTGCACTGGAGAATTTCAAATCTCTGGGAAATAGATTACGTGAAGTTGGCTCAGGCGGTAACGCGTCTGACTACCATGCTCAAGGTCCCGGGTTCGATCCCCGGCCGGTTCAAATCCGGGAACTTTTCTAACGATGGAAGCGGTCCCGGCGCCCACCCAGCATCGAATAACATGGGTACCTGGGGGAAACCCTGGGGGGTAAAGGCGGTCAGGGGCGTGATGCTGATCACATCACCCCCACTCACGACCGGATCTAGAAAGTGTGGGGCGTTACCCCCACACCCCCTATACGCCTTCATGGCGTGGTGCTAAGCACAGGGGAACACTTTACCTTTTTGTTGGTGATCGTTAAGGAACAGTAATGTGGCTATGAAAAGAAATAACATGTACACTGTGTACTATGTACCTATAATCACATAAATGGCAAAAACTTGTATAACAAAAGAGAGACGTGGAAGAAAGATGAAAGCAATGGAGATGAAATTCGTAAGAAGTGTAGAAGGGAAGACCAGAGGAGATGTGACAGAGAGTGGGGAGATGAAATGGATCAGGTGCAGATGACATGGTTCGAACATGTGAAGAAGGTGAGACCAGTAAGAATGTGGGTGAAGAGTAGTAATGAGGCTGCCAGTGGAAAGAGCAGGCAGTGGAGAGTGTGATAAGAAGAATATAGGATTGAAACATAGTGGAAAGAGAGGTCAGGAAATGGAGAGGCCTGACTTCTGAGAAGGAATAAATTCTCCAAGAATGCATTTTACACTACAACACTATTAAATGTGCAAGCTCTCTTTTCAACATGTTCTGCGTGATCAGTAATATCAAAGCAAGAAATTTAATATCAGAATTGGTTTTAATTATTACAAGAGTCATATGAAAATCGTAAAAGTCCAATAAAAATTGCAGGACGGACTGTATTCAGCTCAAATTTACATGAGGTATCAAATGTTATTTACAAAACAACCTCAAGGCTGCAATACTAATCAAGTGAGGTTCAAAATGCCATTTTCTTGTATTTTAAAGATGGTGCCTCCTATACAGTGAAGAGGAGTGATTTCTTGCCCTCTGTCAGAAATTTCTCGGCAAATGAAAATTCAATATCTCTGTGCATGCTTACCACAGTAGCAAGTTTACTAATGGAGGAGAAAGTTCGGCAATGGCCTCAGTTCGGAGGCAGATGGGTGGAAAGGCCTTCGCAGTGGCTCGTAAGTGACTTCACGTGGACCCCAAAGACTTATTCTTCTTAAGGTATACAGGCACTAACTCAAAGTTTAAAATATATGTAGATCAGCAATACGTGTGTGCTAAGATGGAGGAAACTTGTGCAACCGTACTTACAGCAATCTATTAGATAAGAAACAAACAAATGAAGGTTTTCTTTTGATTCTCCCTTGTATATGACTCACCCTGGTATTTACTGTGGAGTAGCCTTGTCAATCAATATCCTTTCTAAGGTTTTCCCTGTCCAGTGCTTCACTCCTCTGGCATTTGCAAGTCCACCTCCAGCTCCCTACTCTCATGGTACTTGCCTCAGTGTCCAGTGGAGCTTCAGTTTCAGTCTGTGTGATAGGGATAATTTTGGTACTTACATAGTTAATGGTAGCATTGTTTTGCAGTAACCATCATCATCTTTTGCCGTTTCCTGCCTCTGGCTGGGTCAGCATGGAAGTCAAGTGTCTCCACTTTCTTGTAGTCTTCCTTGGTCTCCCCCTTGGCCTTATTCCCACTCCTTGTGGATTATAAGACCTTGCTGCCAGTCTTTCTGCATCCATCCTCTTCATGTGTCCGAACCACCTCATCTGTGCCTGATCTATCCTGTCAGGAAGCCTCACCACCACCCCCTGTCTGTCAGATCTCCTCATTCCTTATTCTATCCCTTCTAGTCTTCCCCAATATAGCCCTTAAAAATTTCATCTACTCTGCTTACATCTTTCTTTTGTCTCTCTTTGTCATTGTCCAAGTCTCTGCTCCGTACGTAATTATTGGCACGTATTGCATTTCATATGTATATCCCTGTTCCATATTAATCTTCGAACGCTTTGATATAGTCCACCACCCATTTGTCCTCTTCTGTTTACCTCCTGATCTATTGTTCCGCTTCTTTCAATTATGCTTCGTAGATATTTGAAACCATCATCTCCGTTTGTTGCTTGACTTTTTCTTTTTTCCTTCCTACGTATGTGGACTTTATTGACGTGTTTGTGCACTTTGGAAATTCAAGTGTTGGAAACCTTAGCAATGTCATTTATAGAGCAACTTGAAAGAAATAGCAGTCTCAACTCTCTAGAAAGCCAGATAGGAGTTTCCAGAGGGAGTGGTAAGTGGGGGAAATCATCACATTCACTGTTCTGCCATGCAGTTTTTATCTGTTTATTTCTTTATTTCTTTATTTACTACTGCGATAATTTTACACTGAAAATGTAAGCATAAGTAATGCCTGAATCACAAGAGGCTAGATGTCATACTGGATTTTCTAGTTGGACTAGTTGTGTGGTACTGCCTCACCTGCTAGTTTTTGCCTCACACAACACTTGTTACCGTACTTGTCGGTATACTTTTGTTGTTTTTTCTCACAAGCCATTGTGCAGAACCAACCAGCGATTTCATGAACATTGTAGGGGAATAGCTTCTACTGCTATTAAAAATGAAAAGAAAAGTGTGGATTAGGAATTGGCTCGAAAGAAAATATGGTAATCAATGTGTACTCAACAAGCTTTTTAATGAACTCTGGTAAGTACATTCAATATTCATACATGCAATACACAAATTCATTCATAAAAAAAAAGAGTTCAACTAAATATGTCAAACATTTAATACACTGGTAATAAGGAGTTTCATTAATGTATAATCACATTTGTTGTGTACAAATCTCATTGCTTTGCAAAAATTCTAATGAACGCAAATGCACGTCATCTTTTTACTTTAGCTTTCATTGAGCAGCAAGAGAACAAAAAAAATCCCAAAACTCTCCTTTGCCAACTCTCAGATTATGTTCACGTGACCAAACTTTTACTGATTGGCTGTTCCACAGAATCTAGCAGAAAAAGCCAGTTGCAATTAGAACACAGTCTGTTCGTCAAAACCAGTCCAGCAGCCAGTCCGGCAACCATAACATAGCAAGTCCAGCACGAACCAAGGCATTACCACTTAAAATGCAGTTTTGTGTGATTTGGCTTTTACAGAGTACATTGAATAGTTGCCATTTCTGAAATTTCTAATTCTCTCAAGTATTTCATTTAATTGCTACTCATCCTTGCAATTAACCCCAGGATAATCAAAATTTGACTACCCTCCTAGGTGCTGACATTATTCATGTAACATTATATGTGTTTTTTGATATGTTATTCACTGTAGCCATTGAAAACATATTTTTCTGCACTAAATAATTTAGCATTGCTTTTATCCTTCATAATATACATGACCATGTGTTTCTGAGTAAAAATAAAATGAATGATCATTGATTTCATTCAAATGCTTTTATTATTGTTATCAGGCTATTTACAAAACAGAATAATCGTGATTATCATTAACATCAACTTTTTGTGACACTGATCTTGGACATGAAAATCACAGCAATTCCAATCTGAAGCTGCTCAATGTTTCCTACCTTACACAGTCTCACAACAACAGCATTCAAACTGGCACGCTTGTTTCCTGCCGAAATGAACTCCATATGAAGCACCTAGTTGCATCTGCCAATCGGTGTTTTCTGCATTCCCATTTATAGATTGAAACTTACTCTTTTCTCAGCAGGTTATAGCTGTCGTAACTAGGGCACGGAAGTTGATGACCTAAAACATTGCAAAATGAAAAAATGACCTATAGAACGACCTTCTTAAAAATAATTTTTGCTTTTAAAATGAAAGCTTGAATTTTTTCATAAATTACAAGAGACTAGTTGAATAATTTGATAAAATCTGTTGTTTGGTGGTTTAAACTACCAAAGCGAAGGGGGAAAAGCAATTAAGTGCTAATGTAGTTTTCCATATTTTTGCTTCAAGGTTACATAAAATACACCACAAGGTTTTTCTGTATAAGTCATTGACCTTTCACAGTGGGCCTTGCACGATACAGCACTCGGTGAGCATCTGAAAATACAGTTGTTGTTTTTTTTTTTTTTATGTTGTGACTAATTTTACTTTAAAATCACAGATTAAAGCGACAGTAGTGGCCATTTTAAGTTTGGTGTACGAAAAGTAAATTTACCACAATTAATCCATTGCTAAAAATCTCAGTTAAAGATAATATTGTCTTTTCATTGACTACATTAATGGCATACCTGCTAAAAATACCATGCTAGTGAATTTAAATATGTAAGTTATGCTACCAGATGTATTCACGAAACAACAGGTGAGGAGAAAAATAAACCTAAAAACTGCAACAAAAGTGGTAAAAAAAAATACTGAAAAATTACCTAATTGCCAAAAAAGGCTGGAAAATTCAAGTTGACATAATATTGTTTTCCGGGAATCCTTTATTGTCGATTTCGTATGACCATTGGTGTATTATTGAGATGGGTGATGCCACCAATGCCACACCACTATAACACTTACCAACTAAATTATTAACTAAATAATAACCAAGAGCTATATGATATAGTTATCCCAGTAGAAATTCGCAATAAAGTAAATACTACCAAATTCAAAGAAGATACAAATTTTTCTAAAATTAAATCATTAGAATAAAATCCAGCTAAAAATGGTATCAGATGTAAGAATAATCCTTTATCACTTTAAAGTTAACCGTAATAACAGCACCACCCATCCGCCTACGCTTCGACACCTAAAATTACCGTAGGAGGCAATTTATCCATCCTTCATAAATCTAGCTCCTCGAAAGTGAACTTTAGCTCCATTTAAGGTTAAATTTAGCTCTCTTATGTGCATCAGGTTTGGCAATATGCCAGGATGGCCATAGGAAGCAAGGAGAAATGCATTATGCTTACGGGAGCATTATTTTATTTGTTATCTCGGGAATATCAAACATCCAGTGGCGTAGGAAAGTACATGGATGGAAAAAGGACACATTGAACAAGTCCTTGGTCGTACACAAAGTCGAAGCTCCCATTTGATTAGCCAGATGTTGAAGTTGATTCCCCGTAAGGAATACGTGGGATTCTGTAAATTCATATTCATCATATATTTCAAACATCGTGTCTAGCTTAATAATCAACTTAGAAAAACGTTTCCCTTCCTCAATGTTCCATTCTTTCGGTGATCACTAATCTTGCATAGCATACGTTTCAGCTGCAGCTTCGTGTGCTTTTTTTTTCTTCTTTTTACCAAGAATCATGCAAAAGGTGGCCAATATTGCTAAATTAAAGATGTATTGTTATGTGCTACTAAATCAAAAATGTAGAGTATGCACTTTACAAGGATCTCAGTTGACCTGATAACCATCGTGTAGCCCCTCCCAAACGTCTTCGCCTCTCAGAGCAGTTGCATGTGCTTTGATGTGTGCGAGGGAGCAAGCATAGGATTTTTACATCAAACAAAGAAAGTTTATGTGGGTTTATCACATTTGTTTGCTTACTTTTCAATGCAGGTCATTGTGCTAGGATATTCTCAATGTTTATTTGGTAATTTCTTTAATTTCAGAAACTATTCTTACCAGAATAACTGAACTTGATAGAGTAAAGAGTACATGTACACACACTATTGAATTATTCATATAATTTGAATATCATCCAAATATCTATATTATTCAGATAACCTGGATCTGAAATGCACATTGGATAATTTGAAATTTGATATCCGTTACCCAGATTTTCCAACCATCCCTAGTTGTGTGTTGCCCTGTCTCTTGTCCATCTGTAGCTGAGTGCCATTTACAGCCTCAGCAATTGTGAATAGCATAATGGAATTTTATTAGCGTCAATGTGTTTTATGCAGATTTCAATTTTTATCAATGGAGCATTTTGCTGTGTTTTAATTTGTTCTTGACAAGGAGTTCATCTCCAAAAATATTTGTTATTTTAATTCACTCCCTTTGTAAATAACTGTGCTTTTGCTAAGAGGCCATGCCCACCCCCCACTGTGGAGGACCTGACTTTTCCTTCAGGGATATCTTTCCATGGGAGAGCCACGTCTACGGAATCTCCCTACGCCCTTGTCCTTCATTTGTGGGGTCAGCACGTACTTCCTGGTGGTGTTTGTTCTCCAGGCCACAAGGTCATTGTCGGGAGTCTTCCACCTTTAACCCTTAACTGGTGAGGTGGGGTTTGAGCTACCCCACAAATATTTTGAAGTGACTGTACACTTCATCTGTGTAATGTGATTGTAGAATATTTTTATTATTCTTTATATCTATGTCCTAATAATCAATGTGTCATAAGAATTTGGATTTTTTTCCTTCTTTATGAGCTGCAAAAATTAAAAAATATGAAGGTGTGCATTTTTTGCTTTTCATTTTGCATTTTGAAAGAAAATAACATTTATGTGTATTTTCTGTAATGTTTTGTCTAAATAAGTGATGTATTATGTTAATTAAAATCAACTTCATTCATTATTTTATTTTTTGAAATATATTCACAATCATTCGTTTGTGAGGACATTTTTTTGTTCAGGGTTTGTCTCACCCCACCTCACCAGTTACGTCCCAAAAAATCCACCTCAGCAGCTAAGGGTTAATGACAGGAAGAAGGACAGTAGTTGATGACCTAAAAAAATTTTAAAAAAAATTACCTTTGGAATGACCTGAAAATTATATCCACTCTTAAAATGAGAGCTTGATTTTTTTTTCATAAATTTCAAGAGATTTTTTGAATAATTTGATAAAATCTGTTGTTTGGTGGTTTAAACTATCAAAGCATAAGGAAAAAAAGCAATTAAGTGCTAATGTAGTTTTCCATATTTTTGCTTCAAGGTTACATAAAATACTCTGCAAGGTTTTCTGTGCAAGTCATTCACCTCCTTTCAGAATGGGCCTTGCATGATGCATTGCATGTGAAAATACAGTTGTATTTTGTGTACATCAAGTAATAATTTTTTTATGTTGTGACTAATGTTACTTTAAAATCGCAGACTAAATTGATAATAGTGGCCAACAAGGTTAACCCAAAGTATTTTAAGTTTGCTGAAAGAAAAGTTAATTTACCAAAATGAATTTCACAAAATGCATTGCCAAAGATTTCAGTTAAAAATAATATTTATTTATTTATTCCTTGTTTTGGATGGTGAAGTTAAGACAAGCCTTTTCTTCCACTTAACCATCTCTACTTTACATTTTACAAATTAATTCTTATTGCTAACTGTTTGTAAAAAAAACTAAGAACATTAAGGTACCAAAAAAAGAAAAACACAAGAAAAAATAAAAGAAAACACGCAAAAAACAACATAAAAAAGAAAAACAAAAAAACATACACACTAAGAAAAGTACAAAAAAATACACGTAAAACATAAACACACACACAACAAACCTACTCAAATTACAGAAAAAGTCGGTGGGTGTTGGTCCTCCAAGTTTACATGAAGGTTTAATTTTATTTCCCTGTTTTCAGTACTGTTAAGTTGACTCCAGAAGATGATTTCTTAATTTTGATTTGAATTAACCGAGGGAAGTAGAGTTTCTTACGTCATTGGGGAGGTCATTCCACGCTCTGGTAGCAGTGACTGTTAAGGAATTTCCATAAAACGTTGTCTTGTGAGAGGGGATGGCCAGCAAAGAGTTGTCTCTCGAACGGTGGCAAAGGTTTGTGCTGAACTTAGGGGTTGAAATTGAGAAAGTAGGTAGGAGGGCTCTCGTGAGTTTACTATTTTGTAGAGCGCTGTAAGAGCATGGGAGCGGCGGCGAGTGGAAAGGTCGAACCAGCCTAGGTCCTTGAAAGCCAGGGTAAGGTGGTCAAAATATTTGATATTATAAATATAGCACACGCATGCATTTTGTATTCGCTGTAGACATCTTGCTAGTTCATCGTTGAGGTCAATATATGTCAAGTCACAGTAGTCTATTTGGGACAGAACTAAAGACTCCACGAGTGTTTCCTTTACCTCTTGCGGTAAAATGTTCTTTTAGGCGATACAGCAAGTGTAATGCTGCGTAGGATCTTTTGCATATGGTCACTCCAAGTGATGTTTTCGTCCACAACAACTCCCAGGTCTTTGACTGAAACTGACAATGAAATGTGCTTTGTGCTTTTGCACTGACCACATTAATGATTAATGGTGTACTTGCTTTAGGGATTTAAATATGTAAGTTATGCTAGTAAATGCATTTAAAATTTGTGAAACAACAACTGGGAAGGAGAAAAGACTTAAAAAATTATAAAAAATGGAGAGAAATACTAAAAAATTACCTAAAACAAAAAAAAAGGCTGAAAAGTGTAAACAAAATGCAAAATAGAGACAATGTTTTCTGGTTCTAACTGAAGTGAAACAGACTGCCATCAGGTTTGGCATTGTCTTCAAAGCCAAGGAAAAAAGATGATTTATCATCAACTTCCGAGCCCTAGTGATGGCGATGGTCTTCCGTTAGAATAGAATAGAATGGTCTTTATTTAAGCAGGTGTGTTTTGACCTCGTGAGCCGTTCTTACAACCAACCTTTGTCAAAGATACAATAAATGAAAAAAAAGAACATTGATCATGATAATACAATAAAGATAATATAAAGATTATACAATAATAAAATGATACATTGAATTGATAAATATAAAAGATAAGTAATAAGTCTTCAGTAGTTCATTGTGTGTGTGTGCAGGACAGGGGGGAGGGGTGTTAGGTATGCATTGTGTGATGTGTAAGTGCAGGTGCAATTGTTTACATATGAAGGTTAATGTAGTTGTTGGGACAACAGTAAGTTCTCTAGTTGTTTCTTAAAACTTTGATGGCAAATAATGTTAGTCAATGGTGCAGGTAGTTTGTTCCATTCCCTTATCTCTGTAACAATGAAGGACTTGTTATAGGTGGTGGTTTTATGTTCGGGGATTTTTAGATTGTGTTTCTTGCGGATATTATGTTCGACCGAAGTTCTACAAGAGCAGATCTTATCGAATAAGTATTTCGGGGGCCACTCTTAAGTATTTTGTTCATCAAGGTGAGTGTTAAGTATTTTCTTCTATTGTTAACGTTTAGCCAAGAAAGTTTCTTTAAGTAGGAGGATACATGTTCTTTTCTTTTTAGGTTAAATATGAAACGTATACAACAGTTCTGAATTTTTTTAAGTTTATAGTTTAGGCCTTGGGAGATATTACTGTACACTGGAGCGCAATAGTCTAGTGTAGATAGAACGAGTGCTTGCATAAGGCGATCTTTAACATTAGCGTCCAGAGTATGTTTTAAATGATACAAAGATTTAAGTTTCCCCATACAGCTTTTCACAATACATTCTACTTGTGTCTCCCAATTTAAGTATCTATTGAACACAATCCCCAAGTTTTTGCATGTATCCACTTTGCTTAGTGGTATACTGCCGAGAGTTGGGTGCATTTTTGTGAAGTTTTTTAAGTGTACCATGAGTTCCTATGATCATGAAGCAAGAGTTTATTGGATCAATTAAAGGGAGTTCCTCCGTGACCAGTTCGTTATAGCATCAAGGTCGAATTGGAGTTTGGTCATCGCATTATCGTGGTTTTCTGAATTACACTGAATATAGATTTGAGAATCGTCAGCATACTGATGGTAGTGGCAATTTTGGACAGCACGGTCGAAATCAGCTACGTAAATCATATATAGTAGTGGACATAATATACTTCCTTGAGGGACACCTTGCTGAACAGCTAACCATTTAGAGTACGTAACTTCCGGTTCCCGATATTTCACACGTTGTTTTCTGTTGCCTAAATATGAACGAACCCAGTTTAATGCGTTTCCGGTAACGCCATAGTGATACAGTTTGGCCAATAACAATTCATTATTGATCGAGTCGAACATTCTTCAAAAGTCCAACAAGACTAACAGTGTAACTTTATTTTCGTCTATTCCTTTACTTATATTGTCTACGATATCTACCAGCGCAGTGCAAGTACTATGCATTTTTCTAAAACCAGATTGAATTTGTGGTAGGAAACCTTGAATATGTGGAAGTATTTGTTCATAAATTACCTTTTCAAGTATTTTGGACCTTGTGGATAGAATGCTAATGGGCCTTAGATCTTTAATGGTTGGTGTTGGATTTTTTAGGTATAGGTGTTACTTCACATTTTTTCCATTCTTGAGGGAACCAACCTTTGGAAAGGGAAAGATTAATAACGTGCATAAGAGCTTCTAAGCAAAAGGGGATGCAATGTTGCAAAACAGTTAGGTTTATGCCATCATAACTGCATGCATTTGATTTCATTTTGCTTATTATTTTACGTACTTGTTCGCTACTTACTGGGGTAAAAATGAACGGGTCATTGTTGGGTTGCTGGAGATAAGTGTTAATTTAATCAATCACCGCTGCATTGCTATCTGAGGGTGCATTTGGGTTAACAAAAAAACTCGTTTACTGCATCAGGCTGAAATGTATCTGAGGAGAGCGCATTACTCTTTTTATTTGGTAAAAGTCTCTGGCTTCTGAGGTTAGACCATAAGTTCTTAGCATTTTTTATATTCATATTTACAGTTTCGTTATAGTGTTTACATTTTTGCATTTCTGGCATCTTTTTTGGCTCTATTTTTAAAGTATTTGTATGATAGGAGAGCATGTGGGTCTGCTGTATTTACGTACCTCAGATGAAAGTAGTCGCGCAACTTACAGAATTCCCTTACTCGATCTGAAATCCAGGTGGCGGGAGGTTTGCTTACACAAATGTTTTGCTGGGGGGCATGCTTATCTATTAACCTGATAATGTTATCATTCAAGGCCTCCACCGCTGCATCTACGTCGTCGTTTCTTTCGATTTTACACCATTCCACATTTTCCGCATCTTTTCGAAACTTGTCCAAGTTGATGCTTTTGAAATTTCTAATTTTGATAAATTTTTGAAACTGTTTTGGTGCATACAGGTCATGTGGAATATGTTATATGGTGATCTGTAATTCCAGGTAACTCGCTCTGCCCAATTTGCTTTACAATTAAATCTTGTGAACAAACGATTAAATCAGTTAATGACTTTGATGTCGCTGTCACTCTGGTTGGTTTGGTAATTAATTGTTTCCCGTGAACTTCCTTGATTATACTCGGAAGGAGTAGAGTGCTGCTTTTGTTGTTTCTTAACATGTTGATATTCCAGTCGCCTAACGCAATGAAGTAATCATAATTTAAATATAGGTGTTGGAGGATATCTGCTACGTGGCTGATGTGAGTATAGCTGACATTAGGGGGTTTATATGCTACCAAAATTCCAATCTTTTTCCTATCGATATTTAATTCGATTACAACGGACTCTACTCCGATATCATTATTAACAAACCCATCTAAAAATTTCAATTTAAGAGATTTAGATATGTATAGGCATACACCACCTCTAGATTTGTTAAATCTATCTTGTCGAACTAATGTGTAATTTTCGATGTCTATCATATTATTACTAATGTTTGGTTTTAACCAGTTTTCTGTAATGGCTATCAGGTGAAAGTTTAAGTCTGATATTATTTGTTTAAATTCGTCTATGAAGTTTAGTAAACCTTCAATATTTAGATGACATAATTTAAAGCCATTTTCGGATTTATTTATTTCAGCTTTGAGCAGTTTCTTTATGTTGTAATTACTGTGGCGGATATTAATGGTTGACTTCTCAAAGTAACTGGAGTGAATTCTGATTGGGAGTGGCATTACTGCACTATCGACTACATTGGTAGGGTCATTTATATTTATTGTTTCTGCTGCCACTCACATTTCACATGCTCTCAACAAAACATGTCACTCGGTGGAACTAACTAGTGAGTGTCTCATGTGATAAAATCCTTTTAATTTCACATAGAAGTTCACTTTATATACATGGGCTGCTTTTCCTTCTGATGGACGAAAATAATCTATTGTAATTTTGCAGTTGCTTATTCTCGTGCATCCTCTTTGAATATTTTAATGCAATGCTTTCGTTGTTGCATATTGCAGCCATCTGTCATTTCTTTTCTTGTATTAAAAAATCGTATTTATTCATTTCCATTGTAGAAAACAATACTAAATATAACAGCATTAAGAGAAAGACAATTTCTATATTTGCTTTTAATACTTCAAAAAAAAGATAAGACTGTTTATTTTTGCATGGTGTCATTCAGTAAAAATTTTCTGTGACCAAAATTGTTCATAGAATCTTCAGGAAATGGAGCAAAGCTACCTACCACTTGATGTGTACCTTGCCTCAGCTGACCATCTGTGTAGCAGCATATCTTTGAGTTTTTCTATTTATTTATTTACTCAGAGTTTCAGATACAGTCTTATTTGGCCATTAAAGGAGGTTTCACAGAGTGGCAGGTTTGTGGATTTTTTTGCCAAGTGCCTTTGGCTTCACAAACATGCCACTTGATGGCTCCACTGTGTAGCTTATTTTCATGAAACATACCACGGAAGATTCACAAACTGTCCAGTGAGTGAGTGGCCCCATGTAAAGGGACTTTTGGCCTTTTCAACAACGCTGGTCCATTTATCAACACCACCACCACCAATGTGCTGAGGGTTTCCTTATAGAGAAATTATACCACCTTAGGTACATTCTGTCATGTTTCCTGTGTTGGGGGAAGCTGAGGTCAGGTTACGCATAATATATGCGGGAATGCACAAATTCAACACCACACTAATGGGCACCACACTTACAAAACAAGCTTCTTGCAGACAAAATCAAAACACGTGGGAGTTAGACTACAACGTTGCAACAGCATCTACGTAAGTGCTTATCTGCTAGCTTCCATTCGCTCCTCACTGCCCAGCAGATGACTTTTTCGTCATTTCTCATTGGCACCAAAACTGTCGAGCGATCGCTAGTGCAGGAAACGTTACAGGTTGTAACATAACGCGGTGTTGTTCATGGCAATGCAGGAACAAGGATTTGTAAAGACATGCCATGCCACGCAAGCACATGTTCTGGCTTATCATTGGTGCTAGTGACACCCAACTCTGTTCCACCATTCCCTTATAATCAGGATGTTAGAAAGGTACTATCTGGTGTTCTGCAGAGTGTAATTGTCAAATTTTGGGCTGCTGTGCATGAGGTACATTCATTTATTCTTGAAGCTTTCCTGGTGATGAACAACAAAGATTTTCTCAGGATGTCAGCCAGGTCAGGCGAGGTATTGAAGATGGTAGTGGTGTTAGCTCTTGAGAACTCAGAAGCTTATCTGGAACCGACCTAGCATATATCCTGGGATAATCTCTTGGTGTGATTCATTCCCTATATGGTGTCGCCCCCTCAAACTTTACGAAGAGCCTAGTGAAAATGCCACATGATGTTTTCATTTGCAATGTTTTTTTTCCTAAAAAGTTTTCATCCACTACTTTAATTACTCAAACATATGCATTTTATGAGTATGACCTTATAGCCTAATGTACTAGGGTTGTTCCAAAAGTTCGTGGACTGAGATCACTATTCGGAGTCCGAGTCAGTACGAGAGTTGGTGTGAGTTTCCTTTTCGAAATAGCACCCTTCACACTCTAAACACGAATTCCAGCGAAGCACTAGCTTCTCAAACACATGTCGTAGACCATTTTCTGAGAGTCTGTGTAAGGTATTGGATGTGACAGCTGGTCCACGTAACGCTTTAAGTGTTGGAAACGCCCAGAAATCGCATGGTGCGAGGTCTGGGCTGTATGGAGGATAATCTAGATACTGCTCACCAATTTTCTCCAAAGCTGCCATAGCTTGCTGTGCCACATGTGGCTTAGCGTTATCCTGCAGGAGGAAGCATTCTTCATGAAGCAGTTCAGTGAATGTAGCACCCATTTTGCACATTTTCAGGTGTTTCGTGACATCTTGCTACACCAACATTCAGTTTATCTGCCAATCCATGAATCGATAAACGTCTTATCTTCTTTCAACAATGTGTGTGCTTTCACAATGTTCTCATCGTTCACTGATGTTGATGGATGCCCACTTCTCGCCTTATCCTGCACATTGTGTTTACCTTCCTTAAAGTGCTTCCTCTACTTGAGTACAGCCAATCTGCCCATTGCTTCGTCACCATAAGCTTATTTGATCATCTCAAACGTTTCCTGGCCACTTTTGCATAACTTCACACAAAATTCAATAGCGATCCTTTGTCTGGTAATTATGGATATGTCATCTCATCTGCCATTGTAATACACACTGCAGTTCGACTTTTATAGCGAGCAAATAAACAATAGTTGCATGTTGGTTCACTTGTACATTAACAAAGCACACCACAGGCTATCTTCACATGCAACAATCACAGAATCAGCTTACACAAAATCAGCAAGTGTTGCCAATCCACGAACTTTCAGAATTTCCCTTGTATAATGAACTAGAGGAGGTGTGACTTAGTTTCCTAGATAGTATTGAATTTTCTTAGAGATCTTATTTAAAATTACACATTGAAAACAACCCTGTTAGCCCATGAGACAACAGCCTCAACATCTAAGGGTTAAATTGGAACTAACACTTTCTGATACCAATATTACCTTGATTATTAATATTGTTGTAGTGAATATAATAATTATAAAAGTTGATTTTTAAAGATTACTTTTTCTATGATTAATTGTCTAGAATTGTAGAATTTTTAAATGCAAACCTGTAACTATATATGATTTTTTCCCTTTCTTCAGCATGTATAGTCAATCAGAATTAGATTGTACAAAGTGAATGTGTTGTGAAGAATTGGCATTATTGAAACTTAAACCACAATATTACATAGGAATGTTTAGTAAAAAAATTAAATTCTTCTCTCTATGGGTTGTATTGTTTCAGAGTGTGACGTAGAATTTAATGTAATGCACAGTAGAACACAAAATTTTGCTAGTAACTACTAACGTCTTTCCTTTTTTTGATATTTGTAAACATTGTGTGTGCCTGTTTTCAATAAATAGCATGCTACATTTGCTTATTGCACTTGCAATTTCAGATTGCCATTCATAGAAGGCAATTCAAGATCCAAGGAACACTCAGTGAGTGAAAGCAACCATTCAAGTGCAGGTGCTGAAGGTCAAGTTGCAGCTTCCACAACATTAGGTGAAAAGCCAAAAGTAGAGTGTTCAGTATGTAACAGGCTCTTTTCCAACAAACATAACCTCGAGAGACACAAAATCGTCCATAGCCAAGAAAACGAGGTGGTGTGCTGCGAGTGTGGGAAAGTGGGCAGGAGAAGTTACCGTTTCATGGATCATTTGGTGCTTCACACTGGGATAAAAACATTTACATGTAAAGTCTGCAACAAGATATTTGCCGTGGAGAGGTACTTGAAGAAACATTTTCGTCAAGTTCACCCGACCCATCCACCTCTCGAGAACTATCGCTTTCTGCAACTTCCGGATGCCACTTCTTTCAAGCCCTGTCTGTGCGTGTTGTGCGGAAATACTTTCAAGAGCGAGGCAATATTTACGATGCACAATGAATTCTGTCATGGAGACGTGCGGAAGATTAAAGGAGCTAAGTATCATAGTACCAGACTTCTGCAACTCTGCAAGAATTCCGGCATTGGTGATCGCATTTGCGACCTCTGGTATGAACTCGACAACCAGCCTGATGACGCAGATGAAGTGGAGTTGTCTGGTAAAATGAAGCCTCTTGGAAAGAAGACGTGTTCAAAGCCTGTTAGAAAGGAATTGACGGAGGATGCCACTTCCAGTATAAGCTCTTGTGAGTTGAGTGCAAGCAGTAACCAGGTCAGTAACTCGCATGAACAATCTCAAATAATTCAGACAAATTCAAATTCATTGGGTGCAAGCTCTCCAACAAAGTCAGCATTGTATAGTGAGAATAATGAAAAAGGAGTTAGCATGGAGCTGTTCACGTTACTAGACAAGTTTGAAGCAAGCATATCGCAGAGCGATGAAAATATGCAGAGTAGGGCAGTAAACAATGCGGAGAAAAATGACTCTCGGATTGAAACACAAACAAAAGAGAGTCAGTTAGGAATCCACCCAAGCTCAGTAGTGGAAGAAGAAAGCACTGGAACATCGTCTAGTAAACTTCATAGCATGCAAGAACCAGCTGGACGACACTGTGTGAAAAATCTCGGCAAACAGGAACCATTGAACCAGCAAAACATTAATACTTTAAAATTTAACAGTAGCAACGGCACCATATCAACAGATGTAAATTCATCATCTCTGTCTGGTAAGGACATTATTCTCGTACCTTTGGTCGTGGAAAACAAACCACAGGCATCTGGTGGGCTGAAAAATGAACACCATCAAACTGTTAATAATCTGGTATGTTGTGAAGCTGACATAAAACCACAGATGTCTATTGAAAACCTGAATGAGACTTTGAAATTGCCCATTCAACAAATTTCATCAAGTTTTCCAATAAGCAGAAACGTGTCTCAAAATGCCACTTTTAATCAGCCAGATATGAAGTTCAACACAAGCACCAATGTTAAGTTTCCTGACATAAAACCGACTTCCAAATTACATGAAGAGTTGAGTAAATATTCTAGTATTCCAGATACAACAATAAAAATAAGTGAAAATTTGTCACAGAATCATGATGAAGGACTTGCAAAATTAAATGCAGAAGGAAAGACTGAGTGGTACTTGAAGCCAAAAAGTTTAATGACTTTCAGCCAAGCGCAAGCAAAAGTAATTGCTGAAACAATGGTGAAGTCCGAAAAAAGTGTTGCATCAGGGCACAATCAGCAGCTTTTTGAGAAACCAGATTCAGAAAATTTTAAGTCGAACCAAGTGAAATGTGATACTGTTGTAGTGAATGTTGTTGAGGATATACCCAAGAGCATCTTAACAAAGCTGTGCAGCGAAAGCAAGGAAGTGGCCGTGAATGTGTCTGACGTTCAGCATAGAAATATTTCAGGACAATTTACCGACCAGGAGAATGCATCCTCAAGTATTAGAAGTGTGGAACAAAATTCCGTTGCAAACTCAGATGGAAGTTCTGATAAAAATGCAAGTGACAGTTCCATAAAAGAATCTACAAACAGTTTGAAAAATATTCACGTAAGTAGAGACTTTGACAAATTAAGAGCAGGAAAGTCCGAAAACCCTGTGGAAACAAATTACATTTCCAAGACATTCTTGAACAAATCTGTTGAACAATTAAGTGCAATGCTTAACACTTGCCAGACAACATTGACAGTTGTAGATGAAGATGCAGAGCAGCACGAATATGAAGCAATACTTCAAAATAAAGTGAATGCCAGTACAAGTGCAAGCTTAATTGAAAGTGCAACAAACAATAAATATTCTAGCCAGAAAATCTCTTCCGAAGTTCAGCATTTAACACCAGTACCAAACTCGGCTCTGAGCAACTCGACTGTTTTTTCTAAGTTACAGAAAGTAAATGTATTTAAACTTGTCAGTCATACGCAACCGCTGAATAAAAATTACAAAAAGCAAGGTGATAATATGAACTGTCAATTTAAATCGTTACGTGAACAAGTTTCAAGTGTTTTTTCACAAATTACTGAAAGCAAGAAGGCTAAGAAAGAAGTATGCTTCAACTTACACTTAGCAGAACAGGCAGTTCCAAAAGTTGATAAATATAACTATAATAAGTATAAGTATATGTTTAATAAAAGCAAAATGCAGCAGGTTCCGAGAGTGATTTCCAAGACGTCTCTACCTAAGGGACCGCTATTGGAAATTCCAGTAGAGATACGAAAATCAACTAACAGCAGCACCAAAATAACTCCTAATATGAATCTCGTAAGAAATAAAGTTCCTTCAGATTTATATCGGTCAGTTGAAGTTACTAAAGCAGGAAAGACTGTAAATGGTGTTCCTATGCAGGCAAAGGTAAAGAAGATTTTCATAGCTTCATCTCAAGGTACTAATGGTTGCAGTAAAGAAGGCAAGAGAGACCGTTCTCATAATGTTGCAGCCATTGCAAATACACCTCCTGATGTGCAGAGAACAATGAACAAACCAAATCCCTCCGAGACGAGTTGTAAAAGTCTGATCAGGAAGACGAGTGGTAAGGAGGTGCATGTTTCAAGCAGTAATGATAGTGTTGAGATTTTTAAAATCAATCAAACAAGCAAAGTATATTCCCGTAAAAATATTAGTCATCCAGCGAATCAAATGTTTCGGACTGTACATACAAAACTTCCTTCGCTAAAACAAACGAAACAGCTCCATAACGCATCTGCTCAACCTGTTTTGAACAATTCACAGTGCAAAAATGGCAATCGGTCGATTCAAAAACTTATGGCAAGAAGGCCTGAAATTTCTGTCGTGACCACAGAGGCAAGACAGGTAAAAAAAGTGAACACATGCGATGTTGGTGTTGGCACAGATAAGGAAAGTAACACGGAATATGTAGAGAAAACAGTTGCCGATAAAGGGTGCGATGCTGTTCGCACAGAGAATCAAGTTTCAAATAAGTCTGAATCATCCCGAAGTGAAGTAAATGATATTATAATAGATCATGTTTTCAGTCTAGCCGATAACAGTGATGAAGTTGTTGTGGAACTAAAGAAAAACAAGAAATTTGATGAAGTGTTTCCAAATAGGCCACCAATTGAAGTTCCTGCGTTGGAGAAATATAGTAACATTCTTTTGAATGAACCTGTAGTAGTCCTTAATGATATTTTTGCAAATCCTGGTTCAAGAGATGGCAAAGGCTATGGTAGAAGATTCCCAAAAGTTCCAACACAAGTTGGAAGTCTTTCGTACATGTCGCAAGGAAGGAATCCAAAAGGGAAACTGTGGAATGATAATACATCAAATGAAAATAATAGTATTAGGGAGAAACCTGGAGCTAGGTCGTCAAATGAACTGTGGAGAAGGAATGTAAGAAAAGTGAAGAAGCAGAAGACATATGACGGTGGTTTAATTTCAAGTGATAATTCAAATTCTGCATCGACTGATGACGATTATGTCCCCAGCGATATGATGTTCTCTTTTCAAGTAGCCTCAGAGAAACCTCAAAGCAAAAGAGAGTTAAGAAATCGCAGAGCAAAGAGCAAAAGATTGAGTGAAGATGATTTTATCTTTTATGATGAATCTGCCTACATTGAAGAACTGACCTTTGGCGATGACAGTGAAGATGGAAGTTGGAATTCAGAAGAGCAGGAAGAACCGAAAGACGAAATAGAGTGTAAACCAGACATAGAAAGTTTTATGGTAAAAGATGAGTTGGAACATGATGAAGAAAGAAACCTTGGTGAATTCATTTGTGGTGTATGTGGCCAAGAATTCCGAATGAAGCAACTTCTAATCAATCACCAGGAAACGCACGACAAAAGGAAGCTACATGTTTGCAAGATCTGCTCAAAAGTGTTTACCGAAGAGCTTCTTCTCCGTATGCACCTGAAACTCCACAGCATGGAAGTTCATAAAAAGAAAAGTACCAGCTCCATCAAAAGGACGTACGAGTGTGAAGTATGTGGACTTCATTTCCTAACCTTGAGTGAAATTGGAAATCACTCTAAGATGCACCTAAAGCAAAAATGGCAGACACCTAAGATTGGCAATGATCAAGCGAAAAGCCCTGAATCTAAGAAAGAAAAAAGCGGCCGCAACATGTCATACATTCACAAGCCATACGTGTGCAAAGTGTGTGGAGTTTCTGTACCGTCACTACCGCATCTTGGACAACACTCCAAATTGCATATTAAAGAGTGGCATTTCCTTTGCGAGTTCTGTGGTGAGTCGTTCGCGCAGGGAGCAAAGTTGAACGAACATGTCAAGGCTCGACATGGTGACGTCACGTGGCCTAAGAAAGCCATGGAAGACAAGTGTGTTGGCACAGACTTTTCGATTGAAGACGATCCACCCCGTAAGCCCTTTGTTTGTTGTATGTCCAACACGGTACTGGTTCAGAGAAACTATTCCAATTTGTTATCCAATATTTGGACGAAGAGGAAATTGCATTACGTACGGAAGAGGCTAGTGAAAAGACTAGATGCATTCGGAGTTTCCAAAAAAAGTGTGTGCTTTCTGTGCAGAAAAACATTTTTCACTAAATTTTCTCTTAACATGCACATGAGGACTCATAAGAAAACCACAATATACATTAATGGCGTATGCGGGAAATCTTTCACGCACGAAAAGGACATTGTTTCACATTTAAAGTACCATGCAAGAATAGAATCAAATATGTGTAGAATATGTGGGAAAGTGTGTTTCAGAGAAGACGAATTACTTGCCCATCAGTTGTTAGTTCATGGTGCCAGAAAGAGACGTGCTTCCAATGTTCGTAAAGCGCCAGTGGTAAATAGCTACAAGTTGTATCAGGACTCTTCCATTTTGAAGAGGAACTATGAAGAATGCCTGGCAGCACGTGAGAATCTAAGACTGTTTAAGTGTGAGTTCTGTGGTGAATCTTTTGCACATAGCGAAGAGTTAGTGGAACACAGTACCTGTCACGTAAACAGCAAGATGTATGTTTGTGATGTGTGTGGAAAAGTGTTCAGTGAAAAGTTTCGCCTCTTGCATCACTCGTTGGGACATATTTCTGGCCAATTGGGTTTGTACTTTTGTCACATGTGTAACAGTCCATTTGATACAGAGCAAGGGCTGATGTTCCATTTGAAAACTCATATTGACTGTAGAATGTATTCGTGTAACAAATGTGGGCAGTCGTTTTGGGCTGCCGAGTCTCTTGAAAAGCACCAGTGTTTCGGGTTCTGCGAGGAACCTCCAGGAGACAAGTCAAAGACTGCTCATAGCAAAGACACTGGAAGTTCCAATATTTCAGAGACTGATAACAAGTGTGAGGTGTGTAATGCCAGTTTTGAACTTGAAGACCTCTTGCGTGTGCATTTAAAAAAGCACATGCTTTAAAGGCATATTTGAAACATGTTCTAAAATTAGTTCCTTTATACTTTCTTGTTCCCTTTCTGAATCATGCTTATGAAAAATGATGTTAATGATTTGTGTTGTTTTTTTTTTCTTTTTACTTTTAACTTTTTGATTGTATCTTCCTCTAGTTTTTCTTCTGTACTTGCTATAGGAAGAAGTAATTTTTTTGTAGAAAAAAAAGTCTTTATCAGAGAACACACAAAAATAACTATTTTTTTATTGTGTAATTTTGATATGAATTTATCTGTTTGATCTGGAGATAAAGAAGTGATATAATAAAATCACTGATTTTACACTAAAAAAATTTTTGAATCAACATAACATAATTCCATGTTCCCTCTTTCCTTTTTTTAGTCAAATGTGAAATAGATATCATGAATTTTTTCTAAAAAGGTAAAAAAAAAAAAAGGTAAAGTGTTCCCCTGTGCTTAGCACCACGCCATGAAGGCGTATAGGGGGTGTGGGGGTAACGCCCCACACTTTCTTGATCCGGTCGTGAGTGGGGGTGATGTGATCAGCACCACGCCCCTGACCGCCTTTACCCCCCAGGGTTTCCCCCAGGTACCCATGTTATTCGACGCTGGGTGGGCACCAGGGCCGCTTCCATCGTTAGAAAAGTTATAATGCAAATTTGAATTTCTACTTTATGTGAATGAAAAACCAATATTAATAGGCAATAATCGACAAGAGTTGTAACGTATTGACATGTTATTGAAATTGTGGTTTAACTGGAGATGAGTTCTGTATCAATGCTTACCATAAATTCCATTACAACCTCATTCTCCAGTATTTCCATACCTTTTTGTATTTTTGTTATTTGTCATCATTTCATTTTACTTTGCTTTTCTGGCTAATTGCGAAGATGGGATAAGTGATGATACGATGAAATTGTTGAAGGGACACTCACAAAGAACATCCCATACCCAGACTGGGGTTCAAACCCGGGGACCTTGCCATCGTATCATGCTGTGCTAACCACTCTGCCACTGAGGTCGGCATTTAGTGCTACTTTTGACTAATAGCAGTGATGACGATGAGTGATGATTAGATGAAATTTAAGAGGAACACTCAGAAAGAACACCCCTGTGGCAAGATTGAAATTCTACCACTGCTGCCATCTGGAAGTGGTTTCATTTGAAACTAGCAGTCCAGAATGCAGTAATTTGGGTGGTTTCATTTCAAACTGGTTGTCTGGGAAAGGAATGTTATTTTTATTCAATGATTAAAACTACCAAAGGAAAAGTGTCTTCACGTAGGTTGTGTTGTTGTCTTGTAATGGATCCCGTGTTCAATACCCGGTGGAGGCACATAGTGGTTCGGATTCCACTTTAAACTGTAGGTCCAGTCCCGATTAGCCTTACAGTGCATAAAGCGGACTTAAAACAGCAAATCAATCTTCACAGAGGGACAACCACCGAGTCTTCCATTCTTATTTTGCATGTTTGCCCTGTGAAGGTTTTAACTTTGTATGGTGTATCCCTTTTTTCAATATAAAGTTAAATATGAATATGAACTCTGGATAAGGGGCTTCGTTTGAATAATGTGAAAGCTGCAAATAGCCACATACATACCTGTAAAATATAATTCAATTAATTCATCAATCCATAATTTCAATAACTATTCAATAAGTTACACTCATTCATTGTGCAGGAGCTAGAGTTAGTATGTAGTTAACATACATAATGCATTTTCACGAAGGCAAACTTTCAGCTGTTTGTGCATATTCGTTAGAATGGGAAGTGAAGGAGAAGTAATAATGTTTTATTCTCAAATTATAAATAAATAGTAAATCTTTCCTTAGGAGAGTGGTAATTTTATAAATGTAAATGATGTTCCTTCTGTGGTACACCCACCGGGAAAGAAACAGTAGGCAAATTGTCCACCACCATTTTAATTCGGTCTGTATTACACATTGTGATGACAATGAAGTGAAATTATAATGACGTCAATAAGCAGAGAACAGTACGTGCTTCAAACCAACATAGTTTCATTCTTTAAAACAACACAGGGTGTAGAAGGAAAAAGGAATGAAAATAGTGGTGGACAATTTGCCTACCATTATCTTTGCCGTTGACTGTACAACTGTCAAATATTATCAAAATTTTGATGCTACAAACATTCATCTTTGTACTGTATGAGGGTTGAATGGAAAGTAATGACAGCATTAATGAACTACAAGAACTGACTCGTTCCTTGACATAACCAGATCAGTGGCCAAGCAAATAGGCACGAGTGATATCCATTCTCCTACATGTCCATCATGACAGCATGGACTACTATTTAACTTGATTTTGCTTGATAAGAAAACATGCATCCTTTCTTTTGTTTTTTCATTATTTTACATCATTTTTCTACCTCTTCAGGTTAATTACAGTGCTGAGAATGAATGATGAAATGAGTGAGGCAGCAAATTCAAGGATCCATACTTTACCTGTGATTTCAACACAATACCCCTTGCTTGCTTCACTCCCAGGGGTCATCGTAGATGTAAGTAAAGATAAAAAATATGTAAGTTCATTTCCTGTGCTGGAGGACAATAATGATAATACCAGCATTGGGGCAGAACTCAATAAGGGGACAAATAGAGTGTCGCCATAGGCATCCTGTGGCAGGGTGGAATTGGTTGCCCCCCCCCCCCCCCCCCGGAAAATGAGAATGTTCCTGTGATAGTTAAGAAAAACTTAAATCTTATATTTATTGTAATCAATAAAATACATAAATTTCAGTTAATTTGTATTCCGGCAGATTAAACTGGAGGGAAAATTATGTAGGTCGAGAAGTAATGTTTGAAGTTCAGAAACCAGATCAGATCTTGATGTTTTCATACTCGCACACTTTAATTGTTCCATGTGAGAGCATTCCAAGTTTCATAAACTTTCTGAATAAGATTTTTCCCAATCTTCAAATATTGTCCTTGGTTAAGTTCAGGTGAAAATGTTATAAAATATGAGAATGATGCAGTATTTCAATACCTTGTTGGTTTGAAATTTGAAAAAATAAAAGAAAAGTGGGTGTGTGGATATTCCTATTGTATTATATGGAAAAATCCATCCTAGGATATAGTAACAACAATGCATTTCCAATATACATAATTGTTTTTAATTATTATTATTATCTGCTTCATCAGTTTTATATTAAAGACCCAATCAAGAATTTACCAATCAGAACCACCAGCAATACACAAGAGAAATTAAATTATAGTAATAGTAGTGATGTACATTATACAAATACAGGGTGGCTACCCACCGTGAATTCTGCGTAAATTATTGGCTCTGGGAATTATGCGTGAATTTTTCTCCATAGATGTGAAAAATTACACCTTTTACGAGGGCAATTCGGAAAAAAACCTCCGTTTGGTTATCAATGACATACATTCGTAGATACAGAACTTGTATTATATACATTTGAAACTTACAACATGACATTACTTTTCAACATAATCACCATTCAAATTGAGGCACTTGTCATAACGTTTTACAAGGTTTGAAATTCCTTCTGCAAAAAAATCTGCCACCTGCTAACAGCATCGTGAAGCACATTGTCATTGTTGAAGCGGTGCGATGCAAGCCACTGTTTCATGTGCCTGAAGAGGTGGTAGTCGCTCGGTGCCAAATCTGGGCTATAGGGAGGATGACCAAAAACATCCCAGTGGAACTGCTCCAAAAGTTCTTGAGTACGTCCAGCAGTGTGCGGACGAGCGTTATCATGAACCAACACCACACCGGAAGTCAGCATGCCCCGATGCTTGTTCTGGATGGCTCGTCTGAGTTGTCGTAATGTTTCACAGTAGACTTCTGAAGTGATGGTCGATCCACGCTCCATGAACTTCACTAACAGTACACCTTTCACATCCCAGAAGACTGTTGACATAACCTTTCTGGCAGACAATGTTCGCCGAGCCTTTTTGGGTTTCTTTGAGTGCGTATGTCCCCACTCCATTGATTGCTGTTTGGTTTCAGAGTTCACGTACGACACCCAGGTCTCATCGCCAGTCACAATTCTGTTAAGGAATTGTTCTCCTTCTTCGGCATAACGCGACAGAAAGTCCAAAGCAGAGCCCATTCTGTTTTTTTTTGTGCTCCTCCGAAAGGAGTTTTGGAACCCAACGAGCACAGAACTTGTGGTACCCCAACTTTTCTGTCACCACCTCGTACAAAACAGTCCGAGAAAGTTGGGGAAAGCGCAGAGAAAGTTCCGATATCGTGAACCGACGGGTTTCACAGACAGTTTTGTCAATTTCCTCCATGAGTTCGTTGCTGACTACAGATGGGCGCCTACTTCTTGCCGCATCGTGCACGTCGGTTCGTCCATCTTTAAACATGTGACACCATTCACGTACAACACTGTCACTCATCACGTTTGGTCCATAAACATCACACAGTTCGCGATGAATCGCAGCCGCCGAAAAATTTTTCGCACACAGAAATCGAATTACGGCACGCACTTCACATTTGGCGGGCTTTGCTATTGGAACATTCATTTTCAATTGTTGTAACGGATGAGTGAACTGCAACACAACCTTCTCCTTCCACTGCTCACTGTCTACTGGACTACTGCACATACTGCCGCAGGACTGACGTCGCTCTTCCCGGACATTTCTCGTGCATGCGCAAACGGAGGTTTTTTTCCGAATTGCCCTCGTATTATTCCAAGTCCCATTGAATTTATACATGTTTATTAATGCCTTGAAGCAAGTTTTTCACAGTTTAGCCATTATTTTTATCGAGGAAGAAAAGGAAAAGAAAACTACATGGAAAATAGAACAGAATTCTCTCAGTTCCTTTTCTTTGTTAGTATCCTTTGCAGAACAATCTATCTAACCGACTGAAAGTTATTGAAAACTAAGATATCTTAAAGTTGATTAGGTAAATTTGAGATGGAATTTCTTATACAATTAACAATTTTTTTGTAAATTAATTTATCCCGTAACGTTTGTGACTTGTGTTTGTAGATGTATTTTGAGACTGAGTATATGAAATGGCAAATCTAAACTGCACCTTAAATTATATATTTTAAATGTGTGTGTTTGTGGCCTTCAAATTTTTGGAAAGTTCCCCTTGAAAACTGGGAATTATACTTGAATTTTATCATGGTCCTAGAGTGGCCACCCTGAAATAGTATGGTAGGGATATGAAGAGAGCATTCACATGTGTTCTACAGTGTGAAACAAAACAGTGCAGTTTGTACATGCCAATTATTTTGCAAGATATTTCATTATTGGTAGTATTGTGTACATTTTTATTAGTCATAAATGTTAGATGCTCGGCAAACTTCATTTACCACTATAAGTACATGTAAAAATTTTTGAACCTTTATTACACCTAGGAATATTTTACCTTGGGAACATCCATGGCCTCATATTGCTGATTCTTGATATAACCTTTTACAGTGGAGAGTTGCCAGCTTTACGCCAACCCCTCAATATGAATGGAGAACCACACCTGTCGGTCAACGTATCCCTCGGATCTAGCTGGGAGGACCACATAGTAGTCCACCAGCCATACCCCACCTCTGCCAATTGTGGGACGCTCGTAGAGCCATGACAGGGCAGCTCTGTACCTTTACAACTATTTCTCAGAGAAACCTAATATTTGTATAGAAGCCAGACACGACTGGTTTTTCCCCTGGGCTTTTTTATACTGATATATGTACATGTAAAATTAAGGTTCTATGTTGTCTTTAATCACATAAATTTCAAATTTTATTGCTTACATGTACTGAAAAATCATACAATCACAAGAAGTCAATTGACCTGCAAATGATTCATAATTTGCTTTCTTTAGACAGGGTCACACTCACACCTGACATCCCATGCTTTATTTTCTCAAGGGGATTCCCTTCCAGGTCCACAAATACAAATCAACCATTCCAACAGTAATGCTGCAGCATGTAGAAAAATGCATTACAATTTAACCACATGTTGATCAGGGGGAATATTTGCAATGATTACAATTGTGTGATTTACCTTTCGCGGAGTATAAACTTTTATCTTCTCGTATAATATCTTAAGAAACTAAAAGTTAAAATATACAAAACAGTAATTTTGCCTGTAGTATTATGTGGATGCAAAACTTGGTCCCTTACATTGAAAGAAGAACATAAATTAAGAGTATTTGAAATAAACTCAATGGGAGAGGAAAGAAGAGTTCGCAGGATTCTTGTTGGAAAACCTGCAAGATGAAGATGGAGGGATAATGTTTAGATGGACCTAAAGGAAATCAGTAGGGATGGAAGAGAGTGGATAGATGTTGCTCAGGATAGGGACGGATGAAAGTCAAGGTAATACTCAAGTATCCCACTGTACACCACAAACAAACCAGATTTCAACATCTGGACTCGGACAGTATAATCCTCTGGGAGGCTTGTTGTGTCTTCCATTATATGTTTGTGATTGTCCCTTAACCCATTCCATCTTATTACCATTCATCCTCTACTTGACGATAAGTCAAAAGTGGCAGGAAAGAAGTAAATCAATCAACTAGCAGCAGCCTTGCACTCTCATTGGAAGACACATTTACTTCCACCGCCTGATGAGGCTAGGTGGGTTTAAGAAACAGCATATATGCTATTGTGCAGGATCAAGTTAAGTGGTTGCCATGGTAGCCTTAAAGTAGCTAACCACCATGTTATGTTACGTCGTTCGCCGGCTTAACTGCTTGGCTGCAAGAGGTTGTATTTTTGCTTAATTTTTGAGAAAGGCGAAATGATTAATTCTCTATTGCCCTTCACCAGTTTATTATGCACATGCCCGAGCCAGATTAAGACATCTAAACACTAGTGCCATCACTGTACCTGCTGTGGTCCATCGGCTGGGTCTCGTCGCTGCACTGTCTGGTCTTTTGACTGTGTCTACCTTCATGCAGACACACGAAACACACTTCATGTAGATTCTTTAAACATGATTGTTCATCATTTTAACTTCAATGTTAAAAGAGGAAAGAGCACCCATATTTACTGTTCTGAAGTATCATTCTAGTTACATCTGAGCAGCATGACAGCCATTTGGCTACTTGCTGGTGACATACGTACAAAAATCCTATCAATGAAAGGAAAATTAATTTACACATATATTTTGATTGATTTGCATTATTTTACTTCGCTTTTCTGCCACTTTTGTTTGATGGGGTTGAGTGATGATTTGATGAAGCTACACTCACAGAGAACACCCATGCTCAAGTCAGGATTCAAACCCGGGACCCCTGATGCCATAGCATGATGTGCTAACCACTCCACCACGGGGACTGGCTCATATGCTTCGACTTTCCAAGCATTTGA